>NC_143483.1:41048504-41386075 GCF_027475165.1 Benincasa hispida | reverse complement strand
AGAGTGAGGAAAGGGAAGCACGGTCGTAATTGACCAAAAATATATGCATAAAAGAATTAGGAGTTTGAAGTTTTTTCTTGAAAATTTTTTGGATGGTGAAGATTATGTAGGTAAAAAGTTAGAACGTAAGACTTTGCCCCTCCTAACAAAAACTTGTTAGGCTCTGGACCTGTTCTTTGTGCATTGCCACATCCATCAAGAAATAAAGGCATTACTTCATATGCACGTGACTAAATTTCCAATGGTAGGGAAAGCAAGTTTTAAAACAAAAATGAATGAAATATAATACTGAAATATAGTTTTAAAACAGTAAAAGGCCTACCAATCATCTCTTCTTTCATCTTTTCTCGTTTTTGTTCGGCTAGTGGTTCAAGGCGACGGATGGTCTTCCTAGCTTGGTCATTTGATGAATCCAATTCCAATATCTTTTTCATATCTGCAAGTAAATAAAATATACTTGACCCGATGTGTTGTTAAAAAAAATTATTAAAGGTTAGAACAACAGTTTCAGAACATACTCGAAAGTTCTAAAGATACAACTGCCATCAAGATTGACCATATTAAGAGTAATATAACTTATAAGCAAAGCAAAGTTTACCGTTAATGGCCTCCTCAAAGTGTTCAAGCTTCTCGTGAGCCTCTCCTCTTCTAGACAAAGCTTTGACATATGCAGGATTCAGTTCAATTGCCTTTGAGCATGCTTTGATCGTGTCATCATATTTTTCCTTTAAAAAATTACGTTCAAGAAAATTAGTACGTGATGCAATCATAAATTACAGTGCTGAATTAAAAAGATATGTGGAATTAAAACCCCCACAAGAAAGTCCTAGTTTCAATCCAGCTCAATCGAAAAGTCTTTTCATTAAAAAGTTGTCTCTTATTCTTGATTGAATAAGGGAAGCAATAAGACCAAAATAATGTTTAGCAGACAAATTAAGTTTAGAAGACAACCCTTTCTCTCTTTTTTGAGGTAACTTAAAATGAAACCAGAGAATGCTAGGTTTCCCCATATGGAATCTAATCATGGGTCAGATGCACATCTATTATTTTCCCAATTTGACTATTCCATTGACAACATCGATGCGAGGATTGATATAAAAGTTTAAAAGACACCAGCAACAGTATGTTGTCATTTGTAGTTCAGTAAGCTCAATCCATCAGCCATGACAATAAGTTTAATTATATTGCAAAGAAAATCCTACACATTCATGCACAAGCAGCGAAATTCAGATGCAAACACCAAGAAGTTGACACGCATAATGTTTAGTGACTGATATGTAAAGGATAAATTTCAGGCATGTGAACAGATCAAATTAATCCTAAAGGCCTTGACTTTTTGAAGGATCATAATTTTCATGTGACAAATCAGAGAGCTTAGGCCTCGTGTCTGAAAAGACGACCACCTGATAACAGAGATAAATCCTTGACATGGAGAGGTGATTTCGATATGGACTATCAGAAAACTTGTATTATAAGCTTCTGTTTCCAATTTAGAAGAAGGAGAGGAGAAGGTAATGGTTATGTTTTGTCATTTATGATAGCAACCCCATATCCCTCACATTAACCAAGGTCTTCGCAAAATTCTGCATATTTCTATATTTATGAACAGGATTTTAATTCATTGGTAGATCTTTCTAGGTTAGTGAATAGTTAAGCCACTCATAATAACAGCCTCAAGATGTACAGAAATGGGAGATGGGACTAACAAAAGCATCTGAGAAGAAATAACGCATGCTACCTTAAGATCACATAGATTACTACCAATTGACATATAACCCTCCAAAGTCATTAAAAATATGGCTATAAAATGCATCGAGAAGATGGAGAAAAATATCAGAACAAGAAAACACACAAGCCTCCTCCAGTTTAGGATATAGTAAAGACATACTAGTTTTAGAAAACACACGCCACGGTTTGCATGGCATATGGACCGTAACTCCACTGCAGAGGGCATGTCCGGAGCAATGTTTAAAGCACGATCGTATTCTAATATTGCCTCCTCATATTTTCCTTCTCCAAACAGTTTGTTGCCCGCCAACTTTGCATTATTTGCTTCAGCCAAGGCTTTCTGCCAGATATGTTAAAGACGAATTCAGATCCATAAGACACAAGAAAAATGTATGCCCACATAAAAACGAACATATCATGAAAATTACATAACTTCAACAGCTTAGATGACCATTTACCAGCTAACTTATTTCTGGATACTTTTACAGGGCCTTTTATAAATTTTCAAGTTCACAAGTGAAGCGGTGTTAAAGTATGGATAATTATCAAAAGAATCGCAAGTAGTTGACATCATTTATATGCAAGATCTTGTTTAAGGTACAAGAATAGAGGATTGTACTAGTAGGTCATCTAGCAACTTCTATTATCACAACCAACTAGGAAAATAAAGATCCTAAACAAATTACACACCGTCAACAGTTCCCTTAGCTCCATAAAATTATCCCCAACTTAAAATTCGCTACAATCAGAAATTCTTTCAAAAGGGGTTCCCTTATCGCACACGAAAACACAAAATCAGCTGCCCCTGATATCATGATCAAAGATATATGAAGACTATTCATTTCATCCATTCATCAATTCTCATTCAAACATTTCAATGTATAACCAACGTTGCGGAAAAGTAAATGATCCTAGCATCGAATAACCTTGAAATCAATTAAGGAGAAAAACAATACATGAACTACTTTAAAGTTAAAATTGATACCAAAACAATAAGAATTGAATCACTAATGTCAAAGCCGATAATAATAATCGCAGAAAGCAAGAGAAAACAATCGCATCGCAAAGAACAGCAATAAACAAAGCTCAACCTCTTTAATCTCATCTTCACTGAGCGTGGCAATTCGTTCCTCCTGTTCTGAATGTTGATCGAGATGCTCTTGATGCTCGTCGCTACTATCACCAAGCTCTCCATCGCTGGCAGTCTCGTAGCCATCGGAAGGGTCTTTGCTCGCATTAGATGTTGACGGACCGCTGCTTGAATCCGTCGTCTTTTTGGCCGATGCAGAGGCCTTCGGAGGAATGGGAACTTCGTCCTGGGGTTCCTCCATTTCAATCCGAACCATTTTCCTCCACGAATCAACACAATTTCTGAAGAGAATTTGAAATGATTTGGTTTTGAGACTTTGGGTTTTAGGGAGAGAAGAAGAAGAGAGTTATGTTTGTTTATAGAATTGGAAGAAGATGAAGAACTGAGGGACATTTTCCTTCCAGAAACCTCTTTATAGATTCTTTTGGGCTTTGGGCATATTGGGCTCAGTTAGGCCCAAAATAACATGAATTTTTTAACTTGTTATTCTGGGAATAATATCTTTTGGGTTAAGTTTTACGTCTAGTTTTTGTTTGTTGGTTACCGTTTTAAGTTTTGTTTTAATTTAGTTTCTAAGTTTCAACTTTACTTTTAAAATTTGAGTTGGTTTCAATATTTTATATTTTTAACCTCAATTTTTCATTAAACACTCATTAAGTTTCAAAAAATGAAATTGTTACTAAAATAAATAACAAATTTTAAAGTTTCATTTGGAAAAATGACAAAAAAAAAATCAAAATTATAAAAATAGCAAAACAAATTTATATAATAAAAAAAATACTAATTAGTGAATGATAAAACTACCCTACAACAACAAAATTAAGTACAAATGAAAATGCAGAGATACACGGCTCCAAAAACAACACGAATACCATAAATACACTCTACCTAGACATTCTATAACCACAACAAATACATAGTATCTAAACATTCCATAAGCAAAATTAAAAATCGCCCAATATGGTCATTTGTGCAAGGGAGGATGACGAGCAGTCGATTGGGGTCATTAGAAACTTATGAATGTATATAACAATAGACTTCCTCCAATATGAGAAAGAAATATGAGAAAGAGCAAAGTTGATTTTACCAGTAAAGTTGTTGTTGGTAAGTGAATATGTGAATAAATTGCAACTTCATGATGATGTGACCATTAGAAGTATAATTGCGTTTTAGACACCAAACCAGTTGTAGGGAATCTCATCATCTTCATTCCATGTGACCATTTTGCTCATTGGATCTTGAAAGCAACTTTAAACATTATCAATCCCATAACGTCATTATTGAAAATGATGTTCAAAGTAGAAACAAAAGCAGAAAACATGTGTACAAGCAAAAAAAGGTCGGCAATCTAACGAGGATGGTCGTTAAAAGCTAGCCAAGATGATGGAATTCAAGAAAGGGTTGCTGAACCAACGATCGAGGACATGAGATTTTGGGGTGGCTAAGTGAAAAATATGAGATTTAGGATTTTTTGTTATCTTATTTTAATAAATAATAATTATTATGATAATAAGAAGAAGAAGAATAATACTAATAAAAATAATTTTATCAATATTAATATTAATAATAAACTGGAAAATATATATACATACCCACATGTTTCAAACATTTAAAATTTAATTCTCATTTATATGTTTCTTTCTAGGTTTAACAAGCCATTTTTACATGGTTGTATATGAAAAATTGAAAAAATCGAAAATATATTTAAAAAAATCAAATTAAATTTGATAAAAATATGTATAAAATAAAAAAATTATTTAAATAAAATTGAATTTGTAACAAACATATAAACAAATCAAAAGTTTTTTTATAATAAAAAGATAAATTCAAATATAAATTGGAGAGAAAAACAGTAAGTTTTTGTTTATTCTGATTAAAAAAAAAATCGATGAGTAGTTAGATAAAATTTAATTTGATAGTAAAATATAAATTCAAATATAATTCAAAGAGAAAAATCAGGAAGGGAGTACTTTTATTTACAATTACACTATATTCATAATTCCATTAATTACACTGTATTTATAACTTCATCAATAACAAAAACCTATAAAAAAAACCTAACTCGTTGTAGAGGCATAGCAAAATCAACAATATTGCAAAAGTGAATACTTATTTGTTTGTCAAAAAGACAAATTAATGATTTAATAAAATAATAAGATGATAATGAATAAAAGGTCATGAAAAAATACAAAAAATGATCAAATTTAAATGAAATGTATAGTTTATTAGATGATAATATGTATAAAATATTCCATAAAATCATAATTAAAATAAAAAAAATTAATCCAAATTTAGAATAATAAAAATGAATAAAATAATATAAATGTGAACCTTGAGCCCTAATTTCCCTACTTGTGCATGTTGCCTACTGAGACTAGTGTGGTGAGTAGGTTGATGTGAGAATTAATGTGTAATTGTAGAGAAAATTGTGAAAAGTTAGAAGAAAAAATTGAATTTGAAAGTTTGACTCTTGGGTGAAGTTAGAAAAATTGGCTAAGTGTAACACAAGCGTTGGAAGCTAGAAAAATGGCTAAGTATTTGTCAATGCGTTGGTCTTGTGCTAAGCGTTGGAGTTGAGCCAAGGGCATTGGCCTTGCTCATTCGAGAGGTTATTTAGGTATTAAAGGAAGCCAAATGGTGGCTGAGAGAAAAACTATGCGTGGATAAGTACATGGCAACCAAGTCTTTAAAAGTTAGCATGCATGCGGCAACCTCAAGTGTGTGCGAGCGTGGGCACTGGGCGTTGGAGTTGTGCGTGTTGGACGATCGTGTAGCAATGAGCGGCGCTATGTGATGCGGTAGGCGATCGTGTAGTTGTGAGCGGTGCTGAGCGATGTAGTAGACGATCGTGTGGCAATGTGCGGCGCTAAACGATGCGAATTGTCGCGCTAAACGATAACTCTATGCGATGGAGGATAGCGTTAAGCGATGGGGCGTTGGTACTACACAATCGGCATCAGCATTAGACGATGACGTTGGGTGATGGCGCTACGCGATGGGCATAGGCGCTAGACGATAGGCGTCAGCGCTACACAATGAGCATCAATGAGATCTGCACGATGAGCAAGAGTTGTGCGATGGGGCTGTGTGTTGCGCGATGGGCGAGAGCGAAATCGTTGGGTGATCAACATCAGCGTGAGGTCACTGAACGATGAGCTACATGATGGGGCGGTGAGCTAAACGATGGAGCATGCGTTTATCAGTCTTAACCATCGATTAAAAGCACCAACTATCTTAAGCACCGGATTTAACTCCATGAAAGCTGAAGGTGTCATGCTATACTTTAATGAGAAGCGGTGGAAAGCAAACTTCAAACGATCAGTTTGAACATTTCCTCCGTGAAAATTTAGAGATCTTGGTATCGTTGGAAATATTTAATAGTCTACTTTCAGAGGTGACACTGTTGGAAGAAGTCTTCATCGGGATAAGGCCGAAAAAGGAGAAAGGGATCAGAGGTTCTATTCTCAGGTGAATCCAGGCCATCGTTAAAGAATTGAGTCTTTAGGACAGACCACAAAGATTCTGAAGTTGAAATTTTAAGGTAAGATTCATGAGATAATTATTAACAAGTTTGTAGAAGGAAATTTCTTGAGATGAGCTCTAAAATTCGAGTTATTAATTTCGTAATTTGGATATGGAATTTCATGAACAAGCAGGCAGCTACTTGAGTTGAGTAAGCTAGCAGCTCGAAGAAAACACTCGAACGGACCAAGGACTGAGCTTTTCCATGTGTTGGACCTGCTGTGTAGGTTGAGGAGAGATTTCAATGAAGTCTTGAACGCATAAGCAGCCTTGTGGACGACCATGTGCAGCTGTAAGAACACTTGGAGAGAAAAATGTTGGTTGCATAAGTGGTGTTGCGGTTGTGAAGAGCGATTGGAAGCTTTGCATGAGCCAAATCTCAAAGAAATTCCTAGTGGGAAGACATACAGCAAGGTGCATTGAGTGAAAATCTTCAAAAGGGAAGACTAAGCGCAAAGCTTACTTAGGGGTTAGTCTCAAAAGGGAGACCTATGCTAGTAGCCAATATATGCTTTTGTGTCCACATAATTGACACCAGTGATAGAAGCATATCGACCCTTGAAGAATAGTTATAAAAGTTGTGAGTGACTAAATAACCATGTTTTAAAGAAAGATTATTCCCATGCTAGCTAGTTTTACAAAGTAAATTCCAAGCAAACCATGAGTTATGTTTTGTACGCATGTCATGTATGAGAGTTTATTGAAAAACTAATTGTGTGTGTTACACCAAGCATGTGTTAATTTCTTTAAAGACATGTTTTCTATGTGTTATGTTTTACATGTTTTAAAGAGAAAATCATTGTATGACTAGTTTTACTTGAAACTCGATACCGAGGGACATTTAAGAAGGTATCCGAGCAACTCGATACTAAGGGATATTTGGTATGATGGTACTTAGTTATGGCCACGTGCACGTAGGTAGTTATAGTAAAAGATTGAGCAAAGGGGTTCTCTCTTAATTAAGCAGTTGACGTTGGGATTTAACCACAGCAGGGTTATTCTCAACTAAGGAACAATTTATGTTTTATGATGAAAACAACTTTATATGTTTTATGTTTGGAAAATGTTTATATCTCGGTACAAGGTTACTGTAGAGATTTATCATTTTAGTTTGATCTCTTTATTGAAACTTTTGCATGAGAATCGGTTTTCTTTCTTAAGTCACTCACTGGGCTAGCAAACTCACCCCTTTTTCAAATGTTTTTCTTTCCTCCAAGTAGCAGTCAAATCCTCAGGAGGTAACTATGCAATGCATCTACTCTGCCACTAAAGGACAAAAATTATTGTAACCCGTCTGGTAGATGGTTACTGTAAATATTGTACACATGTTATAGTTGTTCATATAGGGAATAAGGTTTTAGGTATAGGGACTTATGAAACTAGTAATGTAATCTCTGGAAATGTTTTGTGTATAAACTTAATGTTTTTAGTCATAGAGGTAGCCGTTGTGCTTGAGATTGCATGTTGGTATAGAGTTATTTCTGCTAGAGTTATTAGGTAGTAAGTGTCAGCAAAAGGATTGATAACAGTTGCATCACGTCCTTTCCTAGGCTCAGAGAGTAGTCTAGGTGGGGGTGTGACAATAAAATCTAAAGATGTATTATAAATAAAATCCAAATGGTGATAAACAAATTAAATATTGATTAATTCTGAATATTTTCGAAAAGTAGTTAAATCAAAACAAATAACTAATTTGAATCATGAGAAAAATGAGGAAGAAATTTGTTTATTTTAAATCAATTCGTGAAGTAGTTATCAAAATCTAATTTTTATATTAAACATAAATTTAAATTTCAAAAGAGGAAAAAATGAGAAAGATATTGGTTTATTTTAAATCAAATCTTAATTGTAAAGTTATAGCAAAAACAATAGTTTGTTAAATAAACCACAAGAAAACCTAAATCGATGTAACAAAAATTATGGGCAATGTATGGAGCAACAATCCAATTGATTGTACCATCAACGCAGGACCATTTTTTTAGAAAGTGATATTTATTTTCCCAAAACGTTAAAATAATATAAAAAATAGCACATACAACTAATTTATTAAAAATGTGAGAAATATACAACTAATTCATTGATAATGTATATATACAATTATGAAAAACAATATAGAGATTTGAATAAGATATATGGATAAAAAAGTTTTAATAATATATAGATATTTCAAATATAAATTTGGTAGAAAAATCTGGATATTTTATTAAGGTTAGATAAATTTAAAAAGTGGTTAAATATAATCTAAGATAATAATAAATACATAGGTTATGTTACTACATGAGCAAAATTATTTGTAGTTTCATCAACAACAACATCTACGAACAAGGCAAGGGCAAATCGGGGATTTAGTAATTTGTGGCCATGTGCATATCATGTGAGTTACCATAATTCTTATTCCTTGGCGATTTTGCCATTTTTCATAATGAAACCTCGAATTCGGCTATACACTCCAATTCCCCTTGTTACTAACGAACCTTTGTTTTTTGTTTTTAATTTTTAAAAACCAAGTTTATTTCCTCCTTATTTCTTACCATGATTTGTATCTTTTGAATTCTCAGCCAAATTTCAAAAACAATAACGAGTTTTTAAAAACTAATTTTCTTAGTTTTCCAATTTTGACTTTGGATTTTAAATCAATGGTAAAAAGTAAATATCAAATGAAGAAATTTGAATGTGAAAGTAGTGTCATAGGTTTTAATTTTCAAAAACAAAAACTCAAAAACAAAATCATTACCAAATAGAACTACAAAATGTGTTTTTATAAACCAAATCATTGTCAAACATAGACTAACAAAGTAGTTTTCTTTTTTAAGTTTTGATTGAGAATTCAAATGTTTATAAAAAATATATAAAATATAATTTATAAGGAAACAACTACAAATTTGAAAAATATAAAACTAAAAACAAAATCACTATAGTGTTGGGGCTGATGCCCTAAACTCTCGTGTTCTATAGTATGTAAACAGTTTGTACGAACGTTTGTGATGTATAATAATATATGATATTTACTTCACTTCTTGATTTTGCACATTTGGATGTTTTATTTTCTTCACCACAACCCAATAAACTTAAAATCACTGGTTGCCTTTATATAACTTAAGCATGTATATGGTGACATACAAGTGGATCATGTCTTAAGTGATAACCAAAATGGTCGGTAGTGTATGGATATAGGAAGGAAACCTTATCCTAGTAATGCTACGGATGTGGCCCGCTTTGTGGCATAGTTACAAGTGTTGTGACTTATCACAGATGGTCCGTTCCTGATCATTTGTGTAGGGGACATGCGAGCGGGGGCGTTCTATACAAATAGTTTGTATAAGACCAGACCACGAAGTGTTAACGTCTCGTCATATAACCCCGTTCATGACAAATACTTCACTTCACTAAGATGATCATAGGTAACATGACCTCAATCCTGAGTGAGTTGGGAACTCCTACCATTGAGGGCGGTTCTTTAATTTGCTTGAGTGCGAGTGGCCAGAACGCCGACTCAAACCTACCACTTTGGGGATTCGTCTGATTTAGGAGATGGGAACTCAGCTACACAAGATGGAATTCACTCCAAATCAGAGCCTATACGATAGTGTTGAACGATCGCTTACACCCCCACTCGCACTACTTACTAAACGATCGCTTATCTTTTATTAAACGATCGTTTAGCACCCGAGCTTTACTAAACGATCGTATAGACGATCGCTTAGCTTTTCCTACACGATAAACGAGTCTTTCTCCCACTTGCTTGATCATGGTATACGATCTCTTTTCCTCCTCCTCTCCACCAAATCCGAACAAAACCCACCCTTTGGATTTTCGCTCCAAGAATACCAAGGGCTCCGAGTGGTGGTGTCGTCTCTGTTTCTTTGTGTTCGTGCGAAGCCGCTTGTGGTAGACATTTGGAGAGTTGCTGAATGATTACTTGCTGTTCTAGCGAGAGCGAGATTTCAAGTGAATAAAAGTCTTCAACTAGTATGTTCTCCCAGTCTCTTATTTATTTATCCTTTAAGCATGCTAGTAATTTAGTGTTGTGAATGCATATCTGTACATTTGAATGTATGTGTGGAATTGATGTCACAATGAATTGGAAATATCCGCCTCTGCTCATAGGTACTCTCGTATAAGAGTTCCTTCATATAGACGGTAGCTTTAACTACTTTCAAATTTCTAACAATGTAATGTCTACTTTCAAACATATTTGATCCATGATTAGTTTATTAATCCATATAGATAACAATTCGATTAAATCTTGGGCAATATCAATACATATCATTGAATTTTGGGGTTGCGTCAATTTAAACTCTAAACTACTAGTTGTATCAATTTAGACCTTTAACTTTCATAAGCATATCAATTTAAATTATTCATTATGTTTTATTTGAATAGACATCGTGTGAAACTCGTAATTATATCGATTAAACCTCTAAACTCACATAAGGGAATAAGTGTGGACTCTCAATTAAGATTTATTTGAAAATTGTCCATTCAAATTATAATCGTCAATTTTCTTATATCGACATTTGTAGAGGTCTATACATATGAGAATTTATGCATGGACGATTTTGAAATATAATCCTATTAAAAGGTTATAAATCGACCCAGTTATGATAATTTTTAAGTTTAATTGAAAACATTATATATTTTGTGTGATATTTTCACACTAAATGTAGATTGATACATTTGTGAAAGTTAGAGATCTAAATTGATATATTTATGAAAGTTAAAAGTTTAAATTAATACGATTATTAATTTGAAGTTGAAATTAATTAAACCTCCACAGTTTATAGTTTAAATTGATATAATTATTAGTGGAAGGATTTTCAAAAATAGAAAAATTAAAATAAACTATTTACACAAAATAGAAAAATAAGATAAATTATTTACACATAACAGTTAAATTTTAATATTTTATTTATAGAAGCGGACAGAAGTCGATAAGTATCTATCAATGTTTAAATTCTCCAAATTATTTTAAGATTTTAATTGATATATGACTTAATTTTTACGATAGAAATTAAATATTTAAAGCGTGTTACTACTTCATTATCAAAAGTTTCTGAAAGCAATAAAATTAGTTTGCAAAGATCTCAAGGTGTACGGAACACGGAGTTGAGCTCCATTACGTTTCTTCTTCACCCAGCCGACAACTTCGTTTCAATCTCAGTCTTCCTCTCAAATCACCTCCTTCATTTATGGCAACTGAAGAAGCTCCGTCCTCTTCGCCGCCCCTCCACGGCGGAGCTGCTCTTAATCCTCTTCCTCCTTCCACTGACATACCAGCTTCAGCTTCTTCCGCTATTGATTTTCTCACCCTCTGTCAGCGCCTCAAGGTAACCTTAAATGCTGCCTTTCCAACAATTCACACTCTAGTTTCAAGTTTTTTGATGTGTACATCTTCGCTAGAAATGATAGCAAAAGGGGTAAAAGAAAAAAAATGGAATGGAACCAGAGTTAGCGGAGTAATGAAATTTTTTTAGGGTTTATAAGCATGTGGGGTGAACACTGTCGAGTTTTCTGTATTTCTATAGCTTCCAAAACAGTGGATGAAGTTCATTCTCGATTTTCTATTTAAACGTTAATGTCTGAATTCCCCTTTATTCATTCATAGCTTGACTCCTATTAAACCAAACGGTAATCTAGTTCTTGTTATTTATTTTCAAGTTTTCAAGTGTTGTTTGTTCATGCTATTTTATTTCAATCTGAATTAGACTACGAAAAGAACTGGATGGGTTCAGAGGAGAGTTAAGGATCCGGAATCCATAGCAGATCATATGTACCGAATGGGAATAATGGCACTCATTAGTTCGGATATTCCGGGCGTCGATAGAGACAAGTTTGTTATTCCTAACGTTTTATTGTTCAGCTCTTATGATATGTTTCATTCTTCATTCTTTATCGTTATTTTTGGCCCCTTGTAGAGGTGTGTGGAAGGTGTTTTGATACTGTATTTATGTATATCTTCAGGTGTATAAAAATGGCAATTGTACATGACATTGCAGAAGGTGAGATATACTTTCTTGTCCCTTCCTTTGTTATTTTATGTTTCAATGTCATTTGGACTTGAACTTATCCTTACAAGAGACAATAATAACATCTTTTATCTAATGTTGGGTTAGGATGATTTAGATATTATTGCTTATATGTTTTTCTGAAACAAATTTCATGTTCAAGGGGTCTTAGGTTTCTTTGAACTGGAATTCTGATTTCTAACCGTTTGATAGTTTCCCTAAAAGTGTAACATTGAAAGACTAGATCAATATATAGCCTCGGAAAGGACGAGAAGTCAATCTATTTCAAGTATTCTGTAGGCATTCAAGTATTCAACCATATTCATCCTGTATTGTTGGAATGCTGTTATTAAATGAAATTTGTCCATGACTTTTACCAACAGCAATTGTTGGTGACATTACCCCATTTGATGGGATTTCAAAGTCGGAAAAGATTAGACGAGAACAAGAAGCATTAGACCACATGTGCAAATTGCTTGGTGGTGGGTTGAGAGGTATGCACATCCAATCATTTATTTTGATTTTCATTCCCAATGGTCAAGATATATTTTTCCTGCACATATCATGTTTTGGCTGTCAAGACCTTTTTAAAATGTGTGAAAACTGCAGCCAAGGAAATCGGTGAATTGTGGATGGACTATGAAAATAACAGTTCACCAGAAGCTAAAATTGTGAAGGATCTTGATAAGGTAATAAACTATCTAACTTAGCAAGTTACATAACTAAGCTCCATGTTTAATGTTTGCTCATGCTTGACCCCGATGATGTTGTCTTTTTGTAGTTCTTTCAAACAAGCATCTTGCACATAAGCTGCATGCACTGTAAACAATAATTTTATCACTTATAGTCAAATATTTAAATTCTATAAATTGACATGTTAAGATAAATAAGTTATCATCTTTCTCAGCTGATTGTTATTGGGATTTGGGAGTAAATAATGAAGTTATTGCATAGCCTATAATGGATAAAGAAGCAGCAGGTAACTGTAGCAGTAGTTGGTTGATGAAAATTTGTGAGAAAAATGGGGTAGAATAAGATATTTTTAGTGTCCCGATTGAGGCTTTGAGCATTGTGGAAATGTATTTAACAGTTTGACCAGGGAGTATACACGATAGTTTTATTTGGGAATTATGCTCGACAGCAAAGAACTTTTTTGTTTTCTGTGCATAACGGTTAACCTATATTTACCTTTCATGGCTTGTTCAGTTGGAGATGATACTTCAAGCTTTAGAGTATGAAAATGGTCAGTCTTCTTTTCCTGATATCTATTTTCATACATTTTTTACTTGTTAGACTTATTTCTCAAAAGCAGATGCTTTCTTTAATGGATAGCATATGTCAAATTTGAAAGGTTAAATATGAGAGGAGGAAAGTACAAATCTTGTTGACATTTGTTCGACAAAGTAACAACGGTTTGCAGAAATCTTGAAATCCTATTGACAAAGTTCCATGATTAGATTACATGCTTGCAAAATTGCCTCAGAAACTTAGTGATACGTAATCGAAACATAAACTTTTTAAGAAACTAGGTAAACTACTGAAAGTTCATTAAATTGAGTTCAGGAGGTTGATAATTTTATTCTCTTTCCCCTTCATGTTTATAGCCGGTTCATCTCATAAACTGCGTCCATCAAGAATCACAAAAACTAAGGAGAAAGGGTAGGTTTTGTTTCCCAAATTTGTTGAACTATCAAGAGTCTTAGCTAAGAACGACAGGAATGTTTATCTTGTACTTTGAAACATAGCAAGCAACTTATACGTGCACTTGTCAATAAATTTATTTCCGTATGTTAAGGTAGCACACTAGTACATTTTCATTCCCACCGAGACCAACTCCAAAGTCCAGTCTCTAAAACTAATAAAAATGGCATTGTAAAAAAACAGAAGACTGACAATCATCACCCTTGAAGGAGACCTTATTCACAAGTTTCCAGCTCGAGCGAGGAAGGAAAACCTTAGCATCAAAGAGAGGAACTAACAGACCAAGATAGGCAACTTAAGAAAGAACAAACTAACCAGTTAGTGCTGATGCCTCTGAGAGATTAAAAGACCGAGAACCTTGACTTACACATAATTATTGAAGCGCACAACAAAGAGGCAAGAGCTCAATCAATTGTCAGAGATCACTTGGAAATATGGTTGAGAAGAACAAGAAAGAAGTAACCGAATTCGTCTTACCAGGTTAAGAAGGCAAGAGCAAAAAAGAGGAATGAATTGGTTGATAGCCCTGACTAGGATATGGGAACTAAGAAAAGGATGCTAAAATCAAACAAAGAAGAACGGAAAAAAAGGTCATCACAATTCATTAAATGAGTATCACAAATAGATCTTGGGGGATATTGCAAGGAATACTTGTCTTGTCACGATATTTCTGTTTCCTACTGGACTTGCATAGTTCTTGGAACTAATATTTCCTCTAAAACTTTCAATAGGGTTATTAGATCATTTTATTCTTAAATAATTATTCTTATTAAGATCTCTTACCATGCTAAATACAACTGTTGAAGGTAATCAAAGTTATTTGTCTGTGTGCAGAGCAAGGAAAGGATTTGGACGAGTTTTTTCAGTCAACTGCGGGTACATTTATTTCTCTTATTTTGTCTTTTCTTTATTGTGTGTTTGGCACGTCTTTTGAAAAAAGGTGGATTGAAGTGAAGCATTTATTATATAAGCACTTCGGGAACAAGTTAGTGAAACCTCGTTCTCTAAAACTGCTTCAGCTGCATTTTATCCATTTTGAAAAGTACTTTTAATTGGTCAAAGCACTTCTTGTCCCAAGTCATCTATTAGCACTTGGACATGCCAATCACACATTTATTCCACTTATCTTCATGCAGGAAAGTTTCAGACAGAACTGGGACGAGCTTGGGCATCTGAAATAGTATCAAGGAGAAGAAGGGACGTCAATGACGGCGCAACAACCAAAATTTCAGAGAATTAAGATAACAATTTACAGCAAAAATTTGAGGTTACAGTTTGTTTGGCAAAGATTTATTTCTTCTATTTGATTTTCTATTCTCATTGATCATTTTAAGCAAAATCTCCAGAACTGTCATCCATAATCATTGTAAGCATTTTTTTTGTTGAATTGCAAGAGACCATACTTGCATCATCCTAAGAAGCCAACACCTCTAAATTATGGTGTCAGTGAAGCCTACCCAATGCTCCAGTTAGATGTTGTGTCATTATGTGGTGGGTGTATTGAGATTTTTCCTTGAATAGTTCTTGCATCCATTATACTTCAATGATTCTCCTTTCCTAATGTCTTTCTGTTGAATAGGAAGCAAATTGGAATTGGGTCCCATATGGAGGAATCTCTCCTTGGGGGAAAGGAATGTTTTCCTTGGGAGACTTTATATTCTATAAAGTATGATTATGTCTAAATTGATAATGTTTTGAGTGGAGTGCAGGTTGCTCGTAAAGTGCAGACTATACGAGCAAAGGGAAGAGAGAGGAGGTTATAATTGGATTAGTAGATGACTAAGGGGGCATTTGGGTCTGAGTTGAGTTGGGTTAAGAGTGTTTTTGGTTTCTTAAGCCTAACTTCATTTGGGGTGAGAGTCTGTGCAGGTGCATTAAAGTTTTTTGGTTGCCATTGTTATATTTGTAAACTACAATGCCAATCTTGTGCGAGTTTAAAAATATAATTTCTCTATCCGTCTCTTTTATCTCTCCTCCTATTTGGGAGAGAAGGTTTTGTCAAGTTTGGGTTTGAACGATAACTCACTATTTAAGCTCCCGTGAGTTTTTTTTGCTTCTTAAACCCTTTTCTTAATCTTAATGCCCATGATCTAAACCTGAATTCGGTACCTGATGGCGCCGACAACTCCCAACATCCCTTACGGCATGGCAACGTGATCCTTGCTTGTCTTGATACTTCTAAGAGTGTCTCCCCACAAACTAACACGGGTCTTTTCACCATGTTTTGTCCCCACTCACCTACATCCAAGGAAAATTCCTAGGAGGTCACCCAACATAGAATTACTCCAAGTTAAGCACGCTTAACTTTGGAGTTTCTATGATTGAACCACCAAAAAGGAAGATGCACTTTGTTGGCATAGATAGTGGCATTAAATTCTTTTAAACTTTTCCTAACCATACTTTCATGTTCTCAAAATTCTTCTCATTCAGATGTGATCTCGGTTCATTTATGTCTCCCTCCTAAACTTAGGCGTCACAGAAAATAAGTTCGCACTTTTTCCTTAGAAGGAAAGTCCTCAAATCCTCTTCATTCCAATGATCATGATGATGAATCCAATAGCTCCTCTGAAGACTTGCAATTGTCAAGATTTAGTTCGGGAGATGAGCCATCTCTCTTAGGAGTGGCCCTACATTCTCTACAACTTGACCACACCAACTACTTATCTTGTGCTGCATAGGAGAGTTTGTCCCTGCATATCAACTTAGGCTATTTCAACATGTTATCTCTTTGCTCGTCTCTTAAAAAAATTCCTAGGCCACCCTACATATGGGGCATATGATAAAAATGAAACTATACAAAGAAGGTTAACATGACTCTATGCAAGGATGACACCACAAATCAAGAAATAGTAGGAATCTTGGACATTACATAATCCACGGCTTAAGATACTTAATCCACATCTTGGCACCTCCTAAGTGGTCGATTTCTTTCATGAGTTGCAAGCATCATGATAGTTGGGTTCTAATAGTGTGTAACATCATTCGAGGTCAAGAAACATATTTGTTCATGCTCGAGTAAATTGAGAAATATCGTTCGAATGCTATAGTTTTATAGCAAACTAAAGTTCTCAACTTCATCAATTGCAAGATACATGCAATGTCCAAATTTGGTTACATAAAGAAGGATGATTTTACCATTAGAAAGCGATATGTAATTCTTTTTTCTTAGTATTTTCTAAAGGAAATGAATAGTTCTCCTATAGAAGACATTGCTAATGTCAACACAATGAATGGAGTTCCAAACTTCTTATTGTAGACAATGGAGGATTTATAATTCCATTCTGCAATTAAGATAATTATTCATTGACTTGTTCAACTTATTATTTTTTTTCCTAAAATTAAATTCAAATGGAACACAAAGCTAAAACATCATATATTTGGACACATAAAACATTATGTTTCTTAGTCTTTTAATTTTTATTTATTAGTTGTTATAAGAAGTTTTCTATTGTAATCTCAAAATACTTTTTTGGTCCGTAAGTTTCGGGTCTAATTTTTGTTCCGCACTTAAATTTTAAAATGTTATACATTCAGTCCTTAAGTTTTGAGCTTGGTTTCAATTTATTATCTAGGTTTTAAAACGTTACAATTTTATCCTTACAATTTGAGGTTTGTTTCAATTTGGTATTTAGATTTCAAGATTTACACTTTTATCTTTATTTTTTTGTACTATTCTCTTTTGTTCGTGAGTTTTTTTTCTTCTTTTAAACGGAATTTCTTGAGTAAGATATATAGTAATAATATTATACTTTTAGGATTTTGGATGTAACATCCTTGATCAATTTAAAATTGGGAATTGTAGAAGAGATTAAGTGTTAAGATGAGATTGACATTAACAAAACAACATAAAGAAGCAAAGAATTTTCTGGGAGTTAGGTGAGATGCATCCAATACTAGGAATGTAAACTTTTAACAATTCTTTTAGAATCGCATAAGAGTAGGCCAAGAAATTTTGGTAAATGTCACTTTAACTTGAACTTAAACTAAAATTGGATGTGATTTTTCTCTAAAATTTTGATAGGTAATTATCAACAAATGAGAGGCATCACATTTCTCCTTGCTTTCTCTATAATAGATTGTTTACGTTCTATCAAAACTCTCAACTTTAACCGATGTTTCTGTTTAATTCTTAAATCTTAAATTTTTTTTAAAAATGATTAAGGTATAGTTTGGGATTGCTACCGCTTTTAGATTAATTGATGTTAATTGTGATTTTAGAAAGATAGCTTTACAAGTTGGTTACTATGTTTGGTAAATATTAAATTATTGTATTTTATATATAATAACTAAAATAACCTAAAAATGCATTTTTTTTTTATAATTTATAAATTTTTAAATAATTGTTTAAAGCATTATATTTTGTTTGCTCTAATAGCTTTATTTTATTTTAAAGAAAATCAATATGGTATAATTGAAAATTAAAATTTTTATTAAAAATGACATCTAAGTTTATCCAAATCTAAAAGTTAGTTAATAAATGTATGTTTTCAAAGTGATTTTAATAGATTTACTAACCATTCTTTATGTCAAACACAAAGAAAAAGGTTATATTTTTATAAATCACTTTTAACCTTCGAAGGTCAACTCCAAGTTCATCATAAATTTATGAATTTTGAAATATGATTCTACATAATTTATGGTGTTCACTCCTATCGACACGTATAGATAATTTTTTGTTTTATTTTGAAAAGCTATGCATACCTATAATTAAATTAGTAGAAAGTTTTACCAAATTTTAATAGCAACCAAAAAAAAAGAAAAGTTATATGAATTGGTAATATTTTACCTACTCGATTGATTTAGATGTTCTATAGGATTCATATTTACACCAAATTAGAATGGCTAAAGGATATAACTCACTTATTTGTCATTTTCATCAACTTAAAAAAGATTCCAAGCATCAACCATCTGTATAGCAATCAAGTTTTCCCCCCTCTTTTCTAAGCTCTACAATTGTGGGAGTTATATTTAACTATTGACTTTTGGAATGATATTATGTGTCTTATTTAATGAGCTATGTTCGGATTGGCGACGATCAATTTTTTAAGAAAATATTCATAAATCAAACAGAAAATATCTATTGGGCTAAAAAACTAAAGAAAAGAAATCGCCCGTAAATACAATAGGACTAACTATGGAAGAATTTTTCCAATTCACAGATAAGTAGAGTCGGTTAAAACCCCTAGGAGCTAGATTGTGAGCGGTACCATTACTCTCAGTGCCTCACGAGAAATGTGATTGCACACCACCTCCTTGAAAATGTGACGTAACCAGAGAATATCACTAACGTAGATAGTCATGCTCGAATTGACAACAACCAAATTTATAAGCTTACCAATTTTACCTAATAATAAAAGTTGTGCATTTTCATGTGGAATTTGTACTTTATCTTCAAGATTTATAATTATTGATGGATTCTATTCTCTCGTATTACTATTTTGTGTGTATATGTGTATGCGTGTGTGTGTTTTTTTCTTTGTGTATTTGACTTTATGTGTCAAATGGAAAATTAGACATCTAACCTCGAAGTCGATATTACAAGTGACAGGTGAGTTATGCTCATATGAACTATATTTTATGATATGTTGCTTATTTATAGATGTTTTATAGAGAAGGTGACTTTTTATTTATAAGTTGTTAGGATAACATTATCATGAAACCAAATCAAGTGAGGCTAAGAAGAGTATAGTCACTTTCCCTCCTTCCATTTAAGAGAAAATGCCCAACACATCAACCATCATTAATAGTATTTGTAAAAGAAAAGCAACAAATTAAAAAAGAAGGTTTTTTTTTTTTTTTTAATATCTTAAACTTCAAGTTGTATCAATTAAAATTCTAAACTAATAATTGTAACGATTTAAATCATGAACTTTCATAAGTGTATCAATTTACATTCTCTTTTAGATTTTGTTTAAAAAAAATATATAAATGTTTTAATTTAACTTCTAAATTGTCATAAGTTGATTAATATTATCTTAAAAATTTGTGTATTTATTTTACATGTATGTAGACTTATTTAAATTAGAATTGATGTCTGAACGAAATAAAACCTTAACTAAAAATCTTATTTAATTTGCTTATGAAAAGCTGGGAATTTAACTAATTGATAAAAGAGTTTTAATACAACTTCCAAAGTTTAAGGTATAAGTTAATATTTTCTTTAAAATTTTCTTTTTGAAATAGGCTAACTATTAATTTATTTTCAAAATTTATTACATAAATAATTAGTAAATTAAAAACATAGAAGAAAACGTTATTTAAATCCACAAAAATCATTGCGGTTGTTTAAAGTCTTTTAATATGCTCTCTTTTTTTTCTTTTTTTCTTTTTATTAAAAAAATGAAATAAAAAAACTTTTTCCACGTTGGTTGACAAATAAAATATACGTGTAAGGATTTTAAAAAATCTATTTTTTTATTAAAAATATTTATGAGAAAAAAGAAACCAAAAAAGAAAAAGAAAAAAACCACAACCTGCCACGTACGAAATTGAAATTAAAAGAAAATAAAGAAGTGGGGCCCACATATATCTTAAATTTTAACAAACCGGCCCAGCACGCTGCCCGTGACAAATTTTAAGAAATTCAGTTACCATATAATTAACATTTTGTAAATGTCCTAAAATTTAGTAATATTACATATATTTAAATCATATTTTAGTCTCCAAATTTTAAATTTTATTATATTTTAGTTTTTATACTTTTAAAAATATCTATTTTTGTTCATAAATTTTTAAAAAATATTTATTTTAGTCACTACTATTAAGATTTTGTTAACTCTTAAACATATTGGTGAAATAACTTACATTTTTTTTATGATTAGGCTGCTAAATAGGTTATCCACACTAGAAATATAGGTTCAATATTGAATTTAATGGTAAAGTGATTTTTGATAGGAGATGTTATCTTGTGTCCAAGATTTTGATTGTTCACTAATTTGGCACGTTGGTTGTTGATAAATACTTCACTTTTATCTTGTTCATCCCATGTTAGATGCAATTTCATCCTTAAACAAATTTCGTCTACTTAACACAATATTAACAGCAGAGACCAAAATAATCAAGTTCGGGGACAGAAACAAATGTTTTTAAAAGTTTAAAGACCAAAATAAAATAAAATTCAAAGTGTAAGAACAAAATTATAATTTAAACCTATTGCATAACTATATTTTAGCAATATTTTAGAGCATTTTTAACCTATTAATATTCTCTATCATTTTTAACATTTTATTCTATATTCCTAATAAAAATCAATCGTTTCTCTTGAGATCTCATTACCATTCACCTTTTTTGAAATATATAATAATAATAATAATAATACCAAAAGAAGTATGTAGGAAAAGTTTCAAGCGACTATGAATTTCTTAAACCCGTTTTCTTTCAAGACCTATATGAGTGTGCTATACTTTTTATACGTAAAAATTAAAATTACTATGTAAAATAAATATATTTAAATTGATGTCGTGACCCATTTTCGTTTTTATGTTTTTAAAAATAAAAAGATTAAAAGAAAATATGTATTGTACACTTATTTTCAAAACAATTAAAAATACGACACATATATATATATACACTTTAAGTGAGCAATAAGATCTTTCTCTATTGTTTTTTTTTTAATTCTATTTTCAAAATTTAGAAAATAAAAGATACAATAGTTAGAAAGCTAACAAATCACGCTTTATAACTTTATTATTAATTATTTTAAATTGTTTGTCTTTAAAAAATAGACGTTATTAATCACGTATTAATTTTTTCCAATACTTTCAAAATTTTGAATTTAAATTTAGAGTTCTTTAACTTGAACCAAATTTGTTTTTAAATTCAGTAAAAATAAGGATTTTTTTTTTATTTTTTTTTTTTTAAAAAAGTAAAAATAAGGAATATTTTAGACACTTCAAAGGTTAACAATAAATAAACTAACTAGAGAAAATGTTTTTAAAAATTATTGAAAGTAAATGTATAGCCTAAAATATTATAAGCTCTATCATACAAAATCAAAACAATATTTTAACTTAATTATTATAAGGCGATAAGCATTACATTAATTTTGTTTCTTAAAAAAAAGTGAAAATTAAAAGAAAAATATTTAGTTAAAAATAAAAATACGATGACATATTTGTCCATTTTCGTCTCAAAATTATTTTTTTCTCTCTCTTATTTTTCAACTTTATTCAACCAATGAAAGTCTTCCACTTGTCGGCTTTGAAAATAGTTATTTCAAAAGTGTCGGTGGGTGTAAATGCGTGGTTTTAAAATAAAATTAATTAATATTCTTTTGCTTAATTTAAACTTCTTCTTATTTTATTTATCAATAAAAAAATGGTTAAATATTAAGAGCGTGGCAAAACTCTCATAATTGAGTTGAAAATAATAATCATAATAAAATTTATTATTTAATAAGCCCATCACAATGTCATTATTTATTAAAGTCTAGTCTTTTTAAATAAAAATAAAATAAAATAAAATAAAAAATATTTCACATTAAATGGAAGGATAATGATGAAAAATTTGACATCATTTTCTCTTTTATGAAAAGCCACTTTGATGGTTACTACTTAAAAGAGGGAAATAGATATTATTGGAACATATGCTTCCATATCATAATTAAAGCTTTTCATACACAACAATTGAATAAAGTTTGGATTATAGGTGAAAATAATTTAGTGTATATTTTATTTTTAAAAAAAGGAATAAAACATCAAAGACCTTTAAAAAAAAAACCAAGAAAAACAAAAATTAAACTAAAGGTATGTCAACCTCCGACGGAAGGAGAAAATTTCTTACATCATGCTTACAACTATAATAAAAAAACGAGACGATGCAAAAACGTTTTTTTCTCTTTCAAATAATGAGTACATGTTAATTACTATTGAACTATATATGTTTGTGTAGGCTAACATCACAAAATATCTCAAGTAATAAAATCATACGTCTACTAATATTATGTGGTTGAGTATTAATGAAAGAATGGTTTTCTATACCAGGTTAAGTTTTTTATTTTCTCAATTGGTAGAATGACATAATATTTTGATCGACATTTCTAACGGATAAAGAATAAATTTAGGGTTAAATACTATTATGGTCTCTGAATTTTGAATATTGTTCTATATTGGTCTTTAATTTTTAAAAATGTCTATCTTAGTCTCTAAACTTTTGAAAATGTTAAAAATGTCTGTTTTAGTCCTTGAACTTTTAAAAATACTCACTTTGGTCTTTGCTATTAAAATTTTGCTAATTTAATAATGAAATGTTCAGATGATTTGTCTTTTTTTGTGACTAAGCTACCAAATAAGTTAACCACGCTAAAAACCTACCGTTTCAATATTGAATAAGGTGGTAAAGTGATTTTGTATGGGATAACTTGAAAGTCATTTTTTGTTCGAGATTTTGGTCGTTCACTATTTTTTGGCATGTTGTTAGTTGACATTTTACTTCATTTTCATCTTATTCAACACATATAGAGCCCAAAAATACATGTTGCCTCATAGTTTCGTTTAAATTTTAACAAAACTTTCGTTGTAGGGACTATAAAATAAACACTTTTAAAAAGTGATTGGATTAAAACGAACGGTTTAAAAGTTTATGAACCAAAATAGAATTAGATTCAAAGTCTATGAACCAAGATAAAATTTAAACCATAAATTTATCTAGAGTAAAGAGTTTGAGTCATTAGACGTGGTACTAACATACGACATTTAGGGATAATGGATAAGATATGGCTTACAAAGATGAAGTCTTTTAACCTAAATGGATTGAGTTCTTCTATTTAAAGAAATGACACATCTAGTTGAGGAAATTCAATTGTTTGAGCTAATATGGTTAGAAAAAAAAAAAAACATATGGTGATGTTGGAATTAAGATTTATGATTTGATATATAGTGTAGAGTGAACTAAAGTTAGTACCTTTTTTCTATTATTATTGTCTTTTTGGACAATATGGTAATGACGAATATTGTCGAAAGTCATTATGCTAAGTAGAAGTCAATATCATAATAATTAGTAAATTTAAAAATTATCGAAAGAAATGCATAAATTTTGAAATTCTATTAAAATTAGTAGGGGAAAAAAAAAATAATTTGCTTCAATTTTTTTTTTTCAATCAACTAGCACTTTTAAATTGGACAAAAAATCATAAACAATAAAACATGTGTATGGAGCAAAATTAAAACATCGTTTGGTAATCGTTTTGTTTTTAATTTTTTCTTTTAAAAATGAAATTTATGTATATTACTTTTACCTCTAAATTTCTTCATTTCTTATCTACTTTTTACCAACAATTTAAAAAATTAAGTTAAATTTTGAGAACTAAAAAAATAGCTTTCAAAAAGTTGTTTTTGTTTTTAAAATTTGACTAAGAATTTGACCAATATATGTAAAATCATTGCAATGAATGTGGATGAAATATGCTTAATTTTCAAAAATAAAAATTAAAAAATCAAATGATTATTAAATGGGACTAAAGTTTTTTTGTTTTTGAAAATGAAGCTTACAAGCACATATCCACCCATTGATTTTTTATAATTTGTTGTCTGTATTTTAGGAAAATCAGAACCAAATTTTAAAAACTAAAAAAAGGGTTTTCAAGAACTTATTTCTATTTTTGAAAATTGGCTAAATTTTCAAATGTCACACAGGAGATATGAAAACAATAAGTAAGAATTTATGAGAAAATAACCACAATTTTTAAAAATAAAAATAAAATCATTGTCAAATAAAATCAAAACATTTGTTAAATTTTTTGGGTTCGACAAAATTGTTCAATAGTTAATTCGTATATTAATCAATAAATTAGTTTAATTAGAAATTAGAGATTTCATAGAGATTTCTACATGCTTTCTTTTTAAAAAAAAGATAAAATTAATGAACAAATTAGCTAAGTTGTTACATTATAACACTTATCTTAGACTACAATTGATAGTTTAGAGTGAAAATTAAGAAAAGAAAAATTTAACCAAACTTAAAAGAGGTAGAAATATAACTATTATTCCAACTAATATAATTTTAATGGAAGTGAGCTTAACTTTAGTTAGAATTGATATGCACTCTCACTTCGTTATTCTCAGTTCTCTCTCTTATTTTTTATAATTATTAAAAAAAATTAATTGAATTTTAATATTTCTTTTAAAAAATTAAAAAAAAAAAAGAAAAAAAAAGGAGAGAATTAGGGTAAAAATTTCAGAATTTGAGAGGTTAGAAAATCAAACAATAATATTTCAAAAAATAAAATTACCCAAATAACCCCAAGAAACTTCAGTGTCGGTGAAGGAAACAAAATCTCACAGCGTGTGGGGACCACCACATTGCCAGCTGGAAAAAGGGAAAAAAGGAAAAGAAAACACCGAATCCGACTGCTTAAATTTCTTTTCCCAGCCGAATCCAACGGCTACCGTACGACGAAAGCGATTAGTGGGTCCCACTTCTACCGTATATTACGGTTTTCCATTCTCGCAAAATAAATTTAAAAAAAATAATGATAATAATAAATAAATAAATAAAACTCCCTTTCTCGTCCCCTTCCCTACTCTTAGCTGTCTCTCTTTATTCATATAAATATTGTCGGCTGGCCCCACTCCAATCTCTCAACATCCCCCACACTCCCTCAAAGCGCGTATACTCCACACCCCAAAATACAAAATTTAAAAAAAAATCGAAATGGTCGCCATTATCTTCAAGAGCTTTCTTTTCCTTTACAAAAAAGAGACAGAAAATAACAGAGCAATCCCTCCTCGAAGTAAAGAATATTCTTCTTTTTTTTTTTTCCCCTCTTTTTTCTTTCCTCCGAATTATATATATATAAAAAAATACCCACCTCATTCCTAATTTAAGAGAGAGAAATTCAAAAAAGAAAAAAGAAAAAGAAAAAAGAAAAATAAATTTTTTTATTTTTTTTTAATTTACAGGTTTTCCGTGATTATAGCCATAATACGATAAATACCATCTAACAAACTTCTTCAACCCGGTTTGCAAATCCGTGGTCGGTTTATATCCGAGTTCCCTCCGAGCCGAACTAATATTTGCATGAGTAAACGGAACGTCGCCGTTTCCGGGCATTTCCACCACATTCTTCTTCGCTTTCACCTTCAAATGCCTCTCCAATATACTCACCAACGTCGGCACCGTCACCGGCGATGTATTCCCCAAGTTGAATATCCTATAAGGCGCCGGTCCGGTTTTCTTCCCACCCGAACCAGTACTCTTCCCCGCCGTATCCAACGACCCCAAACACCCTTTCACAATATCATCAATGTAAGTAAAATCCCTCGCCAAATCCACCCGGTTCTTCCCTCGAAAAACCGTAATCGGCTTCCCTTGTAAAATATTCCTCGTGAACGAAAAATACGCCATATCCGGTCTTCCCCACGGTCCATACACCGTAAAAAACCTCAACCCGGTAATGGACAGACCATAGATATGATTATACGTATGAGTAATTTCCTCCCCGGCTTTTTTGGTAGCAGCGTAAAGACTAGCGGGTTGGTCGGTCCGGTCCGATTCAGAAAAAGGGACTTTTTCATTAAGGCCATAAACCGAACTGGAAGAAGCCCAAACCACAGCGGGTTGAGGATTAGCCGATTTACAAGCTTCAAGAAGCGTAACTAAACCGGCGATATTGCTATGAACATAAGAATTAGGATTTTCCATAGCGTAACGAACTCCAGCTTGTGCAGCCAAATGCATCACGTGAGTAAAAACGACGACGTCGAAGAGTTTATCCAATAATCTAACATCGTTAATATCGCCGTCAACGAGGAAAATCCCGTGATTGGAAAGAAGCGATTTGCGTGCCTTTTTCAAGGAAGGGTCGTAATAAGAATTGAAATTGTCAAGACCAACAACGCCGTCACCGCGTTTCTTTAAAGCGAGTGAGACGTGTGAACCGACGAAACCCGCAGCGCCGGTGACGAGGACGGAATAGCCGTTGGGACGGGGAGATTGAGCGGAGTTACGGACTTGTTTTTCCCATTGGATGCCGCCCCAGGAGGCGGAGAAATACCGGCTACCGGAATCGACGAAGGATTGGAAACTCAAATACGACGCCGTTAAAGCGATTAAGAAGAGAGCCCATAAGAACATGGTGCTGGTGGAGGCGAAACAGCGGTGGAATTGGCGGTTCATGGGGTGGTTTCTGTCGATCTTGAATTTTCCGGGGGTGGAAGGGAAAAGCTCGTCTTCAAGAGAGGGCATTTTTTTTTTTAATCAAGAATAATTTTGGGGACTTTTTTTTTTTTTTTTTGGAAAAAGAAAAAAAGAGAAAATGGGGGAAATTTTGTTGTGCAGATGATGAAGAGCAAAGTTTTTTTCAATCTGCTAATTTGAGGAAGGGAAATGAAAGGGTTATATATAGTGGTAACCCACGTTTGAGTGAATACGCGTTAAAAAGGACTGCCAGAGAGGATGGATTTTTATTTTATTTTATTTTATTATTATTATTATTTTCCTTCGGTGATAGAGAGAAGGGAGGGGGAATTTTATTTTTTAGTTTTTATTTTTTATAAAGGAAGAAAATTCAACGAATTACGACTTTTTTTCTTTTTTTCTTTTTTAGAATATTATGTTTGAAATATGGGGGTATGGATGAAATTCAAATATATTGTCTCTTTTGGAGTAATAGGGGTGGATGTGATGTGTTTAATAATTATTTTTGTTTTAAAGAAAATTGTATTTGTGTTCTAATTATTTTTTTCTATAATTCTAAATTTAAAAGTGAGAAAATAATTAAAAAGTAAAACTTTTTTAGTTTTAAAATTTTGGTTTTGGATTTTGAAATTTGTTTTTGAATAAAAATTTCAAACCAAGGGAATTGAGATATATATTTTTTAAAGCAAGGATGCAAATTTAAAAATCTAGGGACATTTTCACATATTAAAAAAAAATATCAAATTATTTATAAAAATAGTAAAAAAAAATATACATAATATCAATAATAGACTTTTATCAATTATAATTGATACACTTCTATCAACCTCTATCAGTCTCTATAAAAATATTAAAATTTTATATTTTACGTAAATAATTTTCCTTATTTTTCTATTTTTGAAATTCTCTCTTTAATCTATACTTCATATATGGTTGAATTAAAAAAAAAAAAAGAAAAAAAATATTTTGATCACCGCTTTGTATGTTTTTTTTTTAATTACAAATTTAATTCTTTAGGTTGAGTGGTTATGTTTAGTTTTTATTTTTTTCAAATAAATTATGTTACGTGTTAATCATAGTGAAAATACATACGATAGATTTGAAAGAAAACATATTCTATGTTTTGCTTAATTATTTTATTTTCTTATGTCATGTTATTATAACATTACCTAGTTAAATAGTGTATTAATAATAGTATAATTTAGTAATAAGACACGAAATTACCATATTAAAAATTGATAGTCCAAACTCTCACTCAAAAACTCATAAATTTAAATTCTAAATAAACTTTTCAAGTATGAATATTGAAGAGTAACTTAACAGAGTTTACATTTAATTAGTATTAATAGGACATCACAAGTATGAAATTTTATCCAATTTGAAAAAATGCGTCAATTGATGGAGTCATTTGCAAATATGTGAAATAATGATAATAATAATAAAAATAAAAATGATATTAAATATTAACATGGGCGCCGTTCCGATTGGCTGTTTTGTTACCCAAAAAAAAAAAAAAAAAGAAAAGAAAAGAAAAAAAAATCACTCACTTCCAGGGAATATATTAAATGAAAGTAAAATCAAATTACCAACAAAATTTTGATATTAAAAAAATAAAAAAGGAAATATGGATATTACCGATTACCGGAAGAAGCGGAGGCGACTGAAGGAGAAGTTAGGAGAGTTGACCGGCTGGGACTAAATTTGGAAGGACCTTGTACACACCGCGTAGCCGGTGGAATGGGTGATTTTAATTTTCTCTGTGTTTTCCTTTTTTTTTTTTACTCACTATTTTTATGATCCAATCCTCTTCTTTGCTTTTCACACCATATTCTAATTTTGTTTTATTATAATAATTTTTTTTTTTTTTAACACGAGTTCATTGAGGATTAGTTTGCATTTATATTGATATTTAATATCTATTATTTCTAATGGTACTTCGTGTTTTATCTCATTATTTCTAATGGTATTTCGATCTATAAGTCTCTTATTATTAATACATCGGTTTTTTAAAGCAAATAGAGCTAACAACACATCCACTACAATCCATCACACCAAAAATCTCGAACCAAAGAGGAGAATAACACTATTAAAAAAATATTTTTCCATATCAAATGGCAACCTTGAGAAGAGGTCAACGATATCATGAGTAGATTTTTTCCCCTCTCGAGGGATATGAAAAAACTTAACAATATTAGTAGTGTTTCCAATAGAAGGAATATTCTCAATGAAGATTTGTGTTAGTTGAGCTTCGTTCACTTTGTAGTTTGTGTCTTGTCCATCAAATTGACTTTTATCAAATATGTTTTTTAATATAAATTTATGTCGTTAAATTTTGAGGTTATGTAAATTTAAACCATGAATTAATAACTGTCTCAATTTAAACATCGAACATTTATAAATGTATTATTTTAAACGTTATGTTACTTTTCATTTGGATAAACATTGTGTACGATTTATAATTTTATCAACTAAATCTCTGAATTTTGATAAATTAATCAATCTAGGCTCTTTTTCTTTGAAAAATATTTATGCATCATTCATTATGTTGATTTGACAACTGAATAAGCCTACGCATGTCATAATTGAATGAATTGACGATTTTCAAATATAATCCTAATAAATGAAATGGGCTAAATTGTTTCATTTACGAAAATTTAGAAGTTTTGATTGAAATCGTTATATGTCTCTCACAATACTATTTTTAACAAAATATGAAAAATTGTGTAAATTGATATACTTATTGAAGTTCATATTTAAATTTACACAATTATGGTTTTAAATTGAAATGATTCTCAAAGTTTAAGAGGTGGGAGATTCAAATTTTGACCGATTAAGAATATATGTCTTATACAGTTGAACTACGTCGTTGCCTGTAGTTGATTTTTACCAAACATGTTATATGACTATGATTCTCCCACGATAGTGTCATTTTAATTTTTGTTAAATTTAATTTCAAATTTAAATAAGTAGTTTTTTAAAGAAAATTTAAAATAAGTAGTTAAGTTAATATCTCAAATGTCAAATAAGCATAACTCAATAGTAATTGATGTGTACTTATTTTCTTAAAATTGGAAGCTCAAATTCTCATATCTATATCTATTGTTTTGTTTTTTTTTTGTTTTTTGATTTTTTTTTAAAAGTTAATATCTCAAACAACATGAGATATAATTATGAACGGTTTTTCAATCTAGCCATATTTAATAATGTTGGACATATTTTTAATAAGGTTTAGTTTTTTTTTTAATCTATTTTTAAATATCGATACCTTAATTTTACAGAATGTTGATGAAAATATCGATATCGATCATATATCTTTAGAAAAATTATTAAAACAAAAAATTAAAAAAAAAAGATAAATAAATATTTTATGATTTTTTAAATAAATTAACATGTTTATTATTTATATTAAATTTGCACTAGTGACATTTTGTTGCATACATTTTTTAATATTTTATGGATTTTTCTACCGCATAATGAAAGACCACACATTAAACCATGATAATGTGGGAAAATATCGACATGTGAAAAGAAATTTAATACAATGACCATAAATGCATGAGTAATAATTAAAACTTATTGTCTCTTATACATAGTACGGTATCTTAACCACTAAACTGTGTGTTATCGAAGTAAATTTAAACATTTTATTAAGTATGAAAATTGGGGTTTTCCCCCAATTTTGTGATTAAGTTGGATTAACTTTATGATATATATTTTTTTAATGTTGGCGTAGTAAGTTTGTTGAATTTTGCCCCCTCAACCAATTACATGTTCAAATAATCAATATGCATTTTTTCGTGTATCATAATATGTTAAAATTTATATAAATAGAATTATACTATCAAACTTTTGAGACGCTTTTGATAATTATTTATGTTTGTTTTTTCACATAAATTTTAAAAACATTTAATTAATAATTTAAATATTTATTTAAAAAATGTGAAAATAATACTAAAGTAATCAAATAAAACATGTGTTGTTTTTTTAGTACAATAATAATAATTGAGAGATTCAAAATATCGAAAGTATCAGTTAAGTTAAATAGTGTTATTGAGAGAAGTAATTAAAGCGAGAAATAAAAAGGAGCATATCTATATTTGGAAAATAAATTTAATAAGATAATAAATGTTGGAAAGTTGTGAATTTTTATTATTATTATTTTTACAAACCAGATTAATGTTGTAAAGTTTTTTTTTTTTAAGAATAGGTTTTAATGTTGTAAAGTTGAATTGTCTATATTTTAATATAATTAATAAGATAATAAATTGTAAAAACAATTGCTAAAAAATAAAAATAAAATAAAATAATGAACATTTCAGCAAATAGGGATGGTGGGGTCCACAATGTGAAACAACATGATTGTTGATTGATCTTAATATATATATATATATATATATATTTTATACAAATTCAGCACTTATAGATAGGATGGCTGGCACTGCAGATCATGGGAACATGCTCTCTCCTCATTACTTTGGAATTTTCTTGGAATTTTCCTTCTCATATATATATATATATATAATTTTTGTTGAAATGCTCAAAACTTTGCTTCTAAATTCTAATCAGTTTAGGGAAGGAATATATATTTATACCTTTTCTTCACTACCATGTGCTTTTGTTGAATAATTTCCAGGTTTTTAAATTACATTTTTGTTTTAAATTTTCATATTTTTTATATTTTAACCCATAAAATTTTGATAATATTCATTTTAGATCCATTTTTTTAAACAATTATTTTAGTTCTTAACTTTAAGGGAAAAAAATCTTGAACTTTATGTTTTCATTTTTGGTATATTATTTTGCTAAATATTTTTCTTAAGGTCGGATTACTTATTTTAATACGTGGTTTAAATGTAAGTTTATGTACATACGTTCTATTCGAAACTACATTATTTTGGGTAAGAATAGGAGTTATTTTTATTCTCTTTTTGTCTAAAATTGAATAATTTCGCTACTCACGATCTTGCATATGAAGTGTTGTCAGGGTATGAGCTTTGTTACTAATAATTGTTCATCTCTCTTTGAAGAGTTCCATACTTTTTGGGTTCCTGGTTCCAAAATGTCGTTAATTCAAACTTGGACGGTTGATTTTTTTTTTTTATATATATATATATATATTTTCCATTCTTTATATATATCAATATGTGTATCTTTTTTTTAAAAAAAGTTTGAAGGAAATTAAAGGTAGAGTGGTCAGAATTTCTATTTTACTAAAGATGAGAGACTAAAATATACATTTTTTTTCTTTAAAGTCTCATAACCATAATGAAATAGGTGAATATTATGATGGAATTCAAGAACCAAATTAGTTTTTATTTTATTTTATTTTATTTTTAAAAAGACTAATTATAATAAACTTGAAATTTAGCCACTAAAATGGAATTTAAACATGTTTTTTAATTAAATTTCATCGATGTCTTAAAAAAAATTAGAATTTGCTATCAACAAACGATTTTTTGTTTAGACGACAACTAAATTAGTTAGAGATGATTTGATAATTATTTAATTTTTAATTTTTCAAAATTAACGTTACCTATTGTTTTTTTTTTTTTTTTTGCATGATTAAATATTAGGAATACATCTTGATTCATCAACTCTATTTTTACCTCATCTGGATGAAAATTTTATTTTTATTCATCAATTATTCTTTTTCTATTTCAATTTATATCTCTGAAAATATTTAAAAAAGATTCCTCAATTGAAAAAAAAAAAAAAAACTCAACCACTTTTATTTTTAAGATTTTAGCTAAATATAGAAGAAATATATTATAAAAATTTACTTTTAAAAACGTAAAGCCAAAAGCAATAATTAACGGATGGACCTTAATAATTTGATTTAACATGCTTTAAATCTTTAATAAATACACTTTCTTATTGAAATTTAATAAATACATCTTCCCATAAAGTGAATCAAACCATTCATGAACTAAAAAAAAAAAAAAAAAATCATTGCATCGTCGATACTTTTCCAATCCATTGTTTTTTTAGTACATTTTCAATTCAATTGTTATTTGTATAGAAAGAAGGTTTCTTTTTCCATTTTTATTTTCACATTTTGGTGCCAAATTTTAATAATATTTTAGAAATTAATATTACGTTTTATTATATCAACCAATAGTTTTCTTTAATTAAAAAACTAATAGTTTTTGTAAAGTATTATATCAATTAATCATCAAATCTTGTACTGAATAAACTACTAATTAACTCTATTCGTAGACGCAAAAAAAACAAAAACGTTCAATTGGTACAAATAATATATTATTAATATCAATGTCAGAGGTTCGATCTTTTTTTTCGTATTGATTTTTTTTTTTTACTTGAATACCCTTCACAAACTATTGCAAGACTAAAAACAAAATTAAAAGAAAGAAAGATGCAACACTAAAAACAAAATAAAAAAGGAAATAGTATCAACTAAGATTTGAATGCTGGATTATCCCAAATTAAAATATATACCGTGGTCCTTCTAACAAATCAAGCAACAAGGTATTTTTGTTGATATTGAACATAATATCTATATATTTTCATAAAAGGGCTAGAAACCACACGCATATATTTCAAAGAAAATAAAAAAGGTAAAAAGATAATATATATATATATATATATATTAATAAATAAACAAATTAACTTATTAAGTATTAAAAAAAAAGTCAAAATGTCATTGATAATTTAGAGTGTTTTTGGTTTAGCTTTTTAAGTGTTTAATTTTAAAAAAGTTGGGGTATTTGACAACAACTCAAAATAGTTTTTGAAAAAAAAAAAGAGATTATGAAATAAGTTGATTTAGGATAAATACTTGAAATCAACTTTAAAAAAATGATTTTTTTAAGTGTTTAATGGTTAATTCATCCCTAATTTGTATGATTTTTAAATTTATCAAAACACTCTCAAAACTCATTCAAAACTCATTTACCTCACTTCCACTATGTTATTGTGACTACCTCGGCCAACTCTGAGGCTATCACTATCATTAACCATGATGCACAACCACCCTAAACAACCAACTTCGTCGGGAGATTAGTCAGGGAATACCCGTCTGGAGAACATCTCCCGGCAACTAAAACAAATAGTTGGGAGTTCTGGTAAACTCTCGATAATTAGTATACACCATCGGTAGTCAACTCCCGATGGCGTATCAACAACCGTCGAGAGTTTATCTATCTCCTGACAATATTCACAGTCGTCGACAGCTGGCTTCATAGATTCAATTGTTGTAATGATACCGTCCTCATGAGATAGGAGAACTTCCGACGTCGTTGTTGGAAGATAGTTCACTGTCTTATTTTTAATTTTAATTTATTTTGTATTTTTTAAAATTTTTTTGATCTCAATAACCTATAATTCAGAACATTATCAATCAAATAAAACGTTTTCATATAATGAATGAAACAAACAAACAAAGTCGATGTACATAGTATTCTTTTTTACAGAAAAGAGAGAAAAGTTTGCAAGATGGTCTACAAAAAAAAAAAAAAAAAAAAAAAACATGCCTTGAAAAATACATAGAAGAAAATGTGATGACATCTCTAACAACTCCAAACGTCATCTCCAAAACAACTGTTTACTTACAATCACATTAATTAGAGCACGTTATTATAACATTCAAACTTCATAAACTTCAATCAAACACAACATCCAAACTTCATAAACTTTAACCAAAAACACAAAAACTCCTTTTAGAGCTCCAAAACAAGTTTAACTAACCTAAACCCACCCTTCACAATATTCATACTTCATAAACTTCAACCAAATATATAAAAACTCTATTTAGAGCTTCAAAACAAGTTTAACTAAGCTCAACCCACCCCTTACAAAATTTAAACTTCATAAACTTCAATCAAACACATGAAATTCCATTTAGAGCTCCAAAATTAACAATTCTAGCAACATGTCAAATGATTTGTTATTCCAACCATTAAGAATTTTGATATGCATCAACTTCACTAAAAAGTTCAAGGAGGAAAATTGTGAACAACCAGGGTATAGTTCATTACGAGCTTCAGTCATTAAATTCTCAAATAAGTTTGTAGAATCTCTTTTTTGACCAATAGAGAGGACATTTCATGCTCGATCCCTTCTTCATTCGTGTCTTCATTTTCAAATGGAACTTGTAAATCATTTATAAGATTCGACATTTTATTTTCTTCAACAACACTATACTTCATTTTTCAAAAAACTTCAATTGGTAGATTTATTTATTATATAAATAAACTAATAATTCGATTCTGTTTTTGAAAAAGTCTTAGCAATACTTCAATTTATTTAAACCTTATTCCATGGTATTTACATGAGATTCCTCTTCCTTTCGGGAAAATCCGCACTTTTCCAAACCCAGAAAACAGACGTTAGTTTATTCATCATTATGCTGTGAATGAGTTGTATGACTCTCAAAACCCCTAGACAAGTTACTGGCTCTCCATAATATACCCATGAACAATATGAGGGGGATATTCCATATGTTAAAAGATGTCGCCCCACACCCTCTAATGACTTTCACATTGAATCCATACAATTCTTGCATGGGCATCTTATTCGCCCGAAATCATTAACATGAAACTTTGCCACCTCTAAAAACTGAGATACTACTTCTTTATACTCGACCGATAATTTATTTCCATTCTTTATTTATCCTTAAAAATAATTTTTTTTCTAGCCAACTTGTAAATCCAACACAAGTTATTACCTGTATTATTTAATCAAAGAGTTATTGTTAATTGTTGGAAATAAGGAACTTAGTTGATTATTTATAGTCTCAGGGGTATTTTAGTTATTTACTTTACTCTATTTTTTTCCTTTTTTGTATTTAGGCTTGTTGGAGTCTATAAATAAGAATCCTCTTGTATCTCTCACATGATGACAAATTAATAAAATAGATACTCTCTATCGTGGTTTTTTCTCTCTGTTCTAGGTTTTTTCACGTAAATCTCGCGTCTCCTCTTTCTCTTTTCATCTCTTTTAACATGGTGATGAAACCCTAGCCTCCATCAGTGAAAACCAATCGGTACAAGATAACCTTAATGTTGCACCAACACCGCTTTCGCCACTGCCGCCCGTACTAATTAGACCACCGTTGACCTGTATCTTCGATCGCTATAAATACATCCTCAACAGTAGTCCATCGGGAGCCCTAAAGTCGCTAACTTTACTCCCAACGTCGCCACCGGCAGCCGCTTCATCCAATCACTGGAATCTAAAGTTGGTTCTACTTGATCTTCCACGCATTACCAAGGCAAGTCCGTAATCGGGAGTGATGTGTCACCAGCCGCTTATAACAGCTTGTTGCCACCTAGGTTCCTCCATCCACCGTCACCAAGCTATGAACATCACGGGTCCATGGGTCTTTCTCCGGTAGTGGTTCAATAACAGTTAGCTGATCTTCATGCGAGTTTTCAAATACAAATCGCTGCTTTTGGGGCAGCTTTAGGTGCTTCCACAACCACAAACTTAAATTCAAGTGTATTGAATTCAAATGTTCCTTCCGGTTTACCGATGTATCCAGAGAATCCGGTAACCTTTTTTCCTACTTTGACTACCGCAAATTATTTGTCTGGTTCTATGGGAAATTCCCCATGCTTAATTGTAGGAAAAAAGTTAAATGACCAGAATTGTTTCTCTTGGTCTTAGTCTATTAAAATGGTCCTTGAAGGGCGTCACAAGTTTGATTATTTGACTAGCGAGATACGTAGACCTAGACCATCCTTGAGAGCGCATTTGGAAAGGAGAGAATTCCTTGCTACGATCACTATTGATTAATAGTATGAAGCCTTAGACAGGAAAACCATTTCTGTATGCTGCCACTACTCGAGATATCTAAGATGTCGTTCAGGAATTATATTAAAAAAGGCAGAATGAATCTCATCTTTACACTTTGCGCAAACAAGTTTATGAGTGCAAACAGGGGATGATGGATGCCACTTCATACTTTAATAAACTGTCTCTAATATGGCAGGAGATGGACTTGTGTCGCGAAATTATTTGGGACTATCCATGTGGAGGTGTCCATTATTCCAAAATTGAGGAAGTAGATAGAGTATATGATTTCCTACTTGGTTTGAACTCCAAATTTGTTGCAGTGCGAGGCTGTATATTGGAACGGAGACCTATGCCCTCTCTTATGGAAGTGTGTTCTGAGGTTCACCACGAGGAAGACAGATCCAGTGTTATGAACATCACTACTGTGTCATCTATTAACTCTACTGCTTTTAGTGCGAAATTATCTGGTAATGATAGTGACAAGCATAATGAGAAACAGACTTTAGTGTGTGAACATTGCAAACAACCATGGCATACAAAGAAACAGTGCTGAAAATTACATGGTAGACCACTGAATGGTAGAAGACGCCTTTCGAATGACAAGTCCAATCTCGATTGTGCACTGGTAAGTGAATCCGTGAGTGCTTCCCAATCATAATCACCTTTCCAATCACAACCATCTTCCCAGTCATAACCTGAGGTGAATTGTCAAAGTGACTGTACTGAAGGGATCGAATTCCGTAGCAGAAGTGTTTGTGTGAGAATGCCTTATATCTGTAATTCAATTTTTACATAAACAAATTCATTATACTAAAACAGAATGTAAACATGTAAATTAACATGCTCTAGGAAAAGATTAGAACCATTCTTACCTTTGTAGATTCCCAAGCTTTATGAATAATCCTCTCAAAGTTCCAATGAACGATTCCTCCAACGATCTTGGTCACAAACGATTTCTTGAAAAATCTCAAACACTACTACGAGAGTAACCTCGTTATTTTCTAAGATTCCAATAGAAGATAAGTGTATCCAACTATTGGGAGAGGGAGGGGAGAAAAGAGTTTTCGAGAGTAGAGAGGTTTCTCTTTGTGGCCTAGGGAAAATTTTACACAATAACACTTGTGTGTTTGTATTGTCAATCTTTATATTACCCAAAGGGGCCATAGGGGGGTCTTTATATAGAGAATGGTCAAACTTTTTTCCTAATCCTTTTCCCATTTCTCTTTTCCACAAATATTTAATTAATTAGCCCAATTAATTAAATAACACTTATTTAATTAATTAACACAATTAAACAACACTTATTTAATTTAATTTGCACAGTAATTAAATAACTATTTATACATTAAATTTAATTTGATGTATATATATATATATATATATATAATTATCATAAACATCATATGTATATGTGCAATACCTCTCTATTAATTAATTCTTTGTGAATCTAATTCACTTGAATTAATTAATTGAATATTATTCAAATATTACTTTCCAATTTAATTTGAATTATAGATCATATCCATGATCAATTATATATTAATCACATTAATATATGGTTTCCTCAAATTAATTTCAACAAGTCAAATCATCCCTCTTAAATATCATCTAGCAAGCTAACAAGGAGACCTGGTAGACCTGTAGATCAGAAGCTCCAATGATACAAGATTAATTGGCTAAACTCATTAACCAAGTTAATCAATATTCGTTAACTGTGGGTACACTTTGAAGGAAATCTATACATAGACATCCAGTGAGCAGAAGTGGGTCATTCCAAATCCCATTGAGAAAGAACACAACAATTATAGTCTAAACGAAAAACAATTATGCATATACTATAAATTACAACATGCTTCTTTAAAGGAACAAACAGGGATAAAGTATGCAAACCTTTGTAAAACCTTTCTTCAAGTATCCCTTGATCGTTCAACAACCCGTTCAATAACACGAACTCGAATGCAATCATCAGAAACACGATCTCAACGAACGACTGGATGAACCTGGATCCCAATTGAGTCCAACTCGATCCTCGAACGAAACTAGAACACCACAACAATGGTTACCTTGGTATTCAAGGTGTGAGAACCCAGGAGTTGTAGGCTCTGTATGATTTTGGATTGAGGAAAGTAGGAGGTAGATGATCGAGTAAGTGGGAGATGTATGAAGCCTATCGTATAGACTAGATACTCGATCGTTTAGTAAACGAAAGCCTATCGTATAGACTTTACCACTCAATCGTGTAGCAACGAGTAAACGAGTAAATATCGTATAGTAAACTCGTAATTTGATTGTGTATGCTCTTTATGCTATCGTTTAGTAAAACCTTTTTACTTGATAGCCTTTTTGTGAGATTATTCCAAATGAATCATTATCTGAATTTTGGAAAACCATTTTTCTTTTATCTCAGAGTTACCATAAAACTTCCAATAACCTTTTACTCAATTCGGTTATTAGAGAAAAAGGATAATTAATTATCATATAATTAATATGTTATAAATAAATATAATAACCAACTTATCATATTATATTTATAACCTATAGTTTTAATATTTCATCATATGAAATATATAAACCATAGTTCCTTTTCTATTTTATGGTATTTAATATAAATCACATTTATATTAATTCCTCCAATGATAATGTATCAAATACGTTGAATCAATTATATCACATATAATTGAATTTCCTCTTGTTAATTTAAACACTTCAAATTAACCCAAAATCTGATTCTCAACTTGAATCCATTGAGCTACCAAGGGAACCTTATTGACCTGTAGCTTGAAATTTCAACTGTACGTAAATAACTGATTAAACTCTTAATCACGAGATGCACCATCTGTTAACTGCTGGTCACTCCATTAAAGACTGTCAGTTGCATTTTTCGCACTACAAATATATTTATGTGTTCATATGACCAATCAACAATGTGTTAGCCCTTCACAAATCGCTCGTAAGTACAATTAGCCAATTCACCGTTTTGCCCCGTGTAGTAACATCTAACTCCTTAAGTACCACTGATTCCTCTAATGAACAATAAGTCATAGTCCCACCAATTCCACTAAAGAAGGTGTGTGGCACCATATTGTTCAAGACCCGGAATCAGCCCTTAAGGGAACAATTTATCTACTTGCTCTTGCATCGGGGAAGGAGTGAATTCTGTCTTGTGTAGTTGAGTTCCCAACTCCCCAATCAGACGAATCCCCAAAATGGTAGACTTGTTGAGTTGGCAATATGGCCACTCTCACCCATATAAATCAAAGGACCACCCTCATAGGCAGGAGTTCCCAACTCACTTAGGATCAAGGTCATGTTACCTATGGTCATTCTAGTGAAATGTAAGTCTCAATTATCAACGGCGTTATATAAAGAGACTAATCATTTCGTCTCTTTGTATAGGATATCCCCACTCACATGTCTCTACATGAATGGTGAGGATCAGACTATACTTTACAACACTTGTAACTAAAAGAATTCTAACACAAGGGCACCTATGAACGGAAGCGAATCTTTCCGATTTCATTGTGACAGAATTTCCACACATACATTCTAACATACAGACATGCATTAAAAACACTAATTACTGGCATGCTTTAAAAGATAAAAACAAATGACCGAGAGAACGTACCAGTTGAAGAATTTTTTTACAAGAACTCGGTCCAACTGTGAACGAACTTCTCTCATTCTACTCGTCCAGCAAGCAATCTCCTAGCAGCACCACGGTCGTCTACACGAATAGCAGCACACGAACAACAAGGCAAGGGGGATGATACCACCTCTCGAAGCCCTTAGTATTCTCGGAGTGAGAATCCAAAGGGTGGACTTTGATGGAATTGGTAGAGGGGAGGAGGAAAAGCTATCATGTACTACGAACAAGAAAGTGGGAGAAAGGGGAGACTATCATATAGTCGGGTGCTTGATCGTTTAGGTCGGGGTACACGATCGTGTAGTAATTGCTAAGCGATCATCTATCAAAAGGTAAACGATCGTTTAGTTACGCTCGGCGAGCTAAATGATCGTCTAGTAAAGGTAAGGGATCATTTAAGAAATCACGGGCAATCGTTTAGAAATGCGGGTGTGCGATCGTTTAGTTAGGCGGACTCTATCGTATAGGCTCTCAACACTATGCGATACAATACTTTCACACCGTGAGCGAATTAGCATGTCTTTTGAAAAATTGAAAACAATTTTAATTTTATTCTTCAGTTACTAAAACTGAATTCAACTTCCCACTTTCGCACGAATTCGGAGAAAACTTTGATCAATTATCTCATAACCGCGCAATTATTAAAATAATGAATAGAATCATATTATATTATTAACCTATAGTTTGATATCATATATCAACTATAGTGATTTCTCCTATACTTGATATAAATCATATTTATATTCAATTTCCTCCAAAATAATGTATCTCATACATTTAGTCAATCATATCATATATAATTAACCAATTAAATTATATCATATATAATCGAACTCCCTCTTGTCAATTTGAACATTTCAAACTGACCCAAAAACTGATTCTCAACTTTTATCCAACCTACCAAGGGGATCTTATGGACCTACGACTCGAAGCTCCAATGGTACGTGAATAGCTGACTAAATTCTTTAGCCATGAGATGTACCATCTGTTAACTACCAGACATTCCACTAAAGACCGACAGCTGAACTCTTTTTACCACATATATATTTCTGTGCCCATCAGATATAACCAATTATGAGTACGATAAACCTTCACAGATGCTCGCAAGTACAACTGGGCCAATTTACCATTTTGCTCTTGTAGTTACATCTCACTCCTTAAGTACCACTAATTCCTCTAATGAACAATATAACATAGTCCAACTATGTGTGAACACCTCTCGGGCCATGATAAGGTGTGTGACGCCATATCGTTCAAGCCCTGAAATCAGTCTTTAAGAGAGCTATCTATCTATTTACCTTTGCTTCAGGGAAGGAGTGAATTCCATCTTGTGTAGCTGAGTTCCCAGCTCCCAAATCAGACAAATCCCCAAAGTGGTAGGTTTGAGTTGGCGACCTGGCCACTTGCACCCATGCAAATCAAAGGACCGCCCTCAATGGCAGGAGTTCCCAACTCACTCAGGATTTAGGTCATGTTACCTATGATCATCTTAGTGAAGTGAAGTCTCTGTCATGAACGATGTTATATAACGAGGCGTTAACACTTCATGGTCAGGTCTTATACAAACACTTTGTATAGGACACCCCTGCTCGCATCTTCCTCATAACTTGTAGAAATATAAGTTATTTATGCCACCTTATTTAGATATTGTGGCAAAAAATTAGTGAATATGCGCCGATTATATAAAAATTAGCTTAGAATTGCAATAATTATAAATGATTGCAATTACATCCACTAACGCCATAAGGATAGAAGACAAGCCGAGTTTTACTCTGTTTTGCAGGAAACTAAGTCACCGCTTACGCTCAAGGCTCACGAAAAGCTGATCAACGCATCTTTGTCACATTGCGCCTGTCAATCAACAATGAAGAGACGATTACCGTAATGACGGTGCAATGTGACAGTCGATCCAGAGCTAACCTTAAACCGCATGCGGTAATAAAAGCAACATCACATGCGAACTCACGATCGAAAGATGCAGCTAAGCAACACAAAAGCGGAGGATTGAGACACGTGTACAACTAACGGTTGTGCAGAATTGACAGACTGATTACATAACAGAAGGAATAATATCCCTCCATCTTTGGAATTACTGTAACAATGAGTGAGGACCACAAGGCCGAGTCAAAGACATGCACCTAGAAATACCCAATAGATTTCAGAGAAAACAGATGCTACTTGATACGAGGTTAATTGCTGCAAAAGTGTTGAGAGAAAAGGCTGAGCTGAAGGCTTAAGTGAAGAAATCCAGGAAGAAGACGAGACAAGACCGAGAGGTGAGTCTCAGATCTAATCTACCGAATACCCGATCCAAAGTTTTGTGTACAGAAACCGGCTATCGGTGGAGACAGCCTGAAAAGGAAGCTCTTCCTACCGTCAGATCCATCCTATCTGGCAAGCAGATCTCCATCGAATTGGTGCCAAGACATTGGCACTTGTTTGTATTTGTTCTGTCTGTTTCATCGTTGTATTTCACTTTCTCTTTATCTCTTCATTCACACACCATGTATCAAATGCTTAATAGACATATTAAATGTTTCGATAGTTTTCATATACCATTCTCTGCTATTTCCGTTCCTCCATTAATCACTTTCTCCATGATGTCTTTTTAATCCCCTGATAGTTAATATGAATCCAACAAGTACTTAATCTGTGTTAAAGGTATAAAATACGTTTAGCTAAGGCATGTTAGACGACATCTTCACCTGTGAAAGCAGAAGTGAAGATGCCATTCTGATCTATTGAGAGAGGGTTAGAAGAATGCGTTAACTAAAGCGAGTAGTACTTCCAGACATGGAAGCAACCTTGCGTTCATTACGTTATTCTCTGTTTCACCATAAATATGTGGGAGCGTGGCCGATCACTGAAGGGTGTACGCCAAGAGAAGAGTGGAACAATATTTCTAGCTTCTACGCAATTAAGAACTTGCGCTGTTGATATTATTTATCTTTCTCTTTCTATTCTGTTCATAAGACTTGCTGCCGCATTCCACGTTCTTTGTATAACCTTCACAGCTAGGCTTGACCCCATCATCTTATATCATAAGCCTGTATCTTGTATCATCTAGCTTAGGTTTATTGTATTTCATTTTACTATCGCATTTTTACTGCTTACTTTCTTTTACTTCAATTTATTTACTTGTACAAACCACACTTTTAAAGATTGAAAACCTGGTCGCATATATCACGAACATACCGCAATAACCTAAAACAGTCCTTGTGTTCGACCTCGGATCACATCGAGAAACTTGCGGTGGAATTACACTTGGTTCCATCGCAAGGAAACTTGTGACAACGCATGGCATACTATGTGAACATCCATAATTAACGCATATCTAGCAGTAGTATCGCATCATTTCGAGCATAGAACATCATCAATCATACACATTAGCATTTTCCCACAATAGCCCCCTACATGAATGATCAGGATCAGACCATCTATGACAAGTTACAACACTTGTAACTATTCCATAAAATGGGCCGCCTCCGTAGCGTTACTAGGATAAGGTTTCCCTCCTATATCCATATACTACAGACCATTTTGGTTATCACTTAAGACATGATCCACTTATATGTGACCACATACATGCTTAAGTTACATAAAGATAACTAGAGATTTTAGTTTATTGGTTTGTGGTAAAGCAAATAAAACATTTAGATGAGCAAAATCAAGAAGTGAAGTAAATATCATATATTATACATCACAAACGTTCGTACAAACTATTTACAAACTACAGGACACGAGACTTTAAGGAATCAACCTCAACAGTAACATCTACAAAGCGAGCCGCATTCGTAGTGTCATCAGGATAAGGTATCCCTCTTTTATCCATCTACTACAGACCATTTAGGTTATTACTAAAGGCATGATCCACTTGTATGTCTTCACACACATATTTAAGTTACATGAAATAACCAGGGATCTTAGTTTATTGGATTTGAGTAAATGCTTATAAAATAACATTTATTTTATTAATAACAATATGTTCACAGAGTGTTTACAAACTACGAGACTACCAAGAGAATTAGGACACTAATCCCAACACACTCCGTTAAAGATCCACAACTGAACTCTTCTCACTACAAATATATTTCTGTGTCCATGGATATAGAGCAATAACAACAAGTTAGTCCTTCACGAGTGTTCGTAACTCCAACTTGATGAAATTACCATTTTACCCTTGTATTACCTCTAACTTCTTAAGTATCAATGCTCTTCTAATGAACATCCTGTTTATGGACCAACCAATAAATTGAAACTCTCTCTCGGGCCAATGAGGGGGTAGGACCCTTTGTTAAAGTCCTGGAGACACCACTTAAGGGAACACTCATCTACTTACCTTTAAGACGAGAAAGAGTGAATTTTATCTTGTATTATTATGTTCCAGCTCCCCACTTGGTCTTGTCTTTAAAATGGTAGGCATATTGGGTCTGTGAACTGGCTACCCTCACCCGTACAAATCAAACGATAATCCTATAGGGGTGTATGCCCTAAAGCCTCGTGATTTTATGTTAGTTGAATCAATTGTTGATGTGCAATAATCAATTAACCTAAAATCTAAGCTTATCTGTTGTAACTTAAACATGTATGTGGAGACATACATGTGAATAGTGTTTATGATAACCTAAATGGTCTGTAGTATATGGATAAGGTTGGGTGCCTTATCCTTGTAACACTACTGATACGACCCGCTTTGTAATTGTTATAATTGTTGTAAAGTACTACAAATGATCTGATCTTGATCATTCTTGTGGAGACATATGAGTGGGGGTATCTTATACAAAAGATTTGATATAAAGACTAGACCACGAAATGTTAAGTCACTCTTTATAACGTCGTTGCTAGAAGAGACTTACATTTCACCAGGATGACCATAGATAACTTGACCTCAATATTAAGTGAGTTGTGAATTTCTGCCTATGAGGCCGATCCTTTGATTTGTATGAGTGAGAGTGGCCAGATTCGCCGACTCAATAAGCCTACCATTTTGGGGATTCGTCTGATTAAGGAGCTAGGAACACAGTTACACAAGAAGGAATTCACTTCTTCCTTATAGTGAGGGTAAGAAGATAAATTGCTCCCTTAAGGGCTGATTCTGGAGCTTGAAAAATGAGGCACCTCATCTTCTCCTGGTCCGAGAGGGGTTCTGTCATAGTTGGACCATGACTAATTGTTTATTAGAGGGATCAGTGGTACTTAAGGAGTTAAATGTGACTATAGGGGTAAAACAGTAATTTGACCCAGCTATACTTATGAGCAATTTGTGAAGGGTCAATGTACTGTTGATTGGTTACATCCAATGGACACAAAAATATATCTATAGTACGAAGTGTTCAACTGTCGGTCTTTAGTGGAATGACCGACAATTAATGAATATTGATTAATTTGATTAAAATAGTTTAAACAATTAATCTCGTATCATTGGAGCTTTAATCTATAAGTCCATAAGGTCCCTTTGTTAGCTCAATGGGGACTGATTAGAATCAAATTAATTTTGGTTTAATTTGAATTGTTCAAATTAATTAAAGGGAATTTATTATATAAGATACAATTAAATAATTTATATAAATACATTATATAATATAATGTACGTTGATACATTATATGATTTTATGAGAGAAATAAATATTTGAATATGATTCATATTAAATTTATATAGTTTTATGAGAGAAATAAATATTTGAATATGATTCAAATATTAATTATGTGAATATGATTCATATAGAAACTATATTTTAAAATTAATATGAATATGATTCATATTAAATTTATATAGTTTGATGAGAGGAGTTGTTATTTGAATGTGATTCAAATATTAAATTATATGAATGTGAAATCCCATGGTATGAATTTGTCGTAGCAGTCCAAGGGGTTTGTCTACTTTTGGGAACTTTAGCAATAATGGTATTGTTGACCTCCCTAAGCAATCCACTGATTACCCGGATACCCAAGTAGCATATCCCTTCGTAATATCTCTTATAGAGTCTCAATAAGTAGTAGTCAAGGTTCTCCCCATATGGAATGTATGTATCTATATGACCACCATAGTATGCACGCCTTATATAAAAACTATACGTTATATTATACGTAATATAATGTAAATTATAGGTTATATGTTATATGTGGTATAACATATAGTTTAATATTTATATATATTAAGTTAGTTAATATATTATTATTATTCGAAATTCAAATTATTTAAATTTGATTTTTGAAACTAAAGGGGAGGGAGTTATAACTCCCTCAACCCTTCAACCCTTCAACCCCTGATTGCTCTCCTTTTCTCACGTAACAAATGAGAATAGGAGAGAGAAAGGTCATGGTTTCTCTCTCTGATTCACCTTCTCTATGTTTTTGCAGAATGGTTCTCAGAAGTCTGGGTGAATCTTTTCCTTCTTTCATGCCAAAATTAAATGCAAGCCCATACCTCTGCATGGTTCTCTTCCTTGAGAATAACGGGGAAGACCCCGTGATGGTGTCCGGTTGTAATGTTCGTGAGATCGAGAGAAGATGTCGTGAATTGGAGAGTAATGCAAACATTTTGGTCTTCAAGATGACTAAAATCTCTAATCCATCTTCTTCATATTTTTATTGAAGCATGCTGTAGTTTCTTGTTTAGAATACATATTAAGTAACTATTTTTGAATTCTGCGTAAATTTAAAAATGGGAATCGATCTTGTTTCCATCAGTGGTTTTCACAAACCATCAAATACCTCGTTAACAAGAGTTCATAATATACTCAGGATTAAGACTATGTTGCCTAGGTCATCTTATTGAAATATGAACCTAACTAGTTAACGATGTTACATCTAGTTTACTATTTCCCGGTCTAGTGTTACGCAAAATCATTGCATAGGATACCTCGACTCGCATTTCAACTACACGAATGTGTTGGATCATTGAGTTTGTATCAAATACAAAGTGGGCCTTATCTACAGTATTATTGAGATAAGATACCTAACTTTATCCCTATACTATAGACCCTTCAAGCTGTATCTTGAACATTGATCCCTGTATGTCTCCACATATTTCAAGACTCATAAGGCAACCTTGGATGTTAGTTTATTGGATTTAGGGTTATTAAAACAAAAATAGACGAACAACACAAACAATAACATTTATTGAATTAACATCTATAATTCTTTATTGACGACAGTCAATTAACAATGTTTACTATCTACATGTTTTAGGGCATAAAAACAAACATCTACTATCCCTTCTCTTGGGGCAATTGCTCAATCAAGTATATCACAACCCTTAAGTCTCCCAAGTATAAATGACAATATACCACAGACACTTGATTCAGGGGCTATAGATCACTTAACTGAGTCATTTGATAACTTTCTATCGTTTCTTCTGTGTGCTGGTAATTAAAAGATCATATTTGCAGATGGGTCTTTTGCTCTTATTGCGGGTAAGGGTCATAATTCTCCATTCCATGGTTTAACTTTACAAGATGTTCTGCATGTACCTGAAATATCTTGCAATTTGTTATCTATTAGTAAGATAACTCGAGATCTAAATTGTCAAGTTGTCTTCTTACCAGATAATGTTTTCTTTTAGGACTTGTGCTTGAAGAAGACGATTGACTGTCTGACACAATAGGGGACTCTACTTCCTTGATGATGATGCTTCTTCTAGGAATAGTTATAGGACTGAAGGAATCGAATTCCCGCAGAAGCATGTGAACGCTTTTCATTTAGACATTCGTTTTTATGGAAACAAAAAAATAAAATAAAACATGCATTTGTAGAATAAACATTCAAACAAAACTATAAGCATGCTAGAAAAGATGAAGAAGAGAAGAAATCAAAACTCACATTTATTGATTCTTCTAGCTTTCCTCTTCCACTGTTATCAATGATCTCAAACTTTTCCAATGGAGAAGGACACCACCAACAAAATTTCTTTGCTATTCCCTAGGATTCCGAGAACTTGGAAGAGTGGTCTCCAAGAACTTTTGAGGAGGAAAAGGGTAGAGAATTTGTAGAGAGAAGGTGGGGGTTGGAGGCTAAGTTATCAAAAACCTTTTTTTTTTTTTGCTTTCTAAATGGCCTATAAAGATATATTTATATGGAGAATGGTTAGTGCCTTCTCCAATTATTTTCCTTTATACCCTTAGTGCTAATACTTAAATAACCCTTATTTAATTAATTGGCATATTAATTAAATTACCGTATATCAAATCCTATTTAATATACATTTAATTAATTATCATAAATATCACATATTTATACTAACCTCCAATCTCCATTATTTCTTAATCAATTAATTAACCATCAATTAATCAATTAAGTTATATTTAATATGGAGTTAATTACATCTCTTTATGGATCCAATTCATATAAATCTAATATTTGAATCTTATTCAAATATATCTCTCTTGCATAATTTGGATTATAGATCATATTTATAGTTAACTAACATATATTAATCTCATTAATATAAAATTCTCACATTTAATTTGAACAATTTAAATCATTCCTCGTTACTATCCTTTAGTAAGCTAACAAGGGGACCTTATGGACTTACAAGTTAGAAGCTCCAATGATATGATATTAATTGATTAAACTCCTTTAATCCAATTAATCAATATTCATTAACTATCAATCATTCCACTAAAGACCAACAGCTGCACTCTTCACACTGTAAATATATTTTTCTGTCTATGGATATAACCAATCAATAGAGCGATGATCCTCCACAGATGCTCATAACTACAGTGGGTCAAAATACCATTTTACCCCTACAATTACATCTAACTCCTTAAGTACCATCAATTCCTCTAATGAACAAACAGTTTATAGTCCAACTATTAACTAACACCTCTTTGGCCAGTGAGAGGTTGATGCCTTATTGTTCAAGACCCAGAACCAGCTATTAAGGGAGCAATTTATCTATTTTTCTAATGAATGGGAAGGAGTGAATTCCATCTTGTATAGTTGTGTTCTCAGCTCCCTGATCAGAAAAATCCTCGAAATGGTAGACTTATTGAGTCAGCTATCATGGCCACTCTTACTCATACAGATCAAAGGACTGCCGTCATAAACAGGAGTTCAATACTCACTCAGGATTAAGGTCAAGTCTCCTATGGTTATCCTAGTGAAATATTAATTTATTTAAGTAATGGTGTTATAAAGAGAAACTAATTATTTTGTGGTTCAGTCTTGTATAAACTCCTTTATACAGGATACCCCCACTCACATTTCTTTACATGAACGATATGGTTTATATTGTTTGTAACACTTACATCTCATGTAATAATTACAAGTGGGTCGTATCTGCAGTGTTACTAATAATTTATAGAATTATAAGTTATGTTACCTCTTTTATCTTAAACAATTAGGAAAAAGCTTTAAAAATGCTAGCTTTATGAGGAATTCAGGTAAATAATTATATCATGTGATCACACATGCACAAAGTCTCTCTGTCTACAAAAATAAAAATTTGTTCTTTTTTGGATGTAGAAAATCTTCTTATGCGATCGCAAGAAATTCTCAACGCCAATATAGAAGTCGCATAGTTGGTAGCCTCATGCGATGGGGAATGACATGACTCATGGGCGGTGGAAGTCAAATCAAAGACCAAATTGGTGGCTGACATGAAAACTCCACGGCAAGGCCAATGAACTTCTGACGTGGAGTAGGCAGCGCACCAGGGTATGATATTTAATGCACCTTATTAGCATAATCGTTAGTAAGATAAGAGAAGATGCCCCTTGACGCCTAAAATACCCTACAAGACTTCCATGCAAACAAGAACGAAGACATCAGGAAAACTTTGCCTAGATTCTCACTTCAAAAAATATTTACTCTTCAAGTCCTCGTGAACTTGATGCGTTAATTTTTTTAAATAAAAATATGGATGGTATGCGTTGATGGATTGCGTTGCACACTTAAATTTCCCCAGCGGAATTCAAGTGTAAATTCCTTTGAGTTTCTTGGTAAGTTCAAGGTCGAACAAAGGGATTTGTGAAAATAGTTACATTGGTGATTTTTATGAAGACTTGTGATAACCAGTTAAATAAATAAATCGTTGGGTTTGTTGTTTGCATTGATGAAAATAAATATAGAATGCCGAAGAGTTTGAAAAGAGTTGGTAAACGGGAAATATGATGAATATGCAGTGAACGAGTTGAGAAAAGTTTCGGCTAACACTCCCTAGAATTCATTCATGCTTTGCGATCATTCCTATTCCTATTCCTATTCCTAGGATGCATGCGATGCAAATTGACAAACAAAGCTTATCTCTGAGTCCCTATCTCTTCTTTATCCAAGCCTAATCTTGCTCTTTCGAGTTCAGATTCTAACTTAGCTCTCTCGAGACATTAGGTTCTTTCTTTAGATTCTTTCTCGAGTAACTCTAAAAGGTATTTTGCACAGCATAAAACAAGACAATCGCAAGCAATGAATTTCTTAGGTCATGTTAGCTTAGTTCTTCTCAAACCCATTCAACTAGTTTAGCTACTCATGCATATTAAGAGAGCGAGCAGATGTAGAAATAGAACTTTCATTGAATAGATATGAGATGAAGTACAAAATAACAATGCAAGTATAGTAAAGAACCTGTAGCAATTTCTTGCTGCCAGGCATTTACACTATTTCTACTCGTGCTCTAAAGATATTCTCACTCTCGCGAGAGTCGGCCCGCTCTCTGCTTTTACGCCCCAAGGTTCTCTCTTGAGCTACCCTGGGCGATCTCCGGTGCCACCACTCTTTTCTTGCTCCGCCGTAAAATGGAAAAGTAAACTATGAACAGAAACAACTAGTGAACTTTTTAACTGATCAATCCTTTTTCTGAAGAATGCACTTGGTATTTATAGGGCATCAGTGGTGAAAGGCGGATTCTCTCTCTTGGTTGTACAGATGGGACAACTTTAATTCTTGATTGACGTGCCAGATTATTGTTACAGATAAAGCTGAATGTACTTGGTGACTGTTATCGGCTGTCAACTTAATTTGGATCCAATTGTCATCAGCTTTCTGTCCCATCGCTCTTAATTATCCTTTCACCTGGATGTGCCCACCATGTTGTGTTGACCAAGTAGCAGTGATTCTTCTTAGGCGAATGTTTTTGAGCATGATCAACATAAAGTCTTGCGTTGAAGTTGCGCTCGACCAATGTATTTCTATGATCGCAATCTCTATATTGCGTTAATGTATATTCTGCACAAAAATGTAAAGTTCAACTGCTCTAATGCATTGGACGCATGCGACCGCAATATTATAGAATTTATGCTTAATGGACGCAATTTAACATATTTCATCAACGCAATCCAACATTGTTTAAGAACTTAGTAATATGATAACGTGTGTTTCTGCTTGTTATCACACCCCCCAAATTTAAACAATGCTTGTCTTTAAGCATAAGCTAAAAATTCCTTTAGCAAGTTAACCGCAAAGTTTTCTTTTCCTAGATTTCTCAAGGATACTTCGTTCAAATCCTATATGCCAAAATTTCCTTAAGTCTTATTCAAGTCTCTTCCTAAAACATTTTTAAGACTTAGCAATTGCAAGCTTAACATTCAAAAGGACTTTACTAAATTTCGGAATATCGCATGATTTATTTCAAAAAGAAAATTTTCCTCCGGAGTGTCAAATGATTTATCCTTGCACAAAAAATTTTCTTTCTTGCTATTTTCTTTGACCTTGTGCTGATCTGAGTGCCTTGCCTTCGTTTTGGTTTGCCCCCACGTGTGTCATACGGACATCCAACTACGAGCAATGCTCTTTCTCAGACTAAACTCATACCGATTTGGCAGTGGAGTTACGATCATTGGTTTATGCGTTGATCCTGGTGACTTACTTTCGTTTTGGCTTGCCCCCACGTGTGTCATGCGGACATCCAACTACGGATAAGTGCATTTCACAATTTAACTCTTATCAACATGGGTTTTTCATTGCGTTGAGAGTGGAGTCGTAATTCTCAATTTTTTTATAGCAAGGTCGAAAATAAATACCTCACCCTTAAATTTAAAATGCGGCAATGTCCTCATTGTTAAAAGAAATTAAAATAGGTCATGCGATGATCATAGAATGCATTGTAAAGAGAGTGTGAAAGAAAGCTAGCAAACCTTAACTTCTAGAAATATTTCATGAGGTGACTATCTTAAGATTAAGTTGACTCTGATATATACGAAAGATATCGAAGCATATTGTTCATCATTGAAATCAAACTTGGCAAAGAAACAACATGCGGTAACTCACTAAATTTATCTATGTCAAATGATTGCGGTGATTAAAGAGGATGCGGTGATAAAACTTTAAAGACTAAAATGCAATGTGATAGCGCAAAATTTGAAATAAAGATAAGAAAGAGTACACCCCCAAATTTTTGTGCTGTTGCCCGTATTGTATTGACGCATCCATCTTTGCGGCAATCACTCTTCGTTGGGTTGCGATGATGGACAATTGCTGCTTCGCGTAACATTTCCACAATCCAGCGCCTCGATCGTTGTAAGAAAAACAAAAAGAGGGTCAAATTATTTTAAACAAAATAAAAATCGTTATCGCAATTTTCTTTTTCAAATGATAGTGAAAATTGAAAAGATAGTAAAGTAAGGATAAATAAGAATTGAAAACATAGTGAAAATTCCGAGTAGTGGAGAAAAGAGTTGAATACTTGAGGTTTCCTAAAACTTGCGTCCCTAATAAGTTGCGATCATTTGATAACGCAGAGACCATCTACTTCCTTCTTTATTCAAAGTCTCTTAGTTCCACGGAGTCGACTTGACGATGCCAGTATTCTCCATGGTATGCCTTTACTCGCTACCCATTGACTTTGAATATGTTGGTTCCATCATCATTTGGTAATTCCACTATGCCATGTGGAAGTACTTATCTAATTATGAACGGTTCGGACCAACGTGACTTTAGCTTTCCCGGGAAGATTCGTAGACGTGAATTGAAAAGCAAGACTTTTTGCCCGACTTGGAGGTTCTTACCGTATATGCATTGATCATGCTAGCACCTGGTGTGGTCTTTATAAATCTTCGCATTTTCATATGCGTTGTTCCTCCATTCTTCTAGCTCGACCAGTTGCATTTTCCGCGCTTCCCCTGCCTTTTTCAAATCAAAATTCAGCTCTTTACCGCCCACAATGCCTTATATTCCAGCTCCAAAGGCAAATGACACGCCTTACCAAATACCAGCACATAGGGGGACATGCCTATGGGTGTTCTTAATGCGGTCCGGTATGTCCATAACGTATCGTCAAGCTTTGTTGCCCAGTCTTTTTATGATACTACCTTCTCAAGTATCAATTTAATTTCTCGATTGGACACTTCAACTTGACCATTCGTTTGTGAATGGTATGTGGTGGCCACTTTATGGAGAATATTGTACTTGCGCAACAACTCCTTAATATTTTTGATTGACAAAGTGTGATCCTTCATCATTTATGATGGCACGGGGAGTGTCAAAACGAGTGAAAATATTTTTCTTTAGGAACTGGGAGACTACCGTCGCATCACTTGCAGCGCATGCTATTGCCTCGACCCACTTGGAGACATAATCGACGACTAATAAAATATAGTGTTTACCATTCGAAGGGGGGAATGGTCCCATGAAATCAATTCCCCATGCGTCGAAAAATTTCAGTTCCAAGATAGTGTTCATTGGCATTGCGTTCTTCCATGAAATATTGCTTGTGCGTTGACACCGATCACATTTCATTGTGTAGTCACCCATATCCTTGAATAATGAAGGCTAAAAGAATCCATTTTGCAAAACTTTGGCTGTAGTGCGTTGTCCTTCGAAGGGCCCACCATATCGTGAGTCGTGGCATTGTGACAATATACGTTGTTGAGCAGCATCTGGTATGCATAATCGAATGATTTGGTCTGCACCTCTTTTATACAGATTTGACTCATCCCAATAATAGTGTCTGCATTCATTCTTCCGTTGATGTTAGGTGTAATCTTCAAGAAATTGTTCACAAACCAAATAATTAACGATGTCTGCATACCAGGACAATTCTTCTATGTGAAACAGCTGCTCATCCGGAAACACAACACTCACCTCAGATTCCTTGCGATCAACCTCGAGGTTTTCTAATCTGGACAAGTGATGCGTTATTTTATTGAATGGAAATATGGATGAAATACGTTGGTGGAATTACGTTGTGCACTCAAGTTTCCCCAGCGGAATTCAAATTAAATTCTTGATAAGTCCAGGGTCGATCATAAGGACTTGTGAAAATAGTTTGCATTGATAATTTTCTTATGAAAACTTTGCAGTAACCGGGTAAAGAAATGATGTGGTTGGTTTGTTTTTTTTTTTTTGATAAAAAAAATAAATAAATGCGGCAGATTTGAGAAACAAAGTTGCGTTGATAGAAGCAATGAGTATGCGATGAACGGGTTGAGAAGATCTTTAGCTAGCGTTACTTGGGAATGCGTCAGACTATGCGATCATGTTACTACCATGCACAACAAGTCATTTTCCAATGTAAATGCAATGCTCCTAAATCTAGGACGCAAGTGTTGGATGCAAAATATCCATAGAGCTTATTCCGAAGACTCTACTCTTGTCCTATGTGTTGATGCAAAATTGAAGAAAGCAAGGTGATCGCATACAATCATATCTTATTGCTAAGATGCATGTGATGCGTTGATAACAAATAGTTCTCATCCCTAAACGCCTATCTCCCGTTTATGTGTTCTAATCTGGTTCTTCTAAACCTAGATTTTGACCTGACCTTCCTAAGTCTAGGTCCTGTCCTTAGACTATTCTCTCGAGTATCTCTAATAGACGAATGAAGCATACATAAACAAGATAATCACACAGAATGAAGATTCTCTCGTTGTGCTAGCTAAACGCTTCTCAACCCATTCAACTAATTTAGCTACTCATGCGTGAATCACAGAGAGAAAGAAATTCCATTCTTATATATAAGTTAAGTAAATTCCATTCTTATATATAAGTTAAGTACAAAATGCTAATGGAAGTTAAGGTAGAGAGCTTGGTAGCAATTCCTTGCTGACCGAGGCTTTTTACACTAGAATCTCTATTCTGAACTAAAGATATTCCCGCTTCCACCGAAGTCGACCCTCTCTCCGTCTTAGTAGCTTATGGTACTCTCCCAAGCTTGCCAGAATGATCTACTGGCACAACTTCTTCCTTGCGTCTGCCTTAAAAAGGTGAAATAAAACTATGGATAGAGGCGTGAACTAAAAATGGTGAACTAATAAACTGCTTAACCCCTTCTCTGAATAATGCACTTGGTATTATAGGGCATCAAAAGGTGACAGGGGGCTTCTCTTTCTTGGTTGTTCAGATGGGACAACTTTAATTCCTGACTGATGTGCCGGATAATTGTCACCGATAAAGCTGAATGTACTTGGTGACCGTTATCGGCTGTCAACTTAATTTGGATCTGACTGCTGTTAGCTTTTTGTCCCATCGATCTTAATTGTCCTTTTGTCCAGATGCATCAACCATGTTGCGATGATTCTTCTTGGGTGAATATTAGCGAGCGCGATCAACGTAAAGTCTTGCGGTGAAGTTGCGCTCGACGATGAATTCCTATGATCACAATCTCTGCAATGCATTAACGCATATTCTGCAAAAAAATACAAAATCCAATAGTTCCAATGCGCTGACGCACGCGATCGCAATATTATAGATTTTATGCTTAATGAATGCAATTTATCATTTTTTCTCAACGCAATCCATCATTATTTAATAACTTAGCACTATGATAACGTTTATTTCTGCCCGTTATCAGCAAGTGGTCCACAACTTGATTCTCTGTCCCATTCCGATCAATTATCTCGATATCAAATTCTTGAAGGAGGAGAACCCATCTGATCAACCTCGGTTTTGCATCCTTCATTGTCATTAAATATCTGATTACTGAGTGATCAGTGTGAATGAGTACCTTGGTTCCCAATAGATATGCCCGGAATTTTTCCAATGCAAAAATCATTGTTAGGAGTTCTTTTTCAGTGGTGGTATAACTGATTTGAGCAGAGTTCAGAGTTTTACTCGCATATGCGATGGGGTGCAAAATGGTTTTCTTTTTTTGCACTAATGCGGCTCCCATCGCATACCCTCTTGCGTCGCACATGATTTCGAACGGCAGTGTACAATCCGGTGCAATTAAGACGGGCGCGGTAATCAGCGCATCTTTTAAAACTCGTAATGCGTTGAGGCAACTTTTGTCAAATTCAAACCTTCTTCCCACCTCTAACAACGCACTCAGTGGTCGTGCTATTTCAGAAAAGTCCTTGATGAATCGTCTGTAAAATCCAGCATGCCCCAAGAAGCTTCGCAGAGCCTTCACGCTGGTTGGAGGTGTGAGTTTTTCAATTGCTTAAATCTTTGCTTTGTCCACCTCCAACCCTTCTCGGGAGACTTTGTGTCCCAACACTATACCCTCTTTCACCATGAAGTGATATTTTTCCCAGTTGAGCACCAAGTTAGGCTCTTCACATCTTTTCAAAATTTTCTCCAAATTGGCTAGGCAAACTTCATAAGTGTTCCCATAAACGGAGAAGTCATCCATAAATATTTCCATTGAGTCTTTGAGAAAATCTGAAAAGATCGCTATCATGCACCTCTAGAACGTGCTCGATGCATTGCAGAGACCAAACGACATGCGGCGAAAAGCAAATGTCCCATATGGGTAGGTGAATGTGGTCTTGTCTTGGTCTTTAGGAGCTATCATGATTTGATTGTACTTGGCATATCCATCCAAAAAGCAGTAAAAATCATTCCCTGCTAGTCTGCCTAGCATTTTATCAATGAATGATAGAGGGAAGTGATCTTTCTTTATGGCCGCATTCAATTTGTGGTAGTCCATACATATGCATTACTCAGTGATGGTACTTTGCGGTATTAATTCATCGTTCTCATTGGGTACTACCGTTATTCTGCCATTCTTCGGCACACATTGCACGGGGCTGACCCAGTGCTATCTGCAATGGGATAGATAATGCCCGCATCCAGACATTTGATAATCTTCTTCTTGACGACCTCCTTCATTGCAGGGTTGAGTCTACGTTGATGTTCAATAGTTTCTTTATGGTCGTCCTCAAGATGAATATGGTGCATACTGTATACGGGGCTTATTCCTTTGATATTAGCGAGCGTCCAACCAATTGCTCGCACATGTTTCTTGAGAATGCTCATCAACGCATTCTCTTGATCTGCATTGAGCATAGAGAAAATTAGCACTAGTAGCTTCTCATTCTGCCCCAGAAATGCATACTTCAAATGTGTTGGTAGGGTCTTCAGTTCAAGTGTTGATGGTTCCAGGAGGGAAGGTTGCGTTATTTTTTTTTCTTCTTTTGGCTATTTTTCTTATGTTGCAATCATTTCTTCTTCTTTGTTTCTTTTTGCTATGATCGCATTGCAGGCAGCTACGGATACGTTGGCATCCTCTTCTTCACACTCTTCATCAAAATTTTCTTCTTCAATAAAATTCAGGTCATCGTAAGAATCTTGTAGGTCTTCCTTATCCGACAATTTTATGGCACGAATTATGTTAAATTTGAGCTTCTGACCATTTATGCTCAAAGTGATTTCTCCCTTGTGCACATCAATCTGAGCACGACCCGTTGATAAGAAAGGTCATACCAAAATGATGGGCATATCTTTGTCGACCTCATAGTCTAGAATGATAAAGTCAGCACATCCTTCACCTTACCTTCTAGATGAACTAGAGATCTGTCAGCCAATTAGAGAGTCATTGATGTGGGCACGAGTTTCCCCATATTTAATTGTTTAAAGATTGACAGTGGCATCAAATTTATGCTAGCCTCCAAGTCACACAGGGCTTGCCCAATATAGAGCCCTTCTATGGAGCAAGGAATAATGAAGCTCCCAGGATCGCTCATCTTCGGTGGAATAATAGATTTGGAACTTTGCGTTTATGCCATCGTAGCAAATTTTTCAGTGCCTCTTTTCTTAGTTATCATGTCTTTCAGAAACTTAGCATAGGTAGACATTTTCTCAATCGCTTCACTGAAAGAAATGTTAACATGTAATTGCTTTAACATAGATAAGAAGCGTTGACACTGTACCTCTTCGTTTTTCTTCTTCTTTAGCCTCTGAGGGAAGAGTGGTAACTAAACTTTCACAGTTCCCGTTTCATCTGATTTTGAGGTTGACGCAACCTTAGGTTCTACTACTTCATTTTCTCTTTCTTCTTCTTGCATTGCCGCATTCTCAGGCTCAGTTGCGATGGAAGTTGATTTGTTCTGCTCCCTTTTTTCTCCTTCCACACTCTTTCCACTGCCCAATGTCACAACCTGAAATTGCTCCTTTCCTGATCCCTCTGGGTTGCGTGGAAGCTCGGTTGAACTTTCCAACGCCCCTTGCGGTCTACTTTTGTGCTCATTCGCAATCTGGCCTATTTGCAGTTTGAGGTTGCGGATGGACGTAGCCTGAATTTGAAGCACTGTCTCATTTTTCTCTATATATTGCTTCAATAGGCTCTCTAGAGAAGAAGATTGCTTTGGTTGTTGTGAGCTACTTGCTTGGTTGCTCTACTGACCGTTGTTGTGTTGAAAGCATCCTAGTGGCCCTTCTTTTTGCACCACAGATTGAATTTTTTTTTGTTGATTCTTCCAAGCAAAATTGGGGTGGTTTCTCCACCCGGGTTGTAAGTGTTTGAAAAGGGATTATTCTTTACAAAATATACAGACTATAGATTTTGCGGCAATCTTCCATCGCATACCCATCACTATAAGTTGCACACTTTGTGGTGTTTTGACTTATTGCGTTAATTTGCCCACCCTACGGTGTTGGGCTACTGATCGCCATTCCTTGAATCACATTCATCATTGTGGTCATTTGGTTTTGTAATGAAATAATGGCACCATTATTTGCGTCGGAATCTTTGAGTCTCAATCTCTGGTCACTCTCCCTCCAGTCTTCATGGTTCTTGGAGATGCGGTTCAGAATATTCTTCACCTCCTCGTAAGTTTTGTCAAGAAAACCACCAGTGGCTACCGCATTGGCAGCAGTCTATGAAGCATGATTGAAACCGTGATAGAAAATTTCCATTTGAAGGTAGTCTTGTAGCCCATTATGCAGACAATCTCGGACCAACCTTTTAAGCCTCGCCCAAGCATCGCTGAATGATTCGTCCATATCTTGTTCAAAATTAGTAATAAGCTTTCTTCGTCTTAGTTCTCGGTAGGTGGAAAATACTTTTTCATGAATTTCTCCACTACCTGCTCCCAAGAAGTAATCTCTCCTGGTTCGAGTGAATAAGCCCATTTCCTAGCCTGATCACAGAGAGAAAATGGGAACAACTTTAGTCGAACTTCTTCAGCAGAGATGTTCGAAAACACAAAAGTATTGTAGATTTCAATTAAACTTCGGAGGTGGGCGTGTAGGTCCTTGCCACGCGTTCCTCCGAATTGACTTGCAGTCTGAATCATCTCCAGCATAACCGGTTTCATTTCGAATTTACTTCTGTTGAGGGCAGGCCTTATGATTACCGGAGAGAAATCATAGAGGTTTGGCGATGCATAGTCCCTAATGAGCCTATTGCGATTGTTTGCCAACGGAATCGGATTCGCCATGACATTATTATCATTTGGTGCTCCTCCTCCAGGCTGCTCCGTCGTCTCCTCTTTATCAGATTGTGGTTGCTATTGGAGGTCTTGTAGTCTCCTTCGAAATATTCTCTCAATCTCCGGGTCGTAGTTCGCCAGAGATTGAGAGTTCTGCAAAGAATCACAAAAATTACCAGTAACAACTATTTTGTCGAAGTCTTCGACAACGACGCTAAAAACTTGATGTGTTAATTTTGTTAAGTGGAAATATGGATGATATGCGTTGATGGATTGCGTTGTGCACTCAAGTTTCCCCAGCGAAATTCAAGTGTAAATTCCTCTGAGTTTCCTGATTAGTCCAGGGTCGAACACAGGGGCTTGTGAAAATAGTTGCGTTGGTGATTTTTATGAAGACTTGTGATAACCAGTTAAATAAATAAATCGTTGGGTATATTGTTTGTGTTGATGAAAATAATAACGAATGCGGCAGAATTTGAAAAGAGTTGGTAAATGGGAAATACGATGAATATGCGGTGAACGGGTTGAGAAACGTTTTGGCTAACACTCCCTAGAATGTATTTATGCTTTGCGATCATGCAACATGCATGCAATAGTCAACCACCTCTCAGCGTGAATACTATGGCTTCTAAGGCTAGAACACATGCGATAAATATGGGATAAGTCTACAGAGTTTATACATAAACCTCTATCTCTATTTATGTGATGACAGCATGACATTCACACAAATATGCGACCACATAATATCATTCTTATTCCTAGGATGCATGCGATGCAAGTTGACAAACAGAGCTTATCTCTGAATCCCTATCTCTTCTTTATGCAAGCCTAATCTTGCTCTTTCGAGTTCAGATTCTAATCTAGCTCTCTCGAGACAATAGGTTCTTTCTTTAGATTCTTTCTCGAGTAACTCTAAAGGGTATTTTGCACAGCATAAAACAAGACAATCGCAAGCAATGAACTTCCTAGGTCATGTTAGCTTAGTTCTTCTCAACCCATTCAACTAGTAAGAGAGTCAACAGATGTAGAAATAGAACTTCCATTGAATAGATATGAGATGAAATACAAAATAACAATGCAAGTATAGTAAAGAGCCTGGAGCAATTTCTTACTGCCAGGCGTTTACACTGTTTCTACTCGTGCTCTAAAGATATTCTCACTCTCGCGAGAGTCGACCCGCTCTTTGCCTTTACGCCCCAAGGTTCTCTCTCGAGCTGGGTGATCTCTGGCACCACCACTCTTCTCTGGCTCTGCCGTAAAATGGAAAAGAAAACTATGAACAGAAGCAACTGGTGAACTTCTTAACTGATCAACCCTTTTTCTGAAGAATGCACTTGGTATTTATAGGGCATCAATGCTGAAAGGCGGCTTCTCTCTCTCGATTGTATAGATCGGACAACTTTAATTCCTAATTGACGTGGTAGATGATTGTTTCCGATAAAGCTGAATGTACTTGGTGACCGTTATCGGCTGTCAACTTAATTTGGATCCGACAGTCATCAACTTTCTGTCCCATCGCTCTTAATTATCCTTTCACCCAGATGCGCTCACCATGTTGTGCTGACTAAGTAGCGGTGATTCTTCTTGGGCGAATGTTTGCGAGCACGATCAATGCAAAGTCTTGCGGTGAAGTTGCATTCGACCAATGTATTCCTATGATCGCAATCTCTGCATTGCGTTAATGCATATTCTGCACAAAAATGTAAAGATCAAATGCTCTAATGCATTGGACGCATGCGACCGCAATATTATAGAATTTATGCTTAATGGACGCAATTTAACATATTTCATCAACGTAATCCAACATTGTTTAAGAACTTAGTACTATGATAACGTACATTTCTGCCCGTTATCAAAATCTTAAGTGAAAACTTAGGATTTCTCTCTGGAAGTAGAAAGGCCATTTCACCTCAAACACTATTTTGACGCAATCATCTATAGAGCCAGAGGGAGCAAGGAATTGCATACCACGACTTGATTCTTTTTCTTTATCTCTTTTCTTCCGTAGTTGCATCTATATTGTGTAAACATTAAAAGACTTATTTTTCTCAATATGAATGCATCTTCAGTCTATCTTTTATCCATCTTCTCAATTTTTATTATGAGTGGTGGAATTTAGAAACATACAGTGGAAGAAAACAGAATCTTTAAGCATTCAAATTCCTTAATTTTGACATCAAAATAGGCATGTTCGTAGGATAATAAGATGGTTTCAAGAAACATATACCTTTGAAGAATTCCTCTCTGATCCAAGTTGCTCCTCACGAATTCTCAGCTCCAAATCTTCAGTGATCCAGCAAGAAATCTTATCTACTATTGTCAACCTTGAATTTGAGTGGTAGAACTATAAAATAGAGTGGAGGGAATGCAGAGGGTTTAATGGTGAGGATGAAGAACTCAACAGTAACAAATTTTCCAACAACTCATCAGCCTTCAATTCTGCAAAATTGGACAGTTTTATGTTTTAACTACATGCAGACATGATTGAATTCAGTCAAAGACACCTCCAATTTGAAGATTGATTGGGATAGATGTATGAATTGTAGAGTTTCACCTACTAGTTGGTGAAACATTGGATTTTTCCACTAAGTGGAAAATTCTAATTTTCAAATACAATTTGAAAATTAATTTCATTTAATTCAAAATTAATTTAAATTAAAATTTTAGAATTCAATTTCTCAAATTGAATTAAATAATAATTTAATATCAAATATTAAATTAATCAAACACCTAATTTTAAACATGAATCATATTCATGTAATTAATATTTAAATATTATAAATTCTCCAATTTTGTTTAATTTCGATAAATTAAATATTAATTAATTATATCAAATATAATTATACAAACCCTAATTTGAATTTGAACTATTTAAATTTAAACCCTAAATTCAATTTGAATATTTAAAATTGAAAATCAATTTGAACAGTTCAAATTGATATCGTTCCAAATTTACTCAATTTAATAATTCAAGGTGTTCATATTTTACGAGCTAGTAGAGGGACCTTATGAACCTACAGATCATAAGCTCCAACGATTGAGATTAATTGGCTAGAACTCTTTAGACCGAATTAATCAATATTCGTTAACTATCGAGTCACACCACTATAGCTCAATAGTTGTACTCTTCTCACTGTAGATATATTTGTATCCACTTGATTTAGCCACAATTAGTAAGTTGACCATTCATAGGTTGTTCGTAATAACGGCGGGGTCAAATGTTATTTTACCCCCGAAATTACATCTTGCTCCTTAAGTTCCATCGAACCTTTAATGAATAATTGGTTTGTGATCCAATCACTAAATCGGATCCCTTTCGGGGAAATGAGAGGGTAGGGCCTCTTGTTCAAGATCCGAATTTAACACTTAAGGGAACAACCTTTCTTCTATCTCTCAATTGGTAGGTGTGAATTTCGTCTTCCACCCTATGTCCCCAGCTATTTACCTGGTCTTATCCCTAAAATGGTCGGCTTAGTGAGCCGACACTATTGAATCAACCCACACCTATGCACTGTTGATCAACCGACACCTATGCAATCCTGAGTGTTTTGGGAACTCCTTCCTTTGAGGGCAGTCCTTTGATTAATATGGGTGAAAGTGGCCAGATTGCCAACTCAACATGCCTACCTTTTGGGGACTTGTCTGATCTGGGAGCTGGAAACTCAATCCACAATAAGGAATTCACTCCTTTCCTTAAGTAGGGATAAGTAGAGTGATTGCTCTCTTAAGGGCTGATTCTGGGACTTGAACATAGTGGTCACAACTTCTTTTTGGAAGAAAAAACTCAGTCATAGTAGGACTATGACTTATGTTCATTAGAGGGATCAATGGTACTTAAGGAGACATGTGTAACTATAGGGGCATAACGGTTATTGGCCCAGCTGTACTTACGAGCGATTTGTGAAGGGTTGTCGTAATGCTGATTGGTTAAGATGGACACGTAATATATCTGTGTTAAGAAGAGTTCAGTTGTCGATCTTTAGTAGAGTGTCTGACAGTTAATGAATGGTAGATCCTGTGACTAAATAGTTTAGTCAGTTATTCACGTACCGTTGGAGCTTCGTGCTACAAGTCCATGAGGTCCCCTTGGTAGCTCAATAGATTCATTGAAGATCAATTGTTGGTGTTGATTTTAATGTTCATATTGACAAGAGGTATTTTGATTATATATGATATAATCGATATGATGTATAAGATACATCTAGTGGAGGATTGATGTAAATGAGATTTACATTAAGTACTATGGAATAGAAAAAGAACTATGATTTATATGTTTCATGAGATTAAATATTAAAACTATAAGTTATAAATATAGTATGATAAGTTGGTTATCATTTATATTTATAATAATATTAATTATTGGATGGTTATTGGATTCATGGTAACCGTGAGTTTAAAAGGAAAACGGTTTTTTTATTTTGAAAGATGATGATTTACAAACTGGTGAACAGTTTTTCATAAAAAGTTTCGAGTTTTCTCTCTCGCGCAAAAGAAACTCACGGAGTTGTTAAGTAAATATGGATTTACTAAACGACGGCTGGCGAGCTAAACAATCATGTAGTGTAGTGTCAGTAAGCGACAGACCGAGCTAAACGATGAGCTAAATGATCGTAGCTTTATCTAAACAATTAGGCATCGACCTATACGATAGGTCTCTATTTTCTCCCACTTGCCCAGTCGTGTACACGACCAGTGTTTTCTTATTCATCTGCCTCATACCAAATTCGAACAGAGCCCACCCTCTGGATTCTCACACTAAGAATACCAAGGTAGCCTTGTTGGTGGTGTCATACTCAACTCGACATTGTCGAGGTTCTGTGGAGGTTGTTCGTTGTGCTGTGGAGACCGTTCATGTTGTGGAGGCGTTCGTGACCAAGGCGATCGTTGAGGACGAGCGCGAAGTGTTCGTGCTGTGTTCATTGCTGTGTTGCGGTTGTGTAGTTTGAGCGTTTGAGGTTGTTGTTGTTCGAGCGGTCGTGCACAAAGGACCGTGGAGACACATCTTCAAATGTGCATAGAGTTTTTCTCTTTGTGCATTTGTAATTGTTCATGCTCTAATTTCTATACAAATCGTATAACCGTTTGTTTGAAGTCGAATGTAAATGTATTGTTCATTCACGATTGTGATTTGGAATAATCTTGTTTCTGTTGCTCATGGAAATCTCGAATTGGATTTCCTTCACATAGTTAGCTCAAGATTAAGATTGAGTTACCTAGGTCATCTAAGCAAAATAGTCAGTCTTAAACAGTAAACAACGTTAATTTCTTGGTACGATCTTATGCAAACTTATTGCGCAGGATGCCTTCGCTCCTCATGTCAATACATGAACGAATCAGAATCACTTCGTTTGTAGCACCTTACAACAAATTGTAACAACTACAAAGTAGGCCACATCCGATAGTGTTATCAGAATAAGGCACCCAACCTTATTCATATACTATAGATCATTTAGACTATTTAATCGAACTTGATCCACTCTTATGTCTCCACATAAAGTTCAAGTACTCATGAAATAGTCATGGATCTTTTAGTTTATTGGATTTACTTCTAAAATGAAATAAGCAATTCCTATATTCAATACAACTTTATTGAATCAAACTTCAATAACAACTTTATTGATTTACAGAATGAGCTTATTATTTACAAACCACGAGTTTTAGGACATAAATTCCAACAATGAGCAACTAATTTCTTTATGGGTTGAGATGAAGGAACTCTTATCAAAGAGAACCCTTGAGCGGAAGCATGATCGATCCAAATTTATTGTGACAGAATTACAAGCATTCATGAACATACTGTAAGAGTGTATCATCATACAGCGACAACAACAAGGATTAAGAAGCATTTAAATTCACTTATTTTAGCGGAAACTAAAGCATGCTCATTTACTAAAAGAGGGATTGTAGTCATAGCAGTATGGTGCAGTGAGCTTCTCCTTGTTTATTCTTCTTGATCTCGATCAACAGTAGTTATCTTCTTCAAAACGCACCGTGAACCACCTAAAGATCTTTTCCACTATTCTCATGGAGCTTTAGAACGAGTTGTGGGACTCAAGAATAGCTTGAAGAAATGAATAAACAAGGAGAAGCTCACTGCACCATACTACTTGAAGAATTCTTCTTCAACCCAAAATTTTCTCTAAAATTTCTTTATAATGCATGCCTCAAATTCACTTCAATCTTCTTTATTTATTGGAGGTAAACATGTAAAGAAGTTCACTGCATGATTTACAGCTCATGCTTGGAGTAAATGAAGAGAAAGGAAATGACGTTTGTGTGAGCAAGTAAAAGATGGTAATGGAAAAACTATTTTTTTCCATTTGTGTTATTTTCAATTTTCTATTATCAAAACTGATTTCAAAATCAATTTTTATTTTTAAAAACTGAAAAATTTTATTAATTTTATAAAATTAGTTTCATATATTAATTTTTAAATAATTCTAATTAATTTAATATCTAATATTAAATTAATTTTTACACTTATCCATCTTCATATATTTAAATCATGGTTAAATATAAATTCTCCTATTCCATTTAATTCTGTTTGAACGTTTCAAATTAAACTATTAAGCTACTCTAAAGCATATCCATTTACGAGTTAGTAGGAGGACCTCGCAGACCTACAGATAAGGACTCCAACGATCAAAGATTAATTGAATAAACTCATTATTCCAAATTAATCCCCATTCGTTAACTAATGGGTCACTCCACTATAGCCCATAGTTGAACTCCTCCCACTATAGATATATTATGTGCACTTTATATAACCATAATCGGTAAGTCGATCATTCACAGGTTGTTCATAATTACAACTGGGTCAAAATAACCGTTTTACCCCTGTGAATACATCTTGTTCCTCAAGTTCCCACTGACTCTCTAATGAACAATTTTGATTCATAATCCCTATGAATCAAATCCTTTCTCTATCATGAGAAGGTGGGGCTCCGATTGTTCAAGACTTGGAATCAGTACTTAAGAGAACAACCTATCTGCTAATGCTAAATCGGGTAGGAGTGAATTTCATCTTGCAGGGCTATGTCCCTAGTTATTCATCCGGTCTTATCCCCAAAATGGGAGGCTTATTGAGCAGTATTGTTAAACTACTTTTACCGTTTGCAGATCAAAGGATAATCCCGAATAAACAGGAGTTCATAGCTACCTCAGGATTAAGATTGAGTTAACCTAATTTATGTAATAAATAAAATGGTCAGTTTTAACAGTAAACGGTCGTTATAAGGAAAAGTGACTATTTTCTGGTCTAGCTTATATGCAAACTCATTCGATTTTCATAATAGAATTCAAATGTTTCAACATGAACGATCTGTGGATTACATGGTTTGTAGCACTTTACAACTTCTTGTAACAACTACAAAGTGAGTCGCATCCAATAGTGTTACTAGGATGAGATACCCAATTTCATCCATATACTTATTAGACCAATTAGGATATATACTGTTAACTTGATCCTGTTTATATCACGACATAAAGTTACAGTATTCAGACTATAGCCATATATATGTTTATTGGATTTTCATAATAGAATTCAAAATCAACAATTTATTATTATTGATAAATAGAATGTTTAACACGAATTGCGAGTTCTAGGACATTCCCTACAATCTCCCACTTGGACTAAAACTCCAGTGAGAACAAATATATGCAATATAATGTTGAGAAACATAAAGGAAAAATACAATAAACTAGGGCATCTCTAATATTATAGATATTCTCCCACTTGCCCTAGATTACATTACTCGGAGTCCTACTCTAACTAGGTGGCCCTCAAACACTTTAACTGAGAGGGTCTTTGTAAATGGATCAGCAAAGTTGTTCTCAGAGGCAATCTTTGTGCGATCACATCTCCTCTGTGCACTATGAGATGGTACTTTCTTTCAATGTGTTTTCCACGTTTGTGATTCCATAGTTCTTTTGAGTTAGCAACAACACCATTATTGTCACAATACAGTGTGATAGGCAGGTGCATATCTGGAACTACTTCCAAATCAGCCAAGAATTTGCGTAGCCATACTGCTTCTTTAGCAGGTTCACAGAAAGCCACATATTCGCTTCCATTGTGGAATCAACGGTACAACTTTATTTAATGCTTCTCCAAACTATAGCTCCTCCATTGAGAGTGAAAACTGATCCTGAAGTAGATTTCCTAGAATTTACATCAATCTGAAAATTAGAATCAATGTATCATGTAAGGATCAAATCCTTAGGTCCATACACAAGCATATAGTCCTTCGTTCTCCTTAGATACTTGAGGATGTTTTTACGATAGTCCAATGACTGTGTCTTGGATTGGATTGGAAACTGCTGACGATTCCAACTGCAAAGCATATGTCAGGGCGTGTACACAACATGGCGTACATCAAATTCCCAACTGCAGATGCGTATGGAACTCGATTAATCTCCTCAAACTTTTGAGGTGTCTTAGGGCATTGTTCCTTCGAAAAATGAATTCCAAGTCTAAAAGGTAACATACCTTTCTTAGAATTTTGCATATTATATCTTGAGAACATCTTGTCAATATAAGATACCTGAGATAGTGCTAATGTTCTATTCTTTCGGTTCCAAAAAATCTATATTCCTAGAACATACTGAGCATCACCCAAATCTTTCATTTGGAACTGTGTTGCTAACCATCTCTTTACGTCAGCAAGGAAACTTGTCTCATACCCAATGAGCAAGATATCATCCACATAAAGAACTAAGATATCTTCTTGTACACACAAGATTCGTCAACATTCTATTCAAAGCCATAAGATTTGATCGCAGTGTCAAACCTTATATTCTAGGATCTGGAAGCGTGTTTCAATCCATAAATGGATCGTTAAGCTTACAGACTTTCTGTTCCTGTCCTTTTTCGATGAACCCTCCACATACATGTTTAAGTTATAACGACAACCAGGGATCTTAGTTTATTAGTTTGTGATATATGCAACTAAAATATCTCATATTTCATAGACAACAACGAAGAAAATATCTCATATTATTACATCACAAGCATTTGTTCATACAAGTGTTTACAAACTATAGGACTCTACGAGAGCTTAGGGCCCCAACCCCAACATGAGAAACATTATAGCTAACATGAACTAAGTAAAGCTTAATTATGAGTTCAACTTGTTTTATGCATGCTTTGTAAACCACTTGAATAAGTCGAGAGATCGATTTAAGTAGATTGAAATCTAGGTTTTAAAAAGCCAAATATTTAGACCTCATAAAACAAGAATAGAGCATTTTTAGAAATAAAGAAGTATCTTGTGTATCAAATACTCATTGCATACATCCTAGAGATAGGATATCGTGACTAAATACACTGAGAAGTGTAGGTTATAATTTGAGTAAGTTGTTTGAACGCATGATTTATGTATTTACTTAGAAATATTAGTGAATATTTTTCTCAACCCTACTTTTATTCATTCGAATTTCACCTTTCCCTCTCAACCTTACAAACCTTATCAGTCCTTTACTCTTATTCGTAATGATGTTTTGGGTCCCTCTAGTGTTACCACCTCTTCAGGAAAAGGTTGGTTTGTGACATTTATCGACGATCATACTCGTCTTACGTGGGTCTTTCTTCTCACTGACAAATCAGAGGTTCAATCAATATTTCAACAATTTTTCACCACTGTTGAGACTCAGTTTAATACTAAAATTGTTATTCTTCGAAATGGCAATGATCATGAATTTCTCAATAATACTCTTCATGAATTTCTACCTTTCAAAGGCATTGTTCACCAAAGTTCGTGTGCCTATACCCCTCAATAGAATGGAGTGGCTAAAAGGAAAAATCGTCACCTTCTGAGGTTTCTCGATTTCTCATGCTATCTACCTCTCTTCCATCTTATTTATGAGGAGATGCAGTTCTTACTGTAGCTCATCTTATTAACCGAATTCCTTCTCATGTTTTCCAAGTCCAAACCCCTCTTGAATGCCTCAAAGAGTCGTACTCGACCACATGACTCATTCCTGATGTTCCTTTCCGGGTTTTTTGGGTGTTTTGTCTTTGTCCATACTCATGGCCCTAACCAAACTAAGCTTACCCCTCATGCTCAGAAATATATCTTCCTTGGATATCCTTTTAACCAACGCGGTAATAAATGAAGGAATAGTGAGGTCCACTACGGAAGCGGGATCGTCCCAATTTCCTTTTCACGGGGATTAAAATTATAAAGAACATAAGATTCTGCATAAGATTAAAATTATAAGAAGGAAGGGTTAAAATTTGCTTACCCTTGAAGAAAAACTTGTTCGTGTAAATTCTTCTAGAAGGTCATGAGCACTTCGAACCACCGGTCTTCAAAAAAATTACAACAAACCAAAGGGACGCCACGAAGAGGTAATCCTCTGTATCTCTGTAAGAGATGAGAATCATAGGAGGTGTGGGCTCTGTGTTCTTTTGGGAAGAGGGAGAGAGATTTGAGAAAGGAAAAATCTTGCAAGGAGAGTGCTTCTAGGAATGATCTCTCTGACACTTAAGAGATCTCTATTATTCTTCTGTGAAGAAGATGAAGCCATCGTGAAAAACAAAACCACCCACACACGATTGATGAGAGAAAATTAAGGGGAGGGAGTTGTAACTCCCCCCTTTAATTTTGAAATTAAATTCAAATTAAAATAAATTTAATTTAATTAGTGATTATATAAATATATATATATATATAATGAAGGGAACCGATGAAGGTCCCTGTGCAGAAACGTGGGGATCGGTCCCAATTTTTTATTTTAACAGAATTTCAAATTACAGAATAAAAAGATAAAATTATGAATTAAGAAAATAAAATTACAACATGATTTTGGGGAATAGAAAAAAGGGAAGAAGTTCCACTTACCCTTAAAGAACAACTTCTTCTTTAATTTCCTCGATCCACGAACACAAATACTGTTGAGATTGATGCCCTAAATCTCGTAGGGTCATATAGTTTTTAAATGTATTGTACAAACTCGTTGTTTATTTAATAAAATATAGGATATTTTATTCTGAATTTTTTTGTATTAATTACAAACCAATAAACTAAGTTCCAAGGTTATCTCGTAGCTTAAGCATGTATGTAGAGGCATACATATAGATCATGTTTTAAATGATAACCTAAATGGTCTGTAGTAGATGGATAAGGCTGGATACTTTATCCCGGTGACACTAGGAGTATGATCTGCTTTGTAGATGTTACAATTGTTGTAAAGTGCTAGAAATGATCTGATTCTAATCATTCATGTGAAGACATGTGAATGGGGATATTCTATACAAAATATTTTGTATAAGACCGGACCACGAAAGTTTTAGTCTCATTATATAACGTCGTTCATAATAGAGACTTACATTTCATCAGGATGACCATAGGTAATATGACCTGAATCCTGAGTGAGTTGTGAACTCCTGCCTATTAGAGCGGTCCTTTGATTTGCATGGGTGAGAGTGGCCAGATCGCCGACTCAATAAGCCTACCATTTTGGAGTTCGTCTGATTGAGGAGATGGGAACACAGCTATAGAAGAAGGAATTCACTCATTCCCCAAGGTCGGGGCAAGTGGATAAATTGCTCCTTAAAGGCTGATTCCAGGGCTTAAACAATATGGTACCACACCCTCTCCTGGCTTGATAGGGGTTTAGTCATTGTTGGACTATGATTTATTGTTCATTAAAGGGATCAGTGGTACTTAAAAAGTTGATGTAACTACAGGGACAAAACGGTAATTTTGGCACAACTGTACTTACAAGCAATTTGTGAAGGGTCATTGTACTGTTGATTGGTTATATCCATGGACATAGAAATATATCTATAGTACAAAGAGTGCAGCTGTTGGTCTTTAGTGTAATGCCTGACAGTTAATGAATGGTGAATAATTTAATTAAAGAGTTTAATTAATTATTCACGCATCGTTGGAGCTTCAATCTATAGGTCCATGAGGTTCCCCTTGGTAGCTTTTGTATTAATTTGAATTATTCAAATTAATTGAGGGAATTAATTGTATATGATATAATTATGTTTATTTTATTTAATTATATATGATATAATTGCTATAATATATTTGGTACATTATAAAGTATGTTTGAGAGGAATTAAATATTTGAATTTGATTCAATTATTAATTATGTGAATTAAATTCATATAATCGAAACTCAATGTAAACATGATTTATATTAAATGTCATAAGTGAGAGAAAAGAAACTATAAGTTATATTGTATATGATACAATATTAAAACTATAGTTTATATACTATATTTAATATAACATAGAGTTTAATATATATTATATGATAAAGTAGTTATGATATAAATATATATTAAATAAATAAATAAATTAGTATATAAACTATGGGGATAGAGTTCCTTTTTTCTCTCCACCACTTATATGAGAAAGGGAGGTGGTATTCCATTAGGAATCTTCTTTTTCCTTCTCCTTGCAAGACAGAGAGTGTGAGTGTTTTTACCGAACAATGTTCTTTGTAATTCTTCATTCTCTTTATTCCCTCAATCCAAAATAGTCAGAGCCCACCACTCATAGATCTATCATCCTCGAGAATACCAAGGACGCGTTTGTGGCTGTGTCAATTGAAGATCGAAGGATTCACTTTTGAAGACGCTCTTCAAAGGTTTTTTTTTTTAAAACCCTTTTTTTTATTGTATGTTAGATAAAAGCGTGTTGTATATTTTATTTTCAAATGTATGATCTCGTTCTTATTTTTCTATAAAATCTTTTTTCTAACCAAATGAGATTTGGGACAATCCCGCTTCTGCAAGGTTCCCCTCACTAGGGTTCCAACAAACACTTCGATCTTCGAAAAAGAAAAACCCAAATGAACACCACCACTTAAGAACCTTCTGTATTCTCTTGGGAATGAGAATTCAAGCAAAAGTTGTCGGCTTTGCTTGAATTAAAAAGAGGGAGAAGAGGATGAGAGGAGGAATAAGAACTTTTCTTATGTGAGATTGGGAGAAAGCTGGAGGGAAAGAGTGATGGAATGTACAATCACACAATAAAAACAATCAGAATCAATAGGCATTCTAATTACATTGAATTTTAGTTCTAAAAGCATGCAAAACGTATTTTCACAGAAAAGGGTTTCAATAAATCATACTTTTGAAAAATCCTCCAAATCCAAGTTGCTCTTAACAAAATCCCAGTTTCAAATCTTCAGTGAACTACCAAGAGATCTTCTCTACTATTCTCAGCCTTGAATTTGGGTGGTGGTACTCAAGATTGAAGAAAATTTGTGAAAGGAATGGTGTGAGTTTGAGATGAAGAACAATTTTCAACATAAACTAATTTATAGCCTCTGTTCAGTCCTCCCTCAATAAAGAAAATTGGAGTTTTTATTATCCTTATCCATGAAGACACTTCAAAGATTCAGCTGAAGCCACCTCCAGTTCAAGTCACAAATGGGCTGGTGTGTGAATTGAGAGGATGACACCACCTTTTCCAAAAGAATTTATGAAAAACTCCATTAAATCAAATTATTTTCGAATTTTCCATTTTATTTAATTCAAAATTAAATAAAATCAAATATTCAATTTCTAAAAATTGAATTTGAATTTTGAAAAATAATTTAATTTTAATTAATTAAATAATAAATTGGGCCCCACCCTCATTGGCCTGAGAGGATCCGGTTTAGTGATTGGATCACAAACCAATCATTCATGAGAAGATCAGTGGAACTTAAGGAGCAAGACGTAATTTCAGGTGTAAGACAACATTTGACCCAACCGTTATTACGAACAACCTGTGAAAGGTCGACTTGTTGATTATGGTTAAATCAAGTGGACACAAATATATCTATAGTGCAAGAATCAAGCTATAGTGGTGTGACTCGATTGTTAATGAATATTGATTAATTCGGTCTAAAGAGTTTTAGTTAATTAATCTCAAATTGTTGGAGCTCATGATCTGTAGGTCCATAAGATCCCTTTACTAGCTTGTAAAATATGAATACCTTGGATTAATAAATTGAGTGAATTTGAAATTATTTCAATTTGAAATGTTCAAATTGAATTTAGGGTTTTCAATTTGAAGTGTTCAACTTACAACTGAGTCGGCGCTGTTGGACCAACCCTCACCTATGTAAATCTAAGGATAATCTCGAATAAATAGGAATTCATGGTTAGCTCAGGATTAAGATCGAGTTACCTAGGTCATTTAAGTGAAATAGTCAGTTTATTTCTTGGTCTGATCCTACGTAAACTCATTAAAAGAAATCGGACATGAGGATTTCCATAAGCAATGGAATGATCGTTCCAAATTCCATTCTTATTTGAACAACAACAATTACAGTACATAAACGGAATCTAATTGGTCATACAACATACGAAATTACAGCATGCTTTACAGAAGATCAAAGGAAGAATTCAGATACCTTTGAAGGCTCATCTTCAAAGACCCCCGATCACAAATGCTCGAACAATCAGCAAGACTGCAAACCCGAATGCTCAAACACTACGACTGCAACGTAGCACGATCACAACAATCACGAACACAACGAACTCCAAGATCACGAACACAGAAAACGACCTCCAAAAACATCGAACAATGTCGAGTTGATTATGACACCACCACAATGGCTACCTTGGTATTCTCGGTGTGAGAATCCAGACGTGTGAGCTCTGTGGACTTGGTTAGAGGACGAAACTGGAGGAAGAACAATCATGTAAACGATTGAGCAAGTGGGAGTTGACAAGTCTATCGTATAGACGATGTCCAATCGTTTAGAAGAAGCTTTGTGATCGTTGAGCAAAAGCTCCGTGATCGTAGCTATCGGCCAACTGACTAAATTAGGTGAACTACTATATGGCCCTATAGCTCGAAGCTCCAACGGTATGTGAATAACCGACTAAACTCTTTAACTGCTAGGCGCTTCACTAAAGACCGACAATTCAACTCTTCTTACCATAGACATATTATGTGTTCATATCAACCAATCAACAGTGCGATAACCCTTCATAGATCGCTTGTAAGTACAGTTACGCTAATAATCGTTATGCCCTTGTAGTTACATTTGGCCCCTTAAGTACCCATGATCCCTCTAATAAACATAAGTCATAGTTCTACTATGATTGAGTCCTCTCTTCCAAAGAGAAGCTGTGGGCACTATGTTCAAGTCCCAAAATCAGTTCTTAAAGGAGCAATCTATCTACTTACTCCTGCTTTGAAAAAGAAGTAAATTCCATCTTGTGTAACTGAGTTCCCAACTCCCAAATCAGACAAGTCCCCAAAAAGGTAGGCATATTGAGTTGGCAATTTGGCCACTCTCACCCATACTAATCAAAGGACCGCCCTCAAAGACAGGAATTCCCAAAATACTAAAGATTGAGGTCATGTCACCTATGGTCATTTAGGTGAGATGTAAGTGTTCAATATCAACAGCGTTATATACAGAGACGAATCATCTCGTGGTCCGGTCTTATACAAATGCTTTGTATATGACACTCGTGCTCGCATGTCTCCATATAAATGGTTAGGATCTACCATCTGTAGTAGTTCACAACACTTGCAAACCTCAACAAATCGGGTCGTATCCATAGTGTCACCAGGATCAAGTATCCCGAATTAATCCTTATACTAAAGACCTATTTAGGTTATCACTTAAGGCATGATCCACTTGTATATCTCATATACATGCTTAAGTTTACATACAATAACCATGGAGCTTTGTTTATTGGATATGAGTTAATGCCAGATAAAATAACTCCTATTTTATTCATAACAATGTGTATAAATTACAAACTGCGAGACTTTGGGAGATTTAAGACACCAATCCCAACAATCTCCCACTTGTCCTAATGCCTCAGGAGACTAATGTATAATACAAGATAAATACATGTACAATATACAATAAACTAGGGCATACCCCAATATCATCTCCCACCTGCCCTAGACAAGATGTCGCATGTCTCGCAGATCTAGACTCTCTTGTTGACCTTTGAACACTTTAGTCGTGAGAGTCTTTATAAAAGGATCAGCAAGATTGTGCTCCGATGCGATCTTCGTGACTATCACATCACCGCGATGCACAATCTTCTTGATCAAATCTACTCTATATGCTTGCCTCAGCGATGACTCTGAGGCTTCTTCGAATTTGCCACAGCCCCGTTGTTATCACAATAAAAAGTGATTGGCAAATCCATATTTAGAACAACTTACAAATCTGTAAGGAATTTTCTAAGCCAAACAGTCTCCTTAGCAGCTTTACAATCGGCTACGTATTCAGCTTCCATAGTGGAGTCTGTAATGCATCCTTGCATGATGCTTCGCCACACTACAACCCCTTCATTCACAGTGAACACTGACCTTAATGTCGATTTACGATAATCTTTATCGGTCTGAAAGTCAAAATCTGTGTATCTTGTAAGAATTAGATCCTTATCTCCATACACGAGCATGTAGTGCCTCATTCTCCGAAGATACTTGAGGATCGTCTTGACCGCCATCTAGTGACCAAATCTATGATTGGACTGATAACGACTGACAACCCCTACTGCATAGCAAATGTTTTGTCTGGTACACAACATTGCATGCATTAAGCTTCCAACATCTGAAGCATAGGGAATTCGTCTCATCTCCTCATCTTCTTGAGGTGTCTTAGGATATTGATCCTTAGACAAAACGATTCCATGCCTGAAGGGTAATAAACCCCTCTTGAAATCCTGCATCCTGTAACTGATCAATATTTCATCGATGTATGATGCCTGAGACAAAGCTAACCTCTTGCTCTTACGATCCTGAATAATCTGGATCTTTAGAATATACTGTGCCTCACCCAAATCTTTCATTTGGAACTGGGCAGCTAGCCACGATTTAATGTCAGTAAAAAACCCCCAACTCATTCACAATGAGTAGGATATCATCTACATATAGTACCAGGAAAGCTACTGAGTTGTTGATGATCTTCTTGTAAACACAAGGCTCATACACGTTCTAATTAAAGCCAAACGACTTGACTGCACAATCAAATCTAATGTTCCATGATCAAGACGCTTATTTCAGCCCATAAATGGACCTATTAAGCTTGCAAAAATTTTGCCCTTGAACTGGAACTACAAACTACTCTGGTTGAGTCATATAGATGGCCTCTTCAAGATTACACTAAGAAAGGCAGTCTTGACGTCCATTTGCCATATCTTATAATCATAAAATGTGGCTATTGACTGGAGTATCCTGATAGAATTGAGCATGAAAACAGATGAGAAAGTATCCTCATAGTCCAATCGCTCGACCTGGGTATAATCCTTTGCCACAAGACTAGCCTTAAAGGTTTGCACCTTTCCATCTACACCTTTCTTTCACTTATAGATCCACTTACACCCTATAGGTCTGACCCCATCAGGCGGATCCACAAGCTCCCAAACATTATTGAAGTACATAGATTCCATCTCCTGGTTCATGGCGTTAATCCATTCATCCTTGTCAACATCCTCTATTGCTTTCTTAAAAGACAATGGATCCTCGACCCCATCATTAGAAATGACATTCTGGGCTTCAGTAAAACTCATGTAGTGATCTAGTGGGTTCAAAACCCTCCCACTACGTCGAGGCAGTCTCAACTCTTGAGCTGGTTGACTAGATGAACCGACCTTAACAACTCTTGTTGAACCCTCAGTAGCCTCAACCTCACAAGAAATCTCACGCAAAACAAGCTTACTTCGTGGTTTATGAGCCCAGATGTGGTTTTCTTCCAAAAAAAATAGCATTTGTAGAAATAAAACACTTTGTTATCACTCGGATCATAGAAGTATCCACCCCTCGTTTCCCTCGGGTAGCCTACAAAGAGGCAAACTTTCGAATGCAGTTCCAACTTCTTCGAGTTAGTTACTAGCACGTGTGCCGGACACCTCCAAATCTTTAAGTGGCGTAAAATACCTTTACGACCTCTCCACAACTCAAAAAGTGTTTCATAAACACTTTTTTAGGGAATGTTGTTCAAAATTTAGCATGCAATTTCTACTGCAAAACCCCAAAACGAGTCTAGAAGATGAGAATAACTCATCATAGACCGTACCATGTCCAACGAGGTTCTATTTCTCCTTTCTGATATACCATTTTGCTAATGTGTACCTGTGGCCGAGAGTTGGGACGCAATCCCATGATCTATCATATAGTTTTGGAATTGGAGGTCCATATACTCTCCACCACGATCATATTGTAGTATTTTTATCTTCTTAACTAACAAGTTTTCAACTTCAGCTTTATACTCCTTAAACTTATAAAAGGCTTCAAACTTTCGTTACATTAGGTAGAGCCCTGTACCTTGAATAATCATCTATGAAAGAGATGAAATATTCATACCCACCTAGAGCCCTAACACTCATCGGACCACAGAGGTCAGAAAGTACAAGCTTCAAGGCTTCTTTGGCTCTGTAACCTTTTCCAGTAAAAGGTCCTGTGGTCATCTTGCCTTCGAGGCATGATTCACACACCGACAATGAGTTTTCTTCTAAACTCTTTAGAAGTCTATTTTTCACCAACTGCCCAATCTTATTGAGATTGATGTGACTAGGGGTGTTCATGGGTTGGGTTGGGTTGGGTTGAAAGATTTTTTATACCCAACCCAATTGTTTGGGTTGTAATTTCTTCAACCCAAATAACCTTTATTAAAAAATGAACCCATCCCAACCCAACCCAACCATGAAATATTTGGATTAGGTTGGTTTAGGTTAATCAGGTCATTTTTTAAAAAAATTTGTTCTAAAATGAAGCACAACATAAATATATAAAAATCTTATATGGATTAAAATTAACAACTCAATTTCGATTTATATAGTGAAAATTTTCTTTCTAAAGTACAAAGAAACTACTTTTAAGAGTTGTTGAAGAATAAATTATTAAAAAAATATTGGAATTAAATAAAATTGAAATCAATATATGTATAAATAATTGTGTTATATGTAATAAAAAAATATATTTTAAATTTAATAATAATTTCGGGTTGGTACGGGTTATATTAGATGAACCCATAAATCAATCCAACCCATAAAAATTTCATTTTTTTGAACCCAACCCAACCCAAACCGCACGGGTTGGGTTGGGTTGATCGATTTTTTCAAGTCATCGGGTTTTTTGAACACCTCTAGATGTGACCTAACCTTAGATTCCAAAGATGGGCGTTTTTCTTAGGAGAAATCTTTGGTCTTATAGCTGTTGTCGCTGTACTGAACATTTCAGTATTTAACAAGGCTTTTATGACTAACGGCCTTACTACATACAAGTTATTTTCCATTGAACCAAAACCAATCTCCATTCCATTCTTGAAAATAAACACTTTATTCTCATAAAAGATACTGTATAACCTTGTTCAATTAGACAAGAAACCAAGATTAAGTTCCTCTCAGCAAGAAACTACGAAAACATTATCCTGTAACAGATAATGTTTCTTGTCCAAAAAATAACTTCAACCAACCTACAACAACAACTGAAATAACCTCACCAGTACCAACTCGAAGAGTCATCTCTCCCTGTGGCAACGTTTGCCAGGAACGAAATCCTTGGTAAGAGAAACTGACGTGATTAGTAGCATCCGAATCAAGGATCCAGACAGAATCATCGATCTCTACCAAACATGTCTCTAAGACCAATAAATCAGTTTTACTGCCTTTAGACATCCTCCTCTTTTGGAGAGTAGTGGGATCAGTATCTGAACCTGAATAAGCTCCAAGTTCCATGTCTGAAAACATTTCTCTTCTGTGAACTTTAATAGAGTTAGCAACATGTGCTTTCTCTACCAGGTGTTTAACTTGGGAACTGACACTACTGGTTTTTTCATCCACCCCTCTGTGCTTGAAAAGTAAGAACTTACGTTCAACAAAACTTGCAACGAGTCCATGATCTCGCGTGCAATGACCATGTTCTCAACCCTTTTGACCAAAACATTAGGTATGCTAGCCAACATGTGAATCCGGGCCAATGAATTAGCCTTCATCCACACCTCATATGCATTACGAACACTTCGTGGTGCATCAAGGGTCAGGATTTGAGAACATTCCTCAACCATGACAAATTCAAGGTCGTTTACCACGAAATACGTTTTACAAGACTCTTTCCATTGTATGTAACCGGTCAAATTAGAGGCACTAAACAAAAATACTAACACGTTGCTGAAAATAAAAATACATTGACCTACGTTAGGTTTTAAGCAAATACCCGTTGAAAAAACATACAACATTCAATACGGTTTAGCAAAACTAACATGAACCCTGTGTGACATATAGTTTCGTAATGATGCTTAAAAGGTTTAGGAAAAAAGCCGTCGAAGAGAGGTCAATTATCCCTCCTCTGAATTGAGAAATTCTCAACCAGTCATTAATCCCAGAACAACTTTTGCTCCTATAACGACTAGCCATCATTGATTTGGTCAAGAAATCATTAACTTACTTAACAATTTCGCGTAAGTGTGACCTGCCATTTTAGGCCCTAGAGTTCTGCCCCAAGCAGCCAATCCGAAGGGAAAAAAATCCAATTGGGACAAAAACTAAAGCGACCCTATCTATTTCTGGAGTTCACCTTGATCTTGACCAACTACATAAAACCCATCCGAAGGGAGTACAAAATGATCTCACGGTACGAACCAATGACAGAGACTATAGGACGTGTTGACACACACCCTTCACCCTACTTACTATAAACATTCTCTCCGACCACCTTGATATTGACTTATGCAAACACCATTCGAAGGGGGATGCTCCTAGAGCACCACGAGGCCAAGCATGAATCTCACGGTGTGAACATTCAGGGAGAAACGTCAGTGAAATCATTGACGTATTAGATACATCTCTTCCTCCTTCTGAGTATTTTATAACCCAGGGTTTAGTGTACTTAGAAAAAACACGGCTAAGAATTTTAACTAAGTGACTTTTTAGGTTTGCCTAAGAGTAACTTTTACCTTGGATAGTTTAACAACTTTTGGTCATCATCCATTAAACTCTTTGACGGAGATTTTTGACCAACTATCACGTGCTTGTAGAAAATCTATCTAATTCACCTTTCTAGGTAGGTTCCCAGGTAGGGGTGTTCCGTTGTCGTCAGCTTAAGTACCCCAGCCTAGACAGAACCTGCCTTAGACAAAAGGTCCCTTATAGATAGATTTAATACAATTTTAATCTTTTATGGCAATCAATTTAATCCTATTTAAGCAATTAAAAATATTAAACTAGGTCACTAATCCCATTAGAACCTTTGAACTTAGGTGTATCTCAATCCAATTTTAAAAACCTTTTTAAAACATTTCACCCTAAGTCTACATGCAATTTTTTCTTATCGATTTTAGTTCTAATTTCCTTTATAAGATGTATAATCAGAAACAACCAAAACCAAACACAACGCAAAGCTAACACATACAAGGTATTCATAACGCTTATAAACAACCTAAGTGCCATGCTCCATGCATTATTCATTCATTGTTACCTTTTATATAACACTTATACGAACAAGCAACAAACCAAGCAAAACATGCTTCCATTTATTGGGAATGTCCTAGAACTTACAGTTCGTGTTAAACATTCTATTTATCAATAAAATATTATTGAGTAATTTATTCTAAAGCTCTAAGAGAATAGTGGGGATGATCTTGAGGTGGTTCACAGCAAGTTCCGAAGAAGATTACAACTGAGAATCAAGATTTCAAGGAGTTCTACAAAGGTACGGTTTCAAACCCTCTTGTGATTGATGAGCATGCTTTAGTTACTGTCAAAATTAATGAATTAGAGTGCTTATTGATCCTTGTTGCTTCCACTGCATGCTGATATACTCTAACACCATTCACCCTTATACTATAATGCTTATGATATAAAGATGATGCAGGAATATGCTCACTGCATGCACAAATACAACTCTGATATTTTCATGATGCATGTGCATGCTCTTTTGTAATTTCTTCATGCCATATGATAGTACTTATAATACATGATGTATAAATAAGTACACAACCTAAGGTGGATTTCAAATCTATATGCCAACACTTTGCCATATAAACCACATACATCTCATGTACATCAAACAAATGTTGATGAATCGAGAAAATTGCCTTAAATCCTAAAAAAACTCAAGCTAACTATTACAAGTGCAAAGTGTCTTCGGTTCAAACAGGCAAACTGAGTCTTGAATCGTCCGATCGAAGTCTGGATCTCCACTAATTGTGCACCAAAACATCCTCGCAAACGTTTTACTCAATCGTTTACCTATGCTACTAGAGCTAAACGATTGTGTACCTTTTACTATGCGATGAATCATGAGGTACGCGATCATGCAGTGCGCTTCGTATAACGCAAACTCTATATAATCGTCTAAACGACAATGATGTAGTGAAGCACTATCGTTTAAACGATCACTGATCGGGCGCCTTTGTATCATATACCGTGTGATTGTGTAGTCAGTAACTATGCGATGAGCATGCTAACTACACGATCGTTTAGCACGTGCCTTTTACTAAACAATAAGCATCATATGCTCCACTCGATCGTCTATTTCCAACATCTACGCGATCAGGTAACCAACACTATGCGATAAAGTAAATGATTTACCCCATCGTTTAGTAAATGTTACACAATCATATAGAAAAATCTACACGATCGTTTAGCCAAATCCCAACGATCGTTTTCTTGAGGCTACACGACACGACAACTCTTGGTCTTCTTCTTTGCTGAGAACTGCATCTTCATGCTTCAAAACTTCATCACGAATGACTCGACAAAACTCAAACATTTTCAATTACAGACTCGATTGGATGTTAATTATGCCCAAAAACACAGTGGCCCTTACAAATTAACACTTTGTCAATTAAATAAAGCTTTAAATAGAGGCAATTAAACCCGTAAATATTCATAAATGCCATCCACAAACACATTTAACACTTAAACGCAAATGCAGTAAACCCACCAGGACAATAAAAGAAGTTCAAAACATAAGTGAAATTTGGAATATCAGAACAACCTGACTCTGATACCAATTGAAGAAAATCGAACATGAGGATTTCCTTGAGCAACGAAATGATTGTTCTAAATTCCATTCGTATTTGAACATCAATAATTATAGTACATAAACGAAAACTAACTGATCATGTAACATACGAAATTACAGTATGCTTTACAGAAGATCGAGGGAAGAATTCCCATACCTTTGAAGACTCATCTTCAAACACCCTCGATCACGAGCACTCGAATAATAAGAAAGCAATTCCAAACGCTCGAACACTACGACCGCAACACAACACGATCACAGCAATCATGAACACAACGAACTTCAAGATTTCGAACACAGCGAATGGCCTCCAAAAACCTTAAACAATGTTTAGTTGAGTAGGACACCACCACAATGGCTACCATGGTATTCTTGGTATGAGAATCCAGAAGTGTGGGCTCAGTGTGGACTTGGTTAAAGGATGAAAGCGGAGGAAGAACAATCGTGTTAACGATTGAGCAGGTGGGAGATGACAAGTCTATTGTATAGACGATGCCCAATCGTTTAAAAGAAGCTTCGCGGTTGTTTAGCTATCGGCCAGCTGACTAAACTGAGTGAACTATCATATGAACCTGTAGCTCGAAGCTCCAATGGTAAGTGAATAACTGACTAAACTCTTTAACTACCAGACACTCCCCTAAAAATTGACAGCTGAACTTTCTTTATCATAGATATATTATGTGTCCATATCAACCAATCAACAGTGCGATAACGTTTCATAGATTGCTCATAGATACAGCTGGGCCAATAACCATTATGCCCCTGTAGTTACATCTGACTCCTTAAGTACCCATGATCCCTCTAATGAACATAAGTCATAGTTCTAACTGAGTTTCCAGCTCCCAAATCAGACAAGTCACCAAAAAGGTAGGCATGTTGAGTGGGCAATCTGGCCACTCTCACCCATACTAATCAAAGGACCGCCCTCAAAGGCAGGAGTTCCCAAAATACTTAGGATTGAGGTCATGTTATCTATGGTCATTTAGGTGAGATGTAAGTCTCCACTATGTTCAAGCCCCGAAATCATCCCTTAAGGTATTAACTCTTATTTTATTCATAACAATGTGTAAAAATTATAAACTACGAGACTCCGGGAGAATTAGGATACCAATCCCAACACCCATTATATAGGATGCCTCTACTTCTCATGTCATTACATGAACAAATCAGGATCACTTCGTTTGTGGCACCTTACAACAAATTGTAACAACTACAAAGTGGGCGACATCCAATTGTGTTACTAGAATAAGACACCCAACCTTGTTCGTATATTTTAGACCGTTTTGGCTATTTACTTGAAGTTGATCCATCTTTATGTCTCCACATAAAGTTCAAATATTCATATAATAGTCATGAATTTTTAGTTTACTGGATTTAGTCTTTATATATGCAATTTACAACTTCAATAACAACTTTATTGAATAAATGTTGAATAACATATGATCAAAATTCGACAGTGATGAGGCTACAACAAAAGAGAGTGAAATTCTACCTCATCCTGAAACGTATGTTCAAAATCCTACTACATGTGGGAAAGAAGATGAGAAGTCAGACAAACCTAGGGATCTTGACATGTTAATTGCCTTGAGAAAGAGCACCAGGTCTTGCACTAAGTATCCTATGTATGGCTTTCTACCTTACAGTAATATGCTTCTAAGTTCTGGGCTTTCACTGCCAGTCTTGACATAATAGCAATACCAAAAAACATACATGTGGCTATGGAGATTCTATAGTGGAAGACTATCGTTATGGAAGAAATGAGTGCTCTTGAAAAGAATAATACGTGGGACCTTGTTACTCTCCCAAAAGGACATAAAATAATTGGGTGCAAGTGGTTGTTCACTCTGAAGTATAAATTTGATGGTATTTTAGACAGATACAAGACTTGACTTGTAATGAAAGGGTTTACTCAGACTTATGGGGTAGACTATTCTGAAACTTTCGCTCATGTAGCAAAGTTAAACACAATTAGGGTTCTTCTGTCTGTTGTAGTAAATAAAGATTGGCCTCTTCACCAACTTGATGTGAAAAATGCTTTTTTAAATGGTGGTTTAGAAGTAGAGGTGTATATGAGCCCTCCTTTCAGGTTTGAAGCTCAATTTGATCATCAAGTGTGTAAACTCAAGAAGTCCTTGTACGGTCAGAGTGTCCCTGAATGAACCCTTGGGACTTAACAAAGGTAGTAAATATTTCACATCAAGACTTTAACCATACATTATTCACAAAAAGGTCAGTGTCTAGAAATTGTTGTCCTAATCGTGTATGTGGATGATATGTCTTGTCAGGAGATGATATTGATGAGATCACCAAACTGAAAAAGAAGATGGAAGACAAGTTTGAAATCAAAGACCTCGGGAATCTAACGTATTTCCTTGTAATGGAAGTGACCAGATCAAAGGAAGGAATTTTTATCTCACAACTGAAGTACACTCTTGACTTGTTAAAGGAAATTGGTATGATTGGATATAGATCTACTGACACTTCTATAGAATTCAATGTTAAATTGGGAGATTCTATTAACAGAGTTCTAGTTGATAAAGAAAGGTATCAACGTCTAATGGGAAAGTTAATTTACACATCACATACTAGACCAGACATTTCCTATGCTATCAGTGTTGTTAATCAGTTTATGCAGACACCTTATGAAGAACATATGTTAAAAAAATTGGTAAAAGTCTAATGTTAAAAGCATTGGTAAAAGTCTAATGTTAAAAAAATTTTGAGATATTTGAAAAGCATTGGTAAAAGTCTAATGTTAAAAAAATTGATAGAAAATGCATTGAGGCATGTACCGGCTCGACTAGGCAGGATCGATGATTGACAGAAAATCTATCTCAGGGTACTGTACTTTTGTGTGGGTAACCTGGTTACTTGGAAATGTAAGAAGCAAAATGTAGTTGCTATAAGTAGTGTAGGGGCTGAATACAAAGCTATGAGTTGGGAATTTATGAAGAAATTTGGTTGAAGAAAGTACTGTCTGATCTTCATCAAGATGGTGTCTTATCTATGAAACTCTATCGTGATAATAAAGCTGCTATAAACATCGCCAATAATCTAGGATAACATGATCGAATGAAACATGTTGGTGATTGACAGACATTTTATAAAAGAGAAACAGGACAATGAAGTATCTGTATTCCGTATGTTCCATCAAATCAACAAGCTGCAGATGTTCTCACTAAAAGGTTACTTCGGCAAATTTTTTACTCTTGCGTTAGCAAGTTGTGTCCGATTGATATCTATTAGGGGTGGTCAAACCGCAAAAATCAAACCGTTTCTAAAAATTGAAATGTACCGAACCGTGAAACTGAAAAATTCAATTCGTTTCGGTTTCACTTTCGAAAACCGAATTTGAAACCGAACTAAACCGTTTTTAACTAATATATATATATATATATATATTAAAAAATAGTAAAACCGAACTGCTTTTAATTTAAAGAACAACATCGAATTTAAAACCAAACCGAACCGTTTTTAATTAAAAAAAATATATAATATGGATTTTTCAAAATGTCAAAATCCAATTTGAAACCGAACCGAACTGCATATATGCGGTTCGATTTCGGTTCGGTTTGAACCAATAAATCAGTTCGGTTCAGTTTGATCACCAAACCGAACCGTTTCGTTTCCACCTCTAATATCTATGCCCCAATGAGGGGAAATGTTGGGAATAAGGGACTTAATTGATTGTTTGTAGTACCAAGGGTATTATAGTTATTTACTTTACCATATCTTTCTTTCTTTTTTTGTATTTAGGCTTGTTAGAGCCTATAAATAACAATCCTCTTGTATCTCTCACACAATGAAAAATTAATAAAACGGAAATTCTCTATCGTGGTTTTTTCTCTTGTTCTTTAGTTTTCCACGTAAACCTTGTGTCTCCTCTTTCTCTTTTTCTCTCTTTTAACATTAACTTATGGTTATAGGATTGGTATGGAAACCTTAGAGGGGGGTGAATAGGATTTATTCAAACTAATTAAAACTTTTTACTAATGTGGGCCCAATTAAACAAATTAATAAACTTTTTGCTAATAAGCAATTTAAACAATAAATTTATACAAATAATTTCATTTTGAATTAAACAAGAAATTAACCATCACACTTTAAAGCATAATTTTTAAATCTAATAAAACGATTGGTAAAGGATATATAAATTTAAGAACTACCAATCAAAATAAACATATATGAGCAATTAAATTTAAGAAGAAAAATTGCAAATAATTTCCAACAATAAAATTTAAGAACAAATTAATTGCAAAATTAAATGGGTGAAGGATAGAGAAATTGACACTGATAATTTTATAATGGTTCGGCACAACCGACCTACATCTACTTTCTAAGCTCCTCTTGGATAATGTCACTACGAACTTGATTCTTTCCATGACTTAGAGTCGAACTGCTACAATGTTTTTTTTTCTGGAACAAGAACGAACCTGGTCCTTTCCAAGATTGAGGATCAAACCGTTATAACCACTATTTTTTAGGAATCAAGAGCAACCCTTACAACGAATTTGGAAATGAAGAAAAATGTGAGAAAAACTCTCTTAAAGAGTAGATTTACAAATTTAGCACTCAATGAATCAATCTTCACAAAATAAAATATCTCTCTCAAGAAGAAGATAAAAAAAGGAAAATTGAAACTTAGAGAGAGAGCAACAATGCTAGCTTAATGAGTTGTGGAGGATTGAAAATAATAAAAATTCTTGTTATTATTTGGTGGAGAAGATGAGTTTAAATCGAGAGGAAAAATGGTTGAAAACCACATTTAATTTAGATTATTAGATCTTGGAAAAGAAAAATCAATGATGGAGATTTTAAACTAAACTAGCCGTTAGACACCAACATAATTAGACAAAAACTTTACAAGAAACAAGCTATGATTGGTAAAGAATTTACAAGGGAACAAATTCTAAACAAGAAATAAGACAATGTTCTAAACAATAAACGAATTGGCGAGAGAATTGGAGAGCTATAAGAGATTACGACATGGATGACTTTGATACCAAATGGCCAGAGATGACACGATTGGAGTGGATAGGAACAAAAGTTTGGGGCGACGAAGACAAAAGAAATGAGAGAGCGACGGAATAGAACGGGGACCACAAAAAGGCAACGACGGTGACAAATTTGCAAAATGAGTTTTGGGGGGAAAAAAGAACCCTGGATCGGATTGAAGAAAATGGAGGTTATCTCCCAATGGGTGCACTAACCCGTCAGGAGTTAACACTAACTCCCGGCGAATAAAATAAATCATCGGGAGAAAATAGCCTCAGATGCACATTTCAAAACAACTCTCGACTGTACCTACACAGCATCGGGAGTTAAACATAACTCCCGACGCCTATTTTACATCGTCGGGAGGGACCTTCTTTGTCGACCCTCTCTCTTTCGAGGCCTGCTTTTTGCGTTGGGAGATTTTCTTTTCTTTTCTTTTTTATAGCGAGTCGTTATTTATAGTAAATTGACACGAATAAAAAAAATATTGTTAGTATATGACAAACCAAACAAACTTATATATAAAAATACTTCTGAGAAATAGTTGTCAAACATACATGTTTTCATTCAAATAATTTTTAATAAAGAAGTGTTTACATGAAAATGACGTTTTGAAAAAAATATTTTCCCCCAGGTTAATAAAATACAAGCCCTTTTTCTACACTTTCAAATATCCAATTTTGATTTATGTATTTTTAGTAAATTTTAAAATTAAGAAATACATTACATTGTTCTTTTATTGTATCAAAATCATTATCTAACCAATTTCGACATAAATTAATTTCAAATTAACAATAATGAATAATTTTAAGATGATTAAAAAACACTTTTGGTATCTGAATTTTCATATAAGTTACAATATAGTTTCTAACTTTAGTTCGTAATGATTTAGTCCTCATACTTTTAAATTTGTAACAAATTATTTCATAAGATTTAATATGTAATAATGTAATCTTCATACTTTCAAATTTGGAACAATTTTTGGTCTCCACCATGGTAAATCATATTAACAATATTTATTACATTATGACCTAATTTTCATAATTTATAAATAAATTTGATTGATAATCAATTTATCAATCTATATGTGAAAGAAATTCCGTTAACTCTTATTAATTTTTTTGATGACAGAGAATAAGTGGTTATTTATCAAACTTTAGAGACTATATTGTTACAAACTTGAAATTACCAATACTAAATCATTACAAATTAAAGTTTAGAATTAAGAAATTTAAGATTTATCCAAAATAAATGAACTAAAAATCTGTTTGGATTGACTAGAGTTTTTTTTTTTTTTTTTTTTTTTTTAAATGTCATTTTTATTTAAACTCTCTTGATAAAAAAAAAAGATTTTAAATACGTTTTAAAAGTGTTTAAAAAATTATTCTGAGTTATTGTCAAACATTTTATTTGATTTTTTATTTTAAAATGACTTATTTTTAAAATTGAACACTTTAAAATTTAAACCAAAACCCACCCTAAATTTAGACATTTGAAAATTCATGAATTAAAATAGAATGATAGAATGATGCTTATACTAAGATTGAATTTCAAATTGATATTTTACCTTTTTAATATTTAGCATGATAAAAGACAAAAGTAAAATAAGAAATTATTAGTAAATACATAAAACTTTCAAAAACAAAAATCATCATCAGATTGAATTTTAAGATAAAGATGATGTGTAACATAGAACATTTATAATACCTTTTTTTTTTTCTTTATTCAGATTAAGAATATTAATAATATTATATAATGAATAAATTTACTCTTAAATGTAGCTAAAGATAGAGTCAAGTGGTAGCCATTCTAGAAAGTGGCAATATTCAATAATAAATTATTATTATCATTATTATTATTATTATTATTTTAGTGGTGTGTGTGGTTGACTTCAATGGAGTATACACAAGAATTTGAATATTATTAGTGGGTCATTCTAGAAAGTTGGCAATATTTAATTTCTCAATTTAAGTAATTAAGTCTAAACAAGAATTTCATTTACTAAAAAAGTTGCAATTTGCATTTAACCTTTTAATTACAACCAAATATATTCAAGAGCTCATAAAGTCCAACTCCATGTGATTTGAGGTTGAAATTAGATTATCTTGTGAGGACTGGTTTGCAAATAGAAAACCAATAAAAAAATCTTCCATATTTTTCTTAGTACAATGTTCATATTTTCAAAAATGACCATTCAACATTAACTCGTTTGAATCTTCAATTATTTAGAGTTTATTTTCATGAATGGGAAATTAGTTTTTTTTTTTATTTATTATAACAATTTAATGTTATATATGTTGTTGTTATTATAATATAAATATTATATTAAATTTCAAAATTTATTGTTCTGGTCAAGATAATAAATATGTTTAAATTGAATATTTAAATTTAAATTATACATGAATAACTTGACTGATAATTATTTTTTTTACTATATAATTAAAGTAATTTCTCTTTAAATTCAAATTGTCCACATGAAACTAATCATATAAAAAATTTAGTAAGAAATTTAAGTATTTAATTAAAATTTTTCCATAGTAGTGATTTAAGAATTCCTAGCAAATTCTTCGTGGAGAATCCTAACACCGGTCTCCTGAGAAATTTCGTAGGGATGAGAAATGATATGGAAAACAAGGATAGGGAGTGGAGAAGCCATCTCGATCCCAACCTGTTGACATCTCTAATTAGTTTTGCACAAACCTACTTAAATCTGGATGGAAGGTAAAACTTTCTCCCCACTTTGATTTAATTTGGAGGGTGTGATTAGGTTTTGATGCAATAAAATCTTAATAATTCTTTAGTCTTTAGATGAATGTGAGTTTTATGCTTCTTGATCCATACCACCAAATTTCAACATTAATATAATCCTTTAGTCTAATTTTGCCTTCTAGTGGAGGATTTGCAACCACATGTTAACCAAAAGCAAAAGTTATTCCTCAACTACAAACCAAAGATTTAGAATAAGTGAGCTTCATTATAAAAACAATTTGATAGAACACAATGAAGTCTAGATAGACTATGTGAAACCTACCATTTTTGTTCTATATTCGAATTCATGGATTGGATAAACATTTACTTGATAGACCAATCTAATAGAGTTGAATTGAATAAGACAACTCATATTTTGGCACGTCGAATTTTTTGTAAAATTTCGTTGGTTTAATTCTCTCATTTTTTAAATTGATTGTTATCTTGTTGTAGAACAAATTGTCATAAATCAGTAGTCGATTTGGTTTTGTTTGCTAGTTCTTTGTTTTCCAAGAAAAAAATACACTTTTCTACCTTAGGATTTTGGAGGAAAGAAAATAAACTTTTAAAATAAAATTTATAGAAAGTAGCAAGTTAAATTATAAACTTAGTTTCTATAGTTTTTAAGAGTATCGACTTGGTCTTTATAATTTAAATTTAATTTAATCTGATTATTATGGTGTTGAAAGCTTTACTTCATTTAGTTTAGTTAACACATTCACAGATTATTAAACGTGGACTTAAATTTTAATATAGTTAAATAACAAAGTTAACCAATTAGATTATATTAATTAATTTCAAATAGTCCTTATACCTTTAATTTTGTAACAATTTAGGCCCCGTTTGGTAATCTTTTGATTTTTTGTTTTTGTTTTTTAAAATTAAGTCTATTTCATTCACATTTATTTTAATGATTTACATATTTATTAAGTACAATGGTTTAATTCTTAGCCAAATTTTAAAAACAAAAACAACTTTTAGAAAGCTACTTTATTTAGTTCTCAAAATTTGGCTTAATTTTTTAAACTATTGGTGAAAAGTAGATAACAAAGGAATAAACTTAGAGGTGTATGTAGTGTCCATAAGCTTAATTTTCAAAAACAAAAATAAAAATAAGATGATTACCAAACGGGATCTTAGTCTCTATCATGAAAAACTTAATTGTCAATTTTGGTTATATAATAAATTAGTCTTTAAAATTTATAAACAAACTTGACCCTTAATAGTGTTTAAATCTACATGTGTAAGGAACATAAAAAAATTTCAATGGCATTTTTCATGATAGAGACTAAATTGTTACAGATTATAAAATACAAAAACTAAATTCAACTTATTAAAGTTCAAGGGGCTAAATTGTTATTCCCATAAAAGTCGGGACCAAAGTATGTATTAGGACGAGATTTTTAGAAAAAATTATTCGATGAAATGAACTTTGGTTTGTATTAATTTCAATATAATGATTCCAATCTCTAATATATGATCATTTGATATTTTCTCTTGAACGTTGAAAAAAGTTTAAATCTTCTAAGTCTTCTTAGAGAACTTGATAACTCAAAAGAAATCTTTATCTTTTGTGTTGTCAATCTTCAAGTTTAAAAGAAAGTTACACTCTGTAAAATTTCAGAGTTTTAGTCTTTTGATTTAAAAAACTTCATGAGAGTTATATCCTTCGAATTTTCAGAGTGTCAATCTTCAATCTTCAAAGTTTCAATCTTCAATCTTCAGAGTTTCGTTCTTCCCTTTTTCCAAACCTCCTCACCAAAATGAAGGATAAGGACTTTATTTATAGAGTTATTCAAGACTTTGGTGAGCTTGAGCCTAATTGCCTTTTTGGGCCCAAAAGTTGGATTTGAGTTGGGCTAAAGTTTATTATGGGTCTAACATTTTCTTTTGCCGATTTTCTACTATAGGCTTGAATTGGATTGTACATCGGACTCGAGCAACTTAATTTGCTCAATCCAATTCCATTTATAATTTTAGGCTCAATTGGACTCTAGCCAAAATATCGAATATGGTTCATGTTTAATCATCGTTGAATTTGATCAAATCTATTGTTGTGATCATATAGTAAAAAAGAAAACACGTAATTGTTTCCAAAATTCAACTTAGGGCACACATTAATTCTTAATCAATGTTAAATTTAATAAAATAACCAACATCTACAAGAATTAGTTTTAGACAGTTTCTTTGTGAAAATGTATGTAAAGCCAAAGAAATACTACACCTAAATTTGAGTCAAATTCGAATTGTCAAAATGGATGTGGTAGAAATAATAAAAACACTAAAACCTTGTTTGTCCACATCTGGAGCATTTACTAATATTCTAAGTTGGCCCTTGCCAAAGGAGAGAATTGACATTTACATATGAAAAAGTCGTGATAACATGACAACATACACGTCTTACATTCAAATTTCTTTATTTTATTTGATCTATGTATAAAAAAAATTACAAATAGGAAAAAAATAGAAATTGGTAAATATTTACAACCAAATTTACTTAAAGAATGAATTCATATAAAATCTCTTAAAAAAAAAAAATAGAATTCAAACAAAATCAAATTGATGGAAAAAGGAAAACCCTAACTTTGTAATTGGGAGGGAAAGAAAAAAGGGGGAAAAAAAAAAAGAAAAGAAAAGAAAAGGGAAGTGGCTTTCTGTCTCAATTCTGTATTCTTTCAATGGTAGAGTTCATCTACAAATCCGTTTAACCTGAAGCGACATCTTCCCAATCTCTTCTGCTCTGCTTCTTCCCGGCGGCTATTAGCTTTCTGCCGGCGGTGACTCTTCATCGTCTCAATTTGCAATATCAGGACAAGAAAAACCAACTGGTTCGTCTCAATTTTGTTTTTCTCCTTCTTTTGAATTTACTTTTTGCGTATTTGGTCATCCATGGTTCTTAATTTGCCAATGTAAACTACCTTGTTTTTGGGTTTGTAGTTTTATGATATGGGGCTCTTTATTCTCGCATCCCATGTTTTTGGTATCGCTTTTACAGCTTATGGAAACTAGCAAGTTTGCTTAAAACCTGAAATTTCTGGGTTTCTCCTGTCAGTTGTTTTGAGATTTTTTAATTTCTTTGTATGGTATAGGGAATTTTTTGTTCATGTCATTGCGGTTTTGATCTTGAATATTAGTTTACATTATGGTAATTCGACCGAGTAAGCTTACTTTCGTTCTCTTTCTGTATTTAGTCACAAGAGAAATCAATGGTAGTGAATCGATTTTTTCGTTTTTGGTAAAAAAAAAACATTTCATTGATAAATAAAAATAGGGGAGAATCCCCAAAGACCTAAAGGTGATTACAGAAGAGTGCCAATTATTGACTAAAAAAAGATAAACTATAATGATTAAAAGGTTAATTGTGTTGATCTTCAATCTGTAATCTGTTTTCGGAAAAGGTTCGTAAGTGTACACTTATCCAATTCATGTTCGGTGAGGTTCCTCTATATTTTTTGTTCATCTTTAGAGCTTGAGTGATTTTCTGTGATCGGAATTGGGGGAAGATAGGGATTCTCTCGTCTTATTTTGTTAAGTGGGAGTTGGTCTTTAAAATTCGAGAACTTTGCTTCTTAAAACTTGGATCTCCAAACCAAATGGTTGAGATATTTTCCATTAGACCATGATACTCTGGCATACTATTACAACAAAAACTAATAAATATAGGCGCCAATCCGAAGGAGAAGACTCTAACTTGGTGGGTAATGTCGCTTTTAAGAGCTCAAAGAAAGCTTTTTCAGAATGTTTTGTCTCACATTATTTATCGTTTTAAACTGTTGAGTGGAAGTCGGTATTTGATATGTTTTTAGAGGGATCGATGGATTGATGGTAGTTCTTTTTAGCCGTTTTACCCAATACCCTCACCTTTACTCTCTCGCTATTGGAAAAAATGCTTTTATCTCACACTATCTTTACTCTACATTTCACCCAGTAGTCTGTCTTTTACTTCCAGTCCAGATGAGCTCCTGGCTGAAAGGTAGTTAGATGAGTTGACCTACTTATTGTATGAGAAGCACATATATGGATACGACACGAATCAGACACGGCGACACATCATTTTTTAAAATCTAGGACATGACACGACACGACACGATAAGGACACATTTATTAAAATATACATTTTAAAAAGTATATGTCATTTTTATACAAAAAGAAATTCAAAAGTAAATGGGTTGATGCCTTTATATGTTTAAAAAACTTAGTTTTATGTATTTTACAGTCAAAATTTATTATTATTGTTATCTAGGAGTCTTTTTAGCCTACTCAACAAGTGTTCTATACATGTCTAACACATTTGTTGTACTAACAAGTGTCCAACACATATCGGACATGGACACGCTAGCCAAACTAAAGTGTCCGTGCTTCTTAGCTTACTGTCGCTTCCCCATGGTTTTGTGTTGCTTCATGGCCCATGGATTGCAGGGCTTGGTCTCTTGAACTTTGGAAGGTGAAAGCCTAGAAGTCAACATTTTCTCCTGGTTGGTTGTGTTAAGGGAGAATTTACTCCTTTCCTGCTGTCCAGAAATTTTCCTGCTTGTTTTGGCCTTTCGGCCCCATTGGAGTGCATTCTCTATGAATAGGCTTTCGATTATATTTTTTTGGAGGTTTGTTGGAGCTATTTCCTGTTTGCTTCGGACTTGAGTAATTTGGAGCTATTTCCTGAAGAAGAACACAAGTGTTATTGAAGATCCTCCCATTCCTTGCCGAACACCTCGAGATGGATAATTTTTCCACTTGGCGATCCATTATATTAGAATAACTAGCATTAGGAATACAACCAATAATCAAATTTTGCCAAAGAGGGCCAAAAGCTTTAACTTGAAGGATCACCTCAAGAAACCCTAATCCATCTTATCAAAGGCCTTCTTTCTCTAAATCAAGTTTAAGGATCAAACCCTTTTCTTTTAAGCACTTCAATCATCAATAATTTCATTTGTAATAAGAGAAGCATCCATGATTCGTCTGCCTACTACAAATGCCATAGTGTTGAATACATCAACGTAGAGTTGCTCGTCTTTCAACTGGTCTGGCTGGAAAAGACTCTTTAAGAAATAAGTTTCTTCTCTTAAAAGTATCAAGTGCTCGCTTGATTTAGTTATGAAATAATGTCCATAATTGTGTATTCTGTTTTATGTATGTTTTTTTAGTTCAAGCATCTAGCTGTGCATTAAAGTGTGCATATCCTTTAAAATTTGTGCAGTGAACCAGTCTTCAGATAAATCATAAATGTCCACGAGGGAAACTCTTCAACCACTATACAATGGACGTCCTGTTAAGGCTCCAGGGTTGATGCGCCATGGTCCTTTTCCTGGATCAGATTCTGCTGTCAGCCACAAATCTCTTGAATTATTAGAGGATAAATTAGCTGTACAGACATCTGACATAGAAAAACTTGCAAGGGAAAATCATAAGTTGGCAACTGCTCATGTCACTTTGAGGCAAGAGCTCGTGGCCGCCGAGAATGAAATACAAACTGTGCGGGCACATATTCGAAGCATTCAGACAGAAAGTGATATTCAGACGAGAGTATTGCTAGATAAGATTGCAAAAATGGAAGCAAGTATTGAAGCTGGAGAGGGGCTGAAGAAGGACTTGCAGCAGGCCCACATGGAGGCTCAGAGCTTGGTCAAGGACAAACAAGAATTAACCTTCCAAATTCAACAAGCAACCCAGGAATTGAATAAAGCAGAGTCTGATATTAAGAATCTACCTAATTTACATGCTGAGCTCGAGGATTTGAGGAAAGAACACCAAAGGTTAAGGTGAGATGTGTTTCGACATTTTCTGCTTTTCTTTTACAATGTTTCTGAATTTTAGCATTTATTACATTACAACTATTTAGCTGAAACTTAATGCAATAATTATTTGGCCATGAACTTACTTTAGACTGAAATCAAAATACTAAATTCTTTATTATTACTTCTTTTTTCCTTTTATAGTGAGAACCCAAATTTTCCCACAACAAAGCCGACCAAAACCAGAGAACCTGACTACAAATACAAGAATAATTTAAAAGAACAACCCCCCCCCCCCCCCCCCCCCACTTTTGATAATAAAAATAAAAGATAATTACTAACAGTTTAGAATTTTAAGATTAAAAATAGATAGATGCGTTAAAATACATCCATTTTGATACTTTTTCTTTGACCTAACTATTCTTGCAAATTTTCTCAAATTTCTTTCTAGCTTCATGAACCACAAAAGGATTACAAATCCACCTTGCCGAACTATGCACCTTCTCCCTGAAAGGAGGATTCAAACTTACGTCCCATATAATCTTTATTCAGTAGTTTGGAATGATGTTTATCCAAAGAAGATTAAAATCTTCCTTTCAAAGCTTAGTTTTGGAGCTATTAATAAGGCAGATCGGCTTCAAAAGAGGCTCCCTTACTTTCACCTTTCTCCATCATGGTGTGTAATGTGTTCTTTTGATTTGAAGCATCCTGAACATCTTTTTGCACATTGCTCTGTTGCATCTAAGAGACATTGGGTAACGGCCGGGATGCTTTGTGTTGGTCCTTGACTTCGCCTAATAACATCTTCGATATTCTTGCACCCATTTTCGTTGGCCATCCATTCCATGCTGTGGAGAAGACTTTGTGACTTGCTCTCAAGAGAGTCTTCCTCTTGTTTCTTTGGGACAAATGGAATGAAAAGGTTTTTGAGGAATCTTTTTGAACCTTTGATTTTTATGGATGTATTGCTTTTTCATGCCATTATTGGTGTAATGTAAACACCATTTTTTCTTATTATATTATTTGTTCATCAATTTCTAACTAAAAAGCTCTCTTCTAATCACACTCATATAGGTGTCTTGTGTCTGGGTGCATCTACTCCTTTATTTCATTTATCAATGAAATCTGTCTCTCCTTACAAAAATAGAAATCCTGAATCATCCCTCACATGTTTAACCTTCGAAGAGATACCAAGACAGGTACCAAGACTTTGCAGACGAGACCATACACCTTGGCAGCCAAGCGTAAACATAAAAAGATGGTTCAAACCCTCAATGCTATGCCTACACGAGACTATAGTTTGGTCCAAAAGCAAGAGTGGGACTGGTGGTTCTCTATGAATTGTCGTGGGCTAGACTTCTCCTAGTATATGCTATGGTTTGGGGACAATCTTAATAGATATTAGTGAGCACATTATGCCCAAGTGAAGAGACATTGGAATGAATTGACATTGCATTAACATGAGAGTGGTTTTGAGATTGAGAAAAAATGAGACAGTATAGAATAGGAAAGTTGAAAAGAAGTAATAGATACTAGCTTTACTTTTCCAAAAGAAGTAATTGACATTGCATTAACCATTTGTTATGGCAATCGGTGTTTGTTGCTATGTGAACTGTGGCAACATTACTTCTGTTTCTATATGGATGAAATGCATCATTGATATTTGAGTTTCGATTGGAATTTTCAACTTAATGTGTTAATTCTTTTTTACATATATTGACTTGGTATGCAGAGGAACATTTGAGCATGAAAAAGGTAGGAACATAGAACAAGTAGAGCAAATGAAAGCAACAGAAATGAATCTGATTTCCCTTGCAAGAGAAGTAGAGAGGTTGCGAGCCGAGGTTTTGAACGTGGAAAAAAGGGCATATGGTACATTTCTTTTCTCACTTTTCAGTTAGTGACGATCTTACTTGAACATGGTCTTGTTCTATAGGTTGTATAGTGATCTTGAATTCTAAAGTTAATTATCTTTGGATGTCTATTGACACTTGCAATGAAACTATCTGCTTCTGTAGCACCAAATGCATATGGCGGCACGTACGTGAATTTGGATCCTTCATACCCACCTCACATGCCCGGAGCCAATGACTATGTTGACATGTATGGAAGGTCGCAAGTTGCAGTGCCTTCTGTGGCGCCAGGAGACAGTCAAATTCCACATTCCATTGATCATGCCCTGGCCAGCACTGGAACGATTGCGGGTGTGGCTGCCCCCATTGGTAGCAGTGCTGCCTGGGAAGCGACATTTGATCCTTCCATTCCTCGAAGGTGAGTGTGTGAAGCCATGATCACTGCTTCTTTGTTCAGATTAGCTGCCTCAATTTGTTAGTAAAAAAGTACACACACACTCTTTAGTTGAAATTTTCTCCCTGTAACACTTCCAAGTATTATGCAAACACATACAGAATACCATCATGTTAACAATGACATTCATGTTAACAAGTTCAGTTATGGTGTATTTGTAGTGATCAACTTCAGTTGATTGACTGGAATGAAATTAGTGAAGTTGGGAGTAAGATTATGATACTATTTGGATTCATTAAGTGCTTAAAAACATTTCTTTTTTGCACTTGAAACAATTTTTTAAGCACTTAGAATTTCTATCCAAATAGGCCCGTGCCTTCTCACATAGAGAACTTTAAAATACATATTGTATGCAATGTGGTTATACAAAATTGAATTGTTTGTCACCTATTTTTACTTGCAGAGATCTCACACTACTATGCAATAAATATTATAATGGGATCATCTAACACTAGAGTATCTGTTCTCTTTTTAAATACGAAACTGAAATCGAGTCCTTTAAGAAAGGTAGGGGTGGTATAGCAAGATTCACGCATCTAATTCGGTAGAGAAAGAAGGGTATCTATCCATTCATAGTTTTCTCTTGTTTATAAGAATATCTTCTAATTTATACGAAAGAGAGTATCTTAAAAGTCTATTCAAAACATGGATTTCTAGGCGTTAATCAACAATTTTGGCTCTGCAGGATAGCGGTTTAGTTTTTGGAAATTAAGTTTATCAACACGATTTCTACTTATTGATTTTTTGTTTTGGTATTTACATTTTAGGTGTCTTAAAAAACCAAAACAAGTTTTGAAACCTGTGAAAAGTAGTTTTTAAAAATCTAAAAACCAAATGGTAATCAAATGGGGTTTCTGTTTTGTTTTGATTAAATGATATTTTTGGTTTCTAAGCTTTCTCGAAAGTAACTGTTTAGTACTTATGTAGTAGGTAACAATTTAGTTCCTATACTTTGAAATTTGTAATAATTTAGTCCCTATCATGAAAAATCTTTTCAAAATTAAGAGTTAATCTTTATTGTGAAATAACTTAGTTTTTAAAAAGTGATTTCCAATCAATTTATTGTGCAAGAAATTCTATCAAATCTTGATGCTATATTTCACAACAAAGACTAAATCGTTAAAATTTGTAACGTATATAGATTAAATTATTTCTTACTAAAGTTAAAAAAACAAGACTCTATTTGGTAACCATTTTGTTTTTGAAAATGAAGTCTATGAACACTATTTCCACTTCAAAATTTCCTCCCTTTGTTATTTACTTTTCACCAATGGTTTAAAAAACCAAGTTAAATTTTGAGAACTAAAAAAATAGTTTTCAAAAACAAAAATAAAATACCGAATGATTACCAAATTGGACCCAACTTATTAAAAATTTAAAATACATGGACTAAATCGTAATCTGTAGAGTTCAAGGACTGAATTGCTAATTTTATAAAAGTTCAAGGACCAACGAAATATATTTTTAAAGTTTTTCTATTTTAAATTATTCAATAATTGTAAATTAACGGGCTGTCTTGATGGGCCAACGGAGGCCCATATAGAATTGGCCCTTTTATGAGTCTTTTATATGATTTCTCTGAGACAAAGATTGAACATTTTCTCGTTCAACTTAAACTGCGCCTTCCTCTACGTTACAATTACAGAGTCTTTCGTTTGATCTCCTCAATTTCTTGGAGCTTCAATACGTTCAGTCATGGCCGAGGTAAGCTTTGTTTTGCTCTCTTTCTGTGTTCAGTTGCAAGAAAAATCAATGGTAGTGGTTCGATTTTCCTTTCTTTTTTTTTTTTTTTTTTTTCCTTTTGATGTTATGTATTTTTCATTTGCCTTTTCCAATCATTAACGGTTCCGATTTGGATGCAATATTCGTTCTGTATGAAATATGATTGCGTAATGCTTGTTTTGTTTGGATTATATGTAAAATCTGAATTATAATTTATGGAGGAATGGTGTTTTTGCTTTTTCGTCGATGCTCCTGCAAATCAGCTTCATTGGTCAAAGTTTCCGACGTAATCGTAGGATTGAGATTTCGTTAGAGTTTTGAAGATGGATTATGCCCTAAATTGGATTATGTTCTGCGTGTGACGAGCCATGAAATTCTTTGGACGCTTGGTGGATTTATTGCTCGGAGTCGTCAAACTTTTATTTGTTACCCTTTGTTTCAATTTGGACGCAATAAGACACTGGAAGCTGCAAAACTGTTAGGGGAAAAATTACTGCTTTCATTTAAACGGGAGGTAGTGGTTATGAACTAAGTAAAACAGCCGGAAAATGTAGAAGAAGAATGCCTTTTCTGATGATGTGGTTAATTGAAGTTTGGGAAGGAAGGAATTCTTGCTTATAATTGAAAAACCTACGAGTCCCCTTTTTAAATTGTCCCGTCATTATCAAAATTAAGACTCATATCATGAATACTGCTGCTCTAGAGAGCAGAGAATGAACACGCTAAATCTCACACTAGGGGAGAATGAATTGGTAAGGCAACAAGGATTCTGATTGAAAGATAACTGATATATTTGTAGAAAATGAATTTAGAAAGAGGAGATGCAACGCCATTGCCAGTTCAGCATATTCTTACCCATGAAATAAATGTTCATGAGTATCTATTTTTCATGTATATTTTATGTCTATCCATGCTTCATCCATGACATTGTCTACATGTTGTAGATAATGTTTCTTGCTGTTGTTAATAACTGAAGATTGTAACCTAGAGAAGTCAGTTTGCATCCTGTTGTTTGCCATGAGTTGAGGTATAGAAGGCACAAGATACTTTGTTAAATGTTGTAATGTGTGGGTCTCTCATATTAGAAGAATGTTATTGGGAAAACGATTAATAACTACCCATCCCATCTGACTGAATGAAAATTTAATGATGTGTATTAAGTGAGTATTTATAAGAAGGGTGGTAATCGTTCATCAATATGATCCTCTTCACTGTCCTTTTTTAGATTTCTTTTTTATTTGTTCTATTTCTTCTTGTATGTCTCCTCAGATTGAGCTGAAAACAGCACCTGCTGACTTCCGATTCCCTACTACAAACCAAACCAGGCACTGTTTCACTCGTTACATTGAGTTCCACAGGTGTATTTTTCTTACAACTTGGAATGAAAGTTAAAATGGAAAAATGAAAAAGGTCTACAGTCTTCTCTGCTTCCATAGTTTGTTCTCCCCTTAAATATGCGAAACTTGCCACAGGTGCCTGACAGCAAAGGGTGAGGAGTCTGGTGAATGTGAGAGATTTGCAAAGTACTATCGTGCTCTTTGCCCTGGTGAATGGGTGAGTTTTTTGTTGCATTTGGTTTGTTAAAAGTGATAAAAGTATATAAAATTTTTCTTATCCTAATTTTCCTGCTCATATTGATGCAGCTCTGCTAACATTTAGGTGCATGGCCTTTTTGCCTTTTTTTCAATATTAGCATTGCTTGAGTTTTTTATGCATATGCTCTAGATTGGATGCTAAGTTCCAATCATGAAATATTCTCTATGAACCCAGGAAAGATCTTCTTTTGATATCTTTGTGTCATGTGCCATTAGATCACATGTTTGTAACATTGTTAACTACTGAAGCTATTTTTGCCTTGAAATTCATGTATAAATTCATGTATGCAAGTATATGATTTCATTCGAATGTTCATGTATGATTTATCGTGAGCTCCAGATCTCTTGTATGCTTTTGATAAAGTGATTTAGCCAATTACAGACGTAGGATTGATATACTTCCTCACATATTAGGCATAATCTTTATTCCGGTTAATGAGTCTTGAGGTATCAACTATTAGTCTGAAACTCGAGAAAATTAAATGCAGGGATTAAATAGAATGACCTCATAATCTAATATTGTCTCAGAATTAAGAAATTCATTGTATTTATTGTGCACTAATAAGACTTGTGAAACTTTTAGCTGATAGTCTTGTTTGCACTACATTGTATAGAAAAGCCAAATGAACAGAACAACTAACAGAATATTATTTAAACCTTTATAGACTCTGCACTCCTAAGAAGCTCCCTAGGAAAAGAAAAGGGAATGGAGCTCTCTAGGTGACATTTCCTCTTCAGACACTCACATGTAGTTGTGGGTAATCAATACAGGAAAGTTTTTACATAACCTTTTCAAATCTAAGGTAAGAAATTCAGTTTATCTAAGGTAAGAAATTCAGTTTGGATTTCGAGTTGGAGTTTAAAGGAAGTTATGTCTAGGGGAAGTAGGAAGTCATAAAGTTGATATTTGCTGGGCGAGTTGAAGATCTTGGAATGTTTGGAAGACTACATCATACCGTTGAGGGTCTGATGAACCATAAAGTGTATGTAGAAATTAAGAAATTGATAAATACCCAAGAAAATATATTGAATTGTTATGGTTGGCAAAAAGTGGAAAAAGTTTGTGATTGTTGTTCTGGCAAATGAATGAGCATTTGGGCAGCAATCAACTTGGATGACTCTAATTTCTTGGAAAGAGTGTGACAGTGAAATGGAAATCAGTGGATGATAGAAATGTTGGTAGGGTAGAAGTTAGAAATATTTTAGGGAATAAAGGGTATATTTATCGTCAGCCACAGAGTGAGAGGGGATGGAGATAAATAATAGTTTAGTTGGTATAGGCTTGAATGAGGTGAGCTCAAAGATGGGATGGTTTAGATACCTTCAGTTATTTGGGAGTAAATTGTAGTTATTTTATTCCTGTCTTTCAATGTCATTTCAGTCCTTAGGTTTCTATCAGGTTGGGCACTAATATGTGAATTTTTGTTGATGTTGGAAGATTACAATCAAAATCGTACAAGTCTAGGACCACAATTTAAAAAATGGGTAGATTAGAGGCCTATTTGAATTGACTTTCTAGGCATTTAAAAACACTTTTTCTTTGACACTTAATTAAAAACACTTTTTTAAGTACTTAGAAAGTCAATCCAAACAGATGCTAGATATTTAGGAACCAAAACTGCATCTGAACTTACGAGTTTTGTAAATAATTCATAGAGGATCCTGTCACTAAAAATAGATATCATGTATTGTGTGCTGATGCGTTAGGACCATCCAATTTTCTTGGATAGTGTTATACTTTTTGTTAAAGGTGCCACACGAATGTCTGCACTGTAGTTCTATAGGTTGGTTGAGTCTATCAGCCATGATTACACGACAAGAAATGGGAATATCGTATCTGTAATTCTTTTTTATCATACAAATACTGATTTTTCTCCATGAATCCTTCTTCCAGCGTTTTTTTTACCTTCTATTCTAATATTATACCTTCAATCCAGAAAAGTGCAAGATCTGCTTTGAACCTCTGCTTGTTGATATGCCTAATCTTATTCAATAATCCTCCTCGAAACAGGATGAAGCCTATTAAACAAGCCTCTTCGATATGATACATGCATGTTATTAACCGCATCTTTTCTGCAGGTCGATAAATGGAATGAGCAGAGGGAGAACGGCACTTTCCCCGGCCCTCTTTGAACGAATGTTGATTGGCCAGAAAGCACAGATTGTGAATTTATGCTTGTTCTCAAGTTCTATCAAAAAACTGTTTGGGAGTTCCATTGTTTTTCATTGCATCTGAGAGAATAATAAAGGATAGTCATTTTGTTTCATGTCTTTCTTGGGTAGTTATGGCTCAATTGTTGATTGTGGACAGGCTGAATTGATCCCAATGCCCCTTGCCATTTCTCGATCCTTTCTCGTCCATTCGACTTCTGTTCAGATCGTTTTCAATCTTCTGTGTAATTAGATCTTTATACCAACTTAATCTGCATTATTTTATTGTTGGTTTCTGAAGAAGGTTTCTTTTAATTTTAGTTTAGAACAGATGAAAGCAACGATGGATGAGCTCCAAACTGGACGGATGAGGTTGACAAATGAAGGCCTCAGAAACGTATGAAGCCGAAAAATTATGGATCGTAAGTTCATAATAATTTTAGTTGAATTAGAAAATGAAAAAATAGGTCAATTACCATTTAAGAAAATTGCAAAAATCACTCTAATGTATTGTGGTAGTTGCAATTACATCATCAAATTTTCGATCGTAGAAATTAGACACTCAAACTAATACAAATAATGTAGAGATTGGACCTCAAATGACAATGATCGACTTGCCAAATTTATACGATTATTACAATTTCTATAGTTATGTAAGTTTGGGGGTCCAACAAATAATGGTAGAAATTGGACTTTAAATGATAAAAATTGAATCCTCAAACTTATACGATTATTACAATTTCTGTAATTATGTAAGTTTGAGTGTCCAATTTTATTATTTGTATAAGTTTGAGGGTATAATTACAATTACAATTATCTCATACTAGGTCTTAAATATCTGCAATGTGAGACCGAAACTTTATATTCCTGCCATGAAATTAAAGGTTGCCATAAGAATTTATGTTGGTTGGGATTTGGATTTGAGTGAAATTTTCCAATTTGATACTAGAAGGATACAAGTTAGGTAGGTATAAGGATTAAAATATTAGTGTGGATATCATCATGGAGATTCAATTTTATGGATATATCAGTAAAATATTGATATTAGGGCATTCTAAACAAAGAAATATATAAGAATGAACAAGGTCATATTTGGTATCCATTTAGTTTTTTAAGTTAATAAGCTTTACATCTATTTATAAGTTTCCTAGTTTTATTATCTACTTTCTATCCATGATTCAAAAATCAAGTCAAATTAGTTTTTAAAAACATGTTCTTTATTTTAGAATTTAACTAAGGATTCAAGTGTTTTCTTCGAGAAACGTAAGATACTATAAAAATGAAATTAAAGAGACAGTAAGTATAAATTAAAAAAACAAAAATTAAAAACTAATTTGTTCACAAAAATCCTTAGCAAATGAAGCATTCAAGCCCTCATCCCTCAATCAATAGTTGGGAATATCTTTGGGCTAACAATCGATCTTGAGGCAAGGAAAGCGAACTTAGCAATCTTTAGACAAGCGAGCTCTAATACTTAATATCCCTCAACCACCCAGAGCCTTAATAATTGAATTCTATTTACTTTCAAACTAAGTAATAGATCATATTATCAATATTCATAATCATATTAAAATTAATAAATGATTATTTGTTATGTTTGAAGTGTGTATTTACAAAAGATAATTGAAAATATTGATTATTTTTCAATGCGGACGTTGAATCCTCCTATTTATGAATATATCATTGGTTCAAAAGGTTATGTTTGTAAAAATGGGTCCATGGTTTGAAAATAAGATTTTATTATTGTTATTATTATTATTATTTTGTTTCCTTTCTTCCTGTGAGAATAAAATACAAATTTGTAAGTTGACATTTATTCTTTAAAATTGAGCCGTGTGTAAAAAAATATTATACATATCAAAACACTTTATATGAATCTCTTCAAAATTATGTCAAAACATTATGATAAAGTTTAGAGTCAGCTGATAACGTTCAAAAAAACATTCGAATGTGTCAAAGACTTATTAGATACAAAATTAAAAGTTGAGATATCTTTTAGATACAAAGCTAATAGTTTATAGAACTAACCGACATAAAATTATAGCTTTCTCAACCATTTTTGTTTTTAAAGAACGAACAACCTTCCCTACCTTCCCTATTTATTATTGTTTTAGTAAAAGAAATCTTTATTAAAATTTATTGATATCAAACAAACTAAGCTATTATTAAATAAAATAATATAAAGTTTTTGTTGTATTTTTTCTGAGTATACACAAATGGGATGAGAGTAAAGGGTAGAACTTCCAACCTTTGAGCTATGTTTATTTTAATAATTTTTTATTTTATTTTAGAATTTTGGTAAAATAATTTAAAAATAATCATAATTACTTCATTTATATTACAGATTAAAGTTAACAACATTCCCGAATTCCTGATTTCAATTTTAGACAACTCTTAATAAACATCATGAAAAAGAAATATATATTCACAGATCGATTTTCATTAAAAACTCCAACCTATTCAAAGTTTGTAATAGGTAAAAGAGAGTAAAAATAAAGATTTAAATCCTATTTTGATCTAAACTTTGAATATTATTCTATTTTGGTACGTAAATTTTAAACAACGTTCATTTTAGTCTTTGAGCTTTTAAAAAAAATATTTATTTTGGTCACTACTATTAAGATTTTGTTAACTTTTAAACATTATGTGTGATGTCTTAGATGACTAAGCTGCTAAATAAGTTAGTTATGCTAAAAAAAAATATAGAGTTTCAATTTTGAATTATGTAGTAAAGCGATTTTGTATAGAAGATCTCAAATCATTTTCTGTCCAAGATTTTGATGGTTCATTGTTTTGGTACGTTGGTTGTCGATATTTTATTTCCATCTTGCTTAACTCATGTTAGATATAATTTCATTCTTAAACAGAGTTTATCTTTAAATAATTAACATTATTTTAATGATAAAGACCAAAATATTCGATTTTTAAAAATTTTAAAACTAAAACAAACATTTTATTTTAATTTTAGAGACCAAAATAGAATAAAATCGAACTTAAACCAAAAATAAAATAAGTTAAATCGAAACTAAATGTCTACAATTTCGAGGAAGTGGAAGCATTGTGTTTGATGTGGTCAAAAGATTTGAGAGAGAAAGGGGGAAAATTACAATTTCCCATGCCTATCCATCAATTTCTTTTTTTTTATTATTATTATTTTTTATTTTTAAATTTGTTATTATTTTATTTACAAATCCTTCAATATTGTTTTGGGGCTTTGTGAATTAATTATAAGGAAACCCATTAGCTGATTTTTGTTTCTTTCCAATTTTTTAAAACCGCCATTGGTGAGTTGAGTTGAAGACCAGGAATCGCATGAAAAGAAGAGCTTTCTCAAGTCAATGAACCTTCTTTCATTGGCTGCCTTTCAAATTCAAAACTTTGGAGTAAACAACAAAATAGTGTTTAAACTTTAAACATTAGGCCCGAATACGTCCACTAGAACGTAATAAATCAATGATAATCGATCTCAAAAAGTAATTTGAAATGGTGTTTTATTTTGATTACGTTTAGAATTATTTACTTGTGTATTCACATCAGGAGCTCAAAAAGCACAATCTGATTACTGTTACAGTTGTTGTTATTGTTGCAACATGAGAACGGTAAAATTTGTCACAAGTATTATTATCGTTACCGATAGCGTTTGACTCTAAATGGTAACAATAACAGTCATATTAAATGTAATAGATTCATAATTTTCAGTAAACATGATAAAAAAAAATTCAAACATGTTTGTGATTCGATTGATCTATCAATAGAATATCGTTATGATTATAACAATTTGCATTGCGGATTGGTAAACGTGTCCTAAGATATATATTATGTTTGCTTTGAAAGGAAGGTTAAAAGTTTGATAAGTTGCCTTAAAAACAATTAAGATTTCCTTACATATATGCTACACTACCTACTTTGGTAGGAAATCCAATTTTTTTTTAAGTATACAATTTTTATTTAGTCTCTAATGTTACATTTTTACTCTTATTTCCAGTTTCAACTTTTATTTAGTCTTTATTTTCAAATTGTGCACTTTTATTTTACTATTTAGTTTTGAGTTTAGTTTCCGTTTGGTCCATAATTTATAGGATTTTGCACTTTCACTCATGAGTTTAGAAGGTCATCGATATTAATTTTAGTTAATTAATTTATGATAAATTTGAGGTTTAAGTTTTAAAATTGATTTTAATTGAAATGAAAAATTAGTGAAAATTAATTGATAGAACACGGGATAATAAGTGAGCATTTATGAAAACACATCGGTAAAAATATAACATTTTGAAACTCAAAACTAAAAAGTAAAAAGTAAAATAATAGAACTTTAAAATATAGAGATCAAAGGAACACTAAACTCAAAATTACTCAAAGATAAAAGCTTAATCATTTAAAATTTAGAAACTTAATGAAAATTATATCCGTATTCGAACTATATTATTCTCTTTGTTTAATAACTTTACTTTTATTGATAATTGATCAATAGAGGCAACATAAACTCAATTCAACATTAAGAGGGTGTTTGAGACAAAGAGTTGATAATTATAGTACTCGGTTATTATAGTTGAGTTATAATAGTTTGTGGTTGGGGTGTAGATTATTTTAGTTTGGGTTATAATAGTATGTGTTTGAGGTGAAAACTATTTTAGTTTGAGATGGAAATAGTAAACACTATAGCAATGAATAAAAAAAAATGATGAATATAAAATAATAAAAATTGTAGTAAATAAGAAATACTGTAGCATATAAATGTTTTGAAATAGTGTTGATCGTAGTTAATTACAGACTACAAAATAGTATTTACTAATTTTGATAGTTCTTATTCTAAACCTACCCTAAGAGACTGGAACTTAACCTTTCTCAGGGTTTAAATTTGTATAACTATTATAAAGGCAATTGATTTCCTTACTTTGAAGTTTAGTTTATTTTGTTTTTTAGTGGAGTAGAAGAGATGTTCCATTTTTCCCCCGTCAATTTTTTATCCCTTAAGAATCATCAACTTAGTATTAGTATGAAATTGCATAAAGAAGATCATCAAATAAGTAGTTGAGATTTGCATTTTTTAAGTAGAAATACCTCTCGAATGTATATAGATTTGAACCTTCAAGCTCAAGAGAATAAATACATGCCAATTACTATGTACTATGTTCGTTTTAGCTATTGAGTTTTACATTCAATTTTTTATTCTCGAAAGTACAATTACATTTTTGAACCTTAGGTTTTGGATCTAGTTTCCATTTGCTCTTTAAGTTTCAAAATGTTACACGTATGATCCTTAAGTTTTGAGTTTGATTTCAATTTAGCTTTAGGTTTCAAAATGTTACAATTAAAAGTGTAAATCTCGAAATCTAGGAACAAAATTGAAGTAAAACTCAAATCTTTAGTGTAAAATTGGAACATTTTGAAACCTAAGACTAAACTAAAACCAAACTAAGACTAAAAGTGTATTTTAGGTATATATATATGACTAAGAATTTAGCTATAAAGAGATGACCCAATAGATCGTTCAAGGAGAAGGACTTTATTTGGCTAAGTATAGTGGCCGATCTACAGGCTCGATCATAGAGTTTGAGAATGTCGACCAAGTATATTTTTTTCATACGCTTGGGTTTTTACATCTCTCTCCTCAATCTCTCACTCCCATCATGTCTCTTTTTAGTATGACCAATAATGTAATAGAAATCTAATTTATTTTAAAGATTTTTTTTTGTTCAAAATGTTGATGTTTTTATGTAGTTAATTTTTAATTTATACCTGGATAACTTAAAAAAAAAAAAGTGTAAAGGCAATAATATCATAAGATAAATAAATTTCATGGCATTTATGAGATTAAAATATCTCACGCTCAACTTCATGGCAATCTCCATCTTCCATCTCCTTGATTTGCTTATAAATCCAACCATTCATGATGATTAGTAATGGCTTTAATAACTCCAAAAATTAATTAGCAATTGAACATTACAAAACCTACTTCCTTTATAACGAAAAAGACCGGTAACATTTGAGGTATACATTAAACTCTTTACTCTCTAATTCTCTAAATCATTACTGGCTTGATGGTCAGAGTGTCGATGACCAAGTACCACACCCGTGCGAGTTTTTTTATCTATTGTGCAGGACCATCGTTCAATTCATCTTAAAAATTACAAATTTACTGTTGGTACCAAATTTGGTATCAACAAGTGTAATATTTTAAAAAATTTGAAGACTAAGTAAAAACTATGCCCAAAATGGAGAGACCAAAAATAGAGTGTATCTTCCCCTTAATACTCTCTTTCCTTTTTTTTTTTCCCTTAAACTTTAGGCATCTAATATAGGAGAAAAAAAAATATTAGGATTAAGTTGACTTTTAATCTTGGACCACGCTTGGATCTTCTGGGATGACTTCGTTTTTAATAGTTAATAGATATTTTTTTTTCAATGATTAAAACTCGAAGTACATTAATTTATTGTGTCTACCAAACCTATGCCATTTGACGAGAGAAAAAAATTATTATTTAAAGAAGACTTTTGAGTTTATCCACTTGAACAAAAATGCAGGTAAAAAAACTGTCAAATTATTTATAAAAATAACAAAAAAAAAAAATCCGATAGATATTGATAAACTTCTATTAACGTCAATCGATGATAGACTTGTATAAGTTTCTATCACTATAGTATCAATGATAGATTTTTATAAATTGATAGACACTATTAAACTTCTATCGGTTTCTATCAATGATAGACTTTTATCAACATCTATCACTGACAGACACTGGTAGACTTTTATCAGCTTCTATCAGCTAGTGTCTATCAGTCTATATCAAAGAAGATTACATTTTTCTATTTTGTGTAAATAGTTTCCATTATTTTTCTATTTTTGAAAATACCCAAAAATAATGTGATATAGCAGATAAAACATTTTTTTAGACTATCAAATTAGAAAATATTATTGAGCGTGAACTAGAAAAAAATTGAAATGCAACTTATAATGTTTTTAACAACATTCTAGTTCATAGAGTGTGACCATAGTTTCTCAATGTATCCTAATTTTCCCGAAGTCTCGTTGTTTTGTAAATATACACATTGTTTATTGAATAAAATAAATGTTATTTAATTATGACATTTACTCATATCCAATAAACAAAGCTCCTTGGTTATCTTATGTGAACTTAAGCATGTATATGTGATATACAAGTGAATCATGCCTTAAGTGATAACCTAAATAGGTTTATAGTATAAGGATTAAGGTGGGATACCTGATCCTAGTGACACTACGGATACGACCTGCTTTGTAGAGGTTTGCAAGTGTTGTAAACTACTACAGATGGTAGATCCTAACCATTCATGTGGAGACGTGCAAGCGGGGTGTCCTATACAAAGAGTTTGTATAAGACCTGGACCACGAGATGATTAGACTCTGTATATAACGCTGTTGATACTAGAGACTTCCATCTCACCTAAACGACCATAGGTGACACGATCTCAATCCTGCATGTTTTGAGAACTCTTGCTTTTGAGGACGGTCCTTTGATTAGTATGGATGAAAATGACCAAATTGTCAACTCAATATGCCTACCTTTTTGGGGACTTATCTAATCTGGGAGCTGGGAACTCAATCCATAATATGGAATTCATTCATTTCTCGAAGTAGAGATAAATAGAGAGATTGCTCCCTTAAGGGCTGATTCCGGGCTTAAACATAGTGGCCACAACTTCTCTTTGGAAGAGAAGACTCAGTCATAGTAGGACTATGACTTATGTTCATTAGAGAGATCAGTGGTACTTAAGAAGGCAGATGTAACTACAAGGGCATAACGGTTATTGGCCCAATTGTACTTACGAGCGATTTGTGAAGGGTTGTCACACTACTGATTGGTTAAGATGGACACATAATATATATGTGGCAAGGAGAGTTCAGCTATCGGTCTTTAATGGAGTGCTTGACAGTTAATGGATGATGGATCCTGTGACTAAAGAGTTTAGTCAGTATTCACGTACCGTTGGAGCTTTGAGCTACAGGTCCATGAGGTCTCCTTGATAGCTCAATGGATTCAGTTGAGGATCAGTTCTTGGTGTTGATTTAAAATGTCCAAATTGACAAGAGGTATTTTGATTATATATGATATAATAAGTATGATGTATGAGATACATCTAGTGGAGGATTGATGTAAATGAGATTTACATTAAGTACCATGGAATAGAAAAAGAACTATGGTTTATATGTTTCATGAGATGAAATATTAAAACTATAGGTTATAAATATAGTATAAGTTGGTTATCAATTATATTTATAATAATATTAATTATTGGATAATTAATTCTTTTTCTTTAATAACCAAGTGAGTGAGTGGTTATTGGGTTCATGGTAACCGTGAGTTTAAAAGAAAAATGGTTTTCCTATTTTGAAAAGAAGTTTTACAGAACGATTGAAAAAGTTTTTGAGTTTTTTCTCTCGGCGCAAAGAAACTCACGTAGTCATCAAGTAAATATGGATTTACTAAACGACGGCTGGGTGAGCTAAACGTTCGTGCAATATTTACTAAACAATCACATAGTTTTACTAGACGATCGCTTGCCTGAAGTAAACGATCGTGTAGAGTCTGTAGGCGACAGACCGAGCTAAAGGATGAGTTAAACGATCACATAGCTTTATCTAAATGATTGGACATCGACCTATACGATAGGACTCTGCCATCTCCCACTTGCCCAGTCATGTACGCGATCGGTGTTTCCTCCTTCGTCTGCCTCATACCAAGTCCGAACAGAGCCCACCCTCTGGATTCTCATACCGAGAATACCAAGGTAGCTTGTTGGTGTCAGACTTGTCTCGACACCGTCGAGGTTTTCTGGAGGCTGTTCGTAGTGCTGTGGAGGCTGTTCGTGTTGCTGAGGAGTTCGTGACCGAGGCGATCATTGAGGACGAGCGTGAAGTGTTCGTGCTATGTTCGTTGCTGTGTTGCGGTCATGTAGATCAAGCGTTCAAAGTTGCTGTTGTTCGAACGTTCGTGCGCAATGGAGCGTGGAGACGCTTCTGCATTTGTTCGTATGGTTTTTCCTTTTGTGCATTTGTAACTTTCATGCTGTAATTTTTGTATGAATTGTATAACCGCTTGTTTGGAAGTCGACTGTAAAAGTAATGTTCATTCATGACTGTGATTTGGAATTATCTTTCTTCCGCTGCTCATGGAAATCTCAAGTCCGATTTCCTTCACTTTTAGCACTTAGGGGTGTTTGACTCGCCAACATGAGTTGAGTTAAGTTGGTATAATATACCAACTCATTGTTTGACCCACCAACTTTAAATGTTGGTGGAATTGAGTTGTATATTTTACCAACTCACCCCAACTCTCCCTTCTTCCCATGTTTTTAGTGACTCTACCCATCGGCCACTGTCACACTCCAAGAACTAACTCCAGGCTCTGACAACCACCTCCCATGAAAATTTCAGTGACGAAATCTGGACTCCGATAACCACCTCCAATGACATCTCCTGCGTCCAACTCCAAGCTCCGACAACCTTCACGCGACCAACTCTGACAACTAATTCTGGCCTCCGGCAACCACCTCTGGTGATCCAACTTCGACGATCACTTTCGCGCTACCAACTCCGACGACCAATTGGCTCCAACAACAAACTCTGATGACCAACTCCGATAACCACCCACGACTACAAATTCCTATGAAAATCACCCTTGATGATCACCTTTGAGTGAGCAACTCTGACGACCAACTCGGGGCTTTGACAACCACCTTCGACAAAAAACTCTGACAACTAACTCTAATACCACTTTCATGTGACTAACTTCGGGCTCCGACAGTCACCTTCGACTACAATCTCCAGCGAAAATCATTTTCGACGATCAACTTCGATGACCACTTTCGCCCGACCAACTCCGTGATTCGAAAACCACCTTTGATGAAAAACTTCAACAACCAACTCCAATTTGCCTTCATGCAACCAACTTCAGGCTCTGACAATCACCTTCGATTACAAACTCCAGAAAAATCATCTTCAATAATCAACTTTGACAACCATTTCCGACTACTATAAGACTAATGACTGTTAAAGTATGTTGTAAGGTTGTTTATTATATAAAAAATATTATTGTGTCTATATTAAGTGCAATATTTATATGTAAAAAATTGTAAAAAAATATTTTTATTTAATTGAATTCACATATCAAATGAGTGTTAAGAATATTTAGATGAAAAGTATGTAACATATGACAAAAAAAAAATCATGAAACATTTTTCAGCAAAAAATAGTGAAAAATAGAGATTTGTTATCTAATGATCCTCGAATTTAGAGGAAATGAAAGTGAAATCGTTGAAGAAATGTAGTGACATTCTATTGGTTGTTATGATGATGGGGGAGATTTAATTAAAAAAATCTATTACATAGTAAAAATATAAAACAACAATAGGAAGAAGAAGAAAGAAGAAGATGATAATGAAATTCATGGAGAAAAATTAGCTAGAATCAAAAGTTTTGATTTCACTTTGGTTTCTCATTTATTTAAACATATTTAATTTGAAACAAAGATGGGTAGAATTATTGAATAAAAAAGTTTCAAACCAAAAATAGTAATCATAAAAGCATATTATTGAATAAAAAAGTTTTAAAAAATTGTATTAGATACCCAATATATGAACTCTGTACCCCAAACACAATGAACTCAGATCAAATAATTCTGCACCCCAAACACAGACATATGAACTCTACAAACATATGAACTCCAGACATCCTATTTCAACTTTGCGCCCTAAACAGCTCCTTAAGTTTTTAAATTTGATTTCAATCTAGTCCCTAAATTTCAAAATATTACAATTTCATCCTTGAGATTTGATTTAGTTTCATTATTTTTCATCACTATTAATACTAATTTTTAAATGTCACTTCATAATTATTTTAAATTAATTAATAGACATTAATACCAAAGATTGAAAGTCAGTATTTGATAAAAAATCAAAATTAAAAGTGTAAATCCAACTTAAGGATCCAATGAAAGTAACACTCAAATTTCAAGGATAAAATTGTAAGATTTTAAAACATAGGGATTGTCTAAAAGTATAATATTTGAAACCAAAGGACTAAATAGAAACTATATTCAAAACTTAGGAACACAATATATATGAGATTTTCAAAACTAGAAAAATAAGAAAAACTATATACATAAAATAACAAAATTTCAATTTTCTTTGATAGAGGCTGATAAAAATTTATCAGTGTCTAGCCGTGATAGAAACTGATAGAAGTTTATCACTTATAGTGCTGATAGAAATCTATCAATGTTTATTATTATTTTTTCATTATTTCTGTAAATAATTTGATATTTGTTCTATCCGTGAAAGTTTTTTTTTTTTTTTTTTTTTTTTTTATATATATACTATGTTGATATATATATTTTAATATTGATTCTATTGGAAAAAAAGATTGACAATATAATTTGATATTTCTCAATTTCGAAAAAATTAAATGAAAAAGATTTTTTTAAGAAAAAAATCTCAATCACACAACATCTTTGTGTTTTAGTATTCCATTTTGATCATTAAAAAATAAATATTAAATGATATACTGTATACAATGAATCAAAAGCAATTGGGATATTGCTTAATTTCCACTTGCTAATTTTTTTTTTACAAAAAGGGAAAGAAAAATCCCACTTGTTGAATATATAAAATTAATTGGAAAAAAAAAATACATATTTACTAAAAAGAAAAGTGGAGAAATTGACTTCTCTAAATTACTTAAATATCTCATCATGCTTAACCAATGAGATAACATTTGGTGAGAAAAGGCACATTGCCCTTAGAATAAGTAATATAATAATTAAAAACATAAAATGTAAAAAAAGAAAAAAAAAAAAGGGTAAATTCCCTCCTCCCTTCCTTTTTTTTTAGCAAGAGGGTAAAATATTGGGGGGAAAAGTGGGTAAAAAATTCAAACCAACCATCTAAATAATCAATCTAAAAAGTAAAATATTTTGGTGAGGATATTTCCTAAATAATAATCAATGCAAATTTATTACTATTGTTTCTTTCATGGAATTATTATTATTGTTGAATTACACATTTAATTTCAACTTTCAGTTGTCTGTTTATTTGCTTTATAACATTTGAAGGATTTCAGTTTTAATTAAAAAAAAAAATCAGTTATATTTTCAGTATTATGCATATATTTAATTTAAATCTTATCATCACTGTAAAATGACATATGCATTGAATAAATTTTATTTAATATTTGGGCATTACAATGCATTAGAGAATCGGTCAAAAGAATCAGAAGTATGAATTTCAACATGAACATATTTCAACGATCATAAAATACATATTCTCAATCAAAGGTCAAAAGAAATATGAATTTTAATGTGAACATATTTCAACTGTTATAAAATATATATTCTCAATCAAAAGGTCAAAAATTCAGTCCCTTGCAAAAATAACAATAGTTCCTTAAAAATTTAGTTTTATATTTTCAAACTTGTAACAATTCAGTCCATACATTTTATAATATGACTATTTAATTAGTCTTTGTACTTTAAATTTGTAATACATACAATAAAAAAATTTTGTTCCAATTTTTTTTTTTGTCACATAATGAATTACTCTTCAATAATTCTTTAAGTATTTGATCTCTATTAAGTTTATCAATTTACTAGGTAAACAATCTAGTTAAATATTAAAACTAATTTCTACTATAGGAATTAAATTCTTATAGGTTTAAGATATATAGACTAAATTGTTACGTATAAAATTTAGAGACTAATCTATTATATATATATTTATTTATTTATTTATTTTTTTTATGGACTGAACTATTAGAAGCAAAATCTTATACAACAAACCGTTACAAACTAAAGTACAATATTCCATTAAAAAAAATCTAAAAAAATGTAATGTTATTTTAGATGCATTTTGTTCTATTTTGATTGCTGTATTGTTAAATTTTCAATTTTAATGAATGTAATTTCAATAAAGAGAAATTATTTCAAATGGTAAGACTGTTGAAAATATTTACAAGATATAGCAAAATTTTAGAAATAATAGACGTTGATAGACACTGATAGACTTCTATCAATGTCACTTAGTATCTATCAGCATCTATCATCTAAAATTTTGCTATATCTTGTAAATATTTTGATTAATTTTTCTATATTTAAAAACAATCATTCAATAAATCTAAAATTAATCCTAATTAGTTTGTGATTTTTTAAAAAATATTTAATCTCTATTAACATTCCCTTTTTATAAATTATGAAAATATATTCACATAGTCTATTTTCATACACAAATATTGTTACTATTATATAACCGATTTCGATAAAACATAACAACGTTAAAAGACTAAATTTAAGATTTATTAAATCGAACATAGCTAAACTGCATTCAAGTGTGTTAGAAACCACGAGATCTGTAGTTGAAATCCTCCTACCCCAATTGTAATATAATAAAAAGATTAATTAAAAATAAAAAGACTAAATTTAAATTTTATTCAAAGTAAAAACGAAAAATTAAACCATCAAAAGTACCTCAATTAACATAAAAGAAAACCCAAAATACAGTAGGGAAAAAGATAATTTAAATGGGGACGGGACGGGGAATACATTCCCCGTTCCCGTCCCGCCCTGCCCCATTTCTTGTTCCCGCTCCGATTAGCTTCTACATATTTATTTAGTATGGTTATCTAATGTTATGTTGTTATTATTATTATATAAATATTAAAATTAAATTTCAAATTTGATTATTTATTAGGAAAAATAATGAATATGTTTAAATTGAATATTTAAATTTAGATTATATTGGTGAATAATTTGATTTATATTTATTTCTTTCTACTAAAAAATTAATTAGTTTTTTTAGGCTAAAATTTGAGTAATTTATCTTTAAATTCAAATTATTATGTAAAACTAACCATAATAAACAATTTACTGATAATATTAATTATTTAATTAAAATTTGCTTAGTGATTTAAATTAATTGATTTTTTACATCCGGGAAACTCAATCTCCGTGGAGAATCCCCGCCCCGATCCCCGTGGAGAATTTCACACGGAGATGGGGAATAACATCTACGATTCCGTCCCATCACATCTCTAGTATGTATGTATAATTATTTTTTAAAAAAATATATTATGTAAGCATAAAATTCAATTTAATATTTTTTAAATTTCAAGGTTAAGTAAGAGAGAAAAGATCTGACCCGACTCACCAAACAAAGAGCTCCCCAAATTCAAACCTCCCTGAAAAGCAAAGGGACAAAAGAAAAGAAAAAAAAAAAAAAAGCCACGTGGCCTACATTCATAGCGAGTTTCCAAAACCAATATTATTCTATATTCGCTGTAATTTACTCCGTCTTCTTCTTCTTCTTCTTCAAACACTGAAAATTTCTCTCCTCTTTTCTGCTTTCACTCCGATTCTTCAATCTTCACAATGCCTCGAATCAGCAACAACCTCGTCGGAATCCTCAACTTCATCACCTTCTTACTCTCGATCCCAATTCTCTGGGCCGGCGTTTGGCTCAGCAAACAAGGAAGCACCGAATGTGAGAAGTATTTAGACAAACCCATTATCATAATCGGCGTTTTTCTCTTGTTGATTTCTCTCGCTGGTCTTCTCGGTGCTTGCTGTAGAATCTCATGGCTTCTTTGGGTTTATCTTCTTGTAATGTTTGTTCTTATTGTTGTTCTCTTTGCTTTCACCATTTTCGCTTTTGTCGTCACTAACAAAGGCGCCGGCGAAGTCTTGTCCAATCGGGGTTATAAGGAGTATAGGCTTGGGGATTACTCTGATTGGCTGCAGAAGAGGGTCAATAATGCTAAAAATTGGAACAAAATCAAGAGCTGCTTGATTGATGGGAAGATCTGTTCCACTTTTGCTGATAAGTATATTAAGGATACTGTTGAACAGTTCTATCAGGAGAATTTGTCTGCTCTTCAGGTATGATTTATGGGAATAAATATGGGAAGTGGTTTGATGCTTTGAAGTAGAACCCAGTTTTTAAAATTTCGTTTCTGTTTCAGCTTGAATCTAGATTTTGGGTGATTATCGTTTAGTTCTGGTTTTGAATTGCATCTTCTAGATAGAGATCTGTTCTGTTGATCTCTAAGGCATTGATCTCTGTTGTTTTGAATTTTTTCTTTGTTTTTTTTTTTTCCGGTTATAAATTCAAATTTTGATTTGAACTTTAAAGGGAATCCACAAGCTTGTTGTGCTAAGTTTATTCCTGGTTGTTTTTCTTTTCACTTTCTCAAAAAGTTAATTATCTTTAATTTAGGGGCATCCTTTAAACCAAAAAGGTTATTGGGATATATATATTCTTTGTCACCAATCATTTCTGTCATACTCATATCACCTTTATGCTTTGTTGACCTTTTTGTTTGTTGATTTTCTACTTTTTACTAACTTTCTGGGTATAGATCTAAATCTATCATCTGGGCGCCTACCTTTAATCAATATTAGTTTGAGAAAATTGTGTTTGCATTTTTCCAACTGGACATGGAACTGTGCTTTTGGGCGTGCTGTTACTTTGCAAGAAATTTATGGGTGTGCGTATGTGAGTGTAGCTTCTTTGTTGAATACCAAACTGTTTGTATGTAAACATGATTGGGGGCTTATGATATTTGGACATGCATGTGGTATCCATAGTTCTAATAATGTCCACGTATATCATGGCTTAGTTTGCTTGTGAATTTTTTTTTGGAAATTGGCTGTTAAGTATTGATAAGTAACTCTCGAGAATTAGATCTAACCACCTTGTTGAGAAACAAAACCTTTAGATCTAGTGCTCAAAACCCCAAAACCAACTTATAAGTTAGATTATAGATTACTTAGAAGATCAAACAAACTAGGGATCGGACAAAGCTTGTAGCTCCCATCAACCTTATGAAGTTTGGGTTGCATGTTTAGAATCATTCAAGCTTGACTTGATCTATCTTGTTAAGTATTTATAAGTAACTCTTGAGAATTGGATCTAGCCACCTTGTTGAAGAACAAAACCTTTAGATCTAATGCTGAAAAACCCCAAAACCAATTTGACCTTAATTCCTAAGATAAGTTAGATTATAGATTACTTAGAAGATCAAACAATCCAGGGATCGGACAAAGCTTGTAGCTCCCATCAACCCTTGATCTTCGAATCACTCCACAAGTAAGATTGATCGAGTCAAGCTTGAATGATTCTAAACATGCAACCTAAACTTCATAGAATTGCAGAGAAACTTAGCTCTAGGTCAAAAGAAAGCTCAAAATCTCTTTTACTACGTATTTCCAAGTCTGCATATTGTCCTCACTTTTCTCTAGGGAGTTTTTCATGATCCCATTCTGTACACATACTTCAAATATCTCCTCATTCACCTCAACAACCTCATCATTGGAATCTTCCTTTTAGTGAGGCACCATTTTAAGGTCTTAAAATTTGAATTCTGTAGGAAGACAATGACTTTTGCGATATTGTCAATGATCATTCCTTTTTGTTTTCAGCTTTGATGTGAGTGACATACCTCTGATAGAAATTTCTATGATTGGATTCGTAACTTGAAGGAAAATGTACAGTGTACTCAACTGCTTCAAAATCATTCCTTCTGTTCATTAATATTCTTGTATTTGGGATTGACTGGGATTCCACCAATTCTAGACTTGAACTTTTGATTCGTGGATTCTGGCAGATGCTTAATACGTTAATAATGTGGATTAGCATATTCTTGTTTGATTTGTTGTTGAATATCAAGCTCCATGAATACCAAGTCTTTCTTATTTTTACCATATTCCCTCCATGTAGTTACCAAATTTGACATCTCATTTTTGTTTAAGTTTGATTTTTCATAGCTCATGGTTCGTGTTCTTCATATGTTGAATGTATCAACTTCTAATTTTCGTTCTAACGTGCAGTCTGGTTGCTGTAAACCTTCAAATGACTGCAATTTCAACTATGTGAGCCCAATTATCTGGAACAGGACTGCTACAACCTCACCCAACCCCGACTGTAATTTGTGGGAAAATGATCCCAATGTTCTGTGCTTCAATTGTCAGGCCTGCAAGGCTGGCTTGCTGGATAATATTAAGAGCAACTGGAAGAAGGTTGCTGTTGTGAACATTGTATTCCTTGTCTTTCTCATTATCGTCTACTCGGTTGGCTGCTGTGCTTTTCGGAACAACAGAGAGGACCATGCCTATCAACGGCAATGGAAGTGATCTCAAGCTGAACTGATAGTTCTGTAAGCACATTCTCGTTGTTTAGTTTGCTCTTTTTCTTGAATTCCCCTCTATGTATATTGTTTTCCCCCGCACCTTTCGGGAGGTTGTGATTTTTTTTAGTTTGACTATGATCTGCTGGTTTTTTTGGAGATATGATGATTTGTAGTGCTGACATTGATTGTCTCTCTCTGTTCTTCCATTTTGTGGATGTTGCTTAGATTCTTGTTAGTGTAACATGAAATTTTGGCATGAACGTTTGCTGTTATTTCATCTCTTTTTAGCTCTCTGTAATGTCTTGGAGATACGCAATCAACAGAGAATTTCATGCCTGGAATCCAAATAGAAACCTTTCATCCAAAGGTGGTGTTATTATGTATATATGTATTTCAAAAGAAGAAGCCCTGAGCCTTTTCTTTTTTCTTTCTTCCTTTTCAGGAAGAAGAATTTAACGAATTTCATTGACCGAATGAAATGAACAAAACAAAAACGAAATAAAACACTAGGTTCGTTCTAGGTCGATTCTAGTAAATACTAGTAAATACTAAATGTCTAGGTCAATTCTAGTTCGATTCTAGTAAATACTAAACGTCTTAAACACCTCCCTCTAGGATTTTCAAGCCCTCTAGAGATTCTTCTTTTCCTCTGATAAAATGTTCTATAAAATAACAAAAGATGCTACATTGATAGAATAACATATCTGTATCATTCACTACCTCTCTCTTTCAATGGTTTATGAATTTTTTTATCCTTACAAATCCTAAGTTGTGTTCAATATTATAATCTTAAACTTTCTTCATTTTCTTATTTGATATTTCCCATGAAGAATCTCTATCTAGATGAGATCCACATTGAAACAACATTAAAAATATTAAGAAAATTCCAAAAAGCACCATTGAATCAATCAGCTTGTTCATCGGACTTTCGATTTGACCACTCAACTCTCTAAACTTCTATAGACCCAAGTTCAAGTTTGTAAATTTTGCAAATCACTTTAGAATGATGAGCGTTGTTTCAATCAAATCACTATAGAATGATAGATGTTGTTTCAATCAAGTTTGGAGATATAAAATTATTACAACCAAACCCAAATTCACATTATTTTTTTGTAATCTTAAACTAATGGTTACTGGTTAATGTTATAGTTTTCAAATTTTATAGAGCTAAAAATTGAAAAAAATTGTAAACATTTTGTATTTTAAGGGTTTGAGTGTAACGATGATTATAGTTCAGCGGTAGTTTGTGTATTTTACAATACTTAAAAAGGCTACTTGCAAAAATTTTGTAAGATCATGGAATGATTGATCAACGAGATTGCAATTGTAACAACCATAGTTCAAAAGTAGTTTTTGCAAATTTTCCTTTAATATTGTGTTATACTAGATTGTTACGTCTTGTGATTGGATTCCATCTTTGCATCATTAGAGAAAGCTTAAGATCAAGGTTTAAAAATGTTCATATCGATGAAAATGTTGATGTCTTAATTTAACGAAAATGTCTATAGAAATATCAATAAAATGTCAATGTCGATGGATACTTCTAGAAAAGTTATAAAAACATTTTTTTTTTAAAAAAAATTTATATTAGTAAGTAAATATTTTTTATGATTTTTAAACAAGTTATCATGTATATTAATTATATTATATTTATATCAATGACATTTTGTTGTCTTTTTCATATTTCTTAGATTTTTCTACAATATAATGGAAATATTGATTATTCCTCGTGTTGATGTCGAATCCATGGAAATATGGAAGTATTGATATAAATATCGACATGTTGAAGGAAATTAATATTATGATTAAGACACAACTATAGTTGTGTCAAAATAAACTTAAAACAACGGTAATTGACATGGACTTTCTCTCTTAAAAGTTGAAGGTTTGAACCTCCATCCCCGTAAACGTTAAAAAAGAAAAACAAAAAATGGTAGTTTTGTGCTTGTGATTGCCACAAGCCTACAAGGTTCTTTCTTCACTTGTTTGGTTCAAATTAGAATATGCAAAGTAGAAGCTCCATTTCAAGTGAGGTCAACCTCATTGTCATCACTGCCAATGATTCATTGGGCCGCTCAAGAAAGGCCCAAAATTTTGCTCAATGGGCCAAGATACTGTTGGAATTTGGGTTGAGTTGGTCCAAACCTTCAACAACCTACGTTTATGATCTATCCTAATGGAAAGTTCTCATTGTACTTTGTAAAAGGGAAAGTTTTCATAAATACCCTATTTCAATTTGTTTTTTAAAAAATAAAATTGATTTTTCTATATGTATATTTTTTAAAAAATCAACAAGTTAAAGTGTGTTTAACATAGCTTATTGAATGATTTTAGATGATTAACTGTGGTTTTTTTAATAAGTAGTTCAAAAAATTGGATTAATTTGGAAACCTATTTTTTAAGAAACACTTGAGAAACGAATATAAAAAATGACTAAAAAGTGTTGTTATGGATGGATTCTAGAATCAAGGAAAAAAAAAGTCAAAAGAGAGCAAGAGAAGATTGAAGGGTTAGGCCCAAGGACAGATTGGGCCTAGTCGGCCTCGGTTGAGTCTCTTATGTTAGCCCAATGGCCAAAGACCCAGCATAGCTAGGCCTTAAGGGATAAAACCCTAGTGTGCCTAGCCAGGATGTTGGGCTGGTCGACTTGCCTGGACTTGGGCCAAGAATAAAGCTAAGGTTGAGGCTCAGAGTTTGAGGAACAGGGCATGCTAAATGCACACCCTAGCCCATTTGGCTTTAGAGATAGCTGAGCTCATCTAGGATTAGGAAACTCATACCCTAATCCTAGTTAGACTAAGATATACCTTGGACCAAGTCCCCTATAAATATATCATTATAACTCTATATGAGGTAACTAAAACTTCTGAATTCTTCTCCATTCTATAATTCTCTGACTAGCTTAAGCATCAAAGTCCTTTTTCTTTGTTTTACCTGTCATCTCTTTTGAAAAAAACATTACAAATTCACCGTTGATGTCACGTAGAGGTCAGGTGCGTTCTCCCTTGGCCAAAATTTGACATAAAAGTAGGCACCATCTGTGGTGAAGAAAGTGCTATTCCAATACAAGATTGAGAATCTTTGCAAAATTAAGGAAATAAAGGCTTTGATGGCTTAGTTACCACAATCATGTTAAAGAAGAATTTTCGAAAGTGGAAGCCATGAGTAAATTAGATCCCCATGACCAAAATCAAAGTAAGCCAACGTGTCGAAGAGTCGAAGTCGAGTTCAAAACTCTTAGGCTAAGGCTACCAATACAGTGGCTGAGGCCGTGGCTGGGACTACCCATGCTAAGGGTTAGGCTACCAATATCGAGGTTGAGGAGATCAAGTTGAAATGAAGAGCCAAAGCTGAGGCTGAGGTTGAGGCAGAGACTACAATATCGAAGCAGAGGATATCAAATTGAGGTTGAGGAGACCAAGTTGAAATGAATAGCTAAGGTTGAGCCAACCAATGTCGAGGCCGAGGAGACCAAGTTGAGGCAAAGAGTCAAGTCTGAGAATGAGGCTTAAAATTATTAATGGAGCATGAAAATTATGATAAAAAATTCATAGGAGGTTGACCGAGGCCGACACTAAGCGCATCAAGGTACAATATTTTCACTATTCAAACATGCCCAAACACACCATATGCACTATGGAAGCTGGCCAAGATCGAGGCCAAGGCCGACCTTAAGCACATAAGGGCTAGAGATCCCAACCTCATCCTAGCTTTTAAGAGTTTGTGTGAACTATAAGTGTCCAAGGTTGATGTTAAGGTCGAGGTCAAGGCTGACCTACTGTGGTCGAGGTCGAGCCGATCGACGGGATCACGAAGCAGTACAAGCCAGAAGAAATACACCTAAGTCGGGCCTAGAATGTTTCACTTATAACTACAAAATAGCCAAACTTGAAACCCACAAAGTGGGGGCCAGTGTTATGGTTATTTTAGACCGAAGGATTTAATTGAAATCTAGCACAAATAGGAACGACAAAGTCAAGAAAAAGCATGACACGGGCTGAAAATGACAACTAAGGACAAAAGTAAGCCTAGAAAAAGGGGGCCAACTTAGGCATGGCCTAAGCCAGCATGCTTGGCCTTCGGTAACCTTTGCTAAATGCCTAACGGGGCATGCTTTACGTATGCCCCAATCCAAGAGATCATCTTAGGCTCGAAATATAGCAAAAATAAGACGTTGGCTGAGGCCAACCCTTGCTGAATGTGTAACAGGACAAGTTTTACGCATACCCCGACCCAAGAGAACATTTTAGGCTCGAAATATAGCAAAAGAAAGATGCTCGACTTTGGCCAAGGTCGAGGTTGACCTCTACCAAATGCTAAACAAGGCATGATTTATGTAGGTCCCAACTCAAGGGATCATTTTAGACTTAGAATATTGCCAAAATAAGATGATCGACCTTAGCTAAGGCCAAGATTAACCTTTGCTGAAAGTGAAATCAGGCACTCCCCTTGACATATTGGAGCTATAACAAGTAAGACACAAGATTTAGGCACGAGAAAGGGTAATAATTCATTGAGAATTTAAGATCACAACCAGTCCGAATGATGATCATTGAAGCAGATCTCAAAGCCTCAACTCCAAACACCTCTACAAAATTACAAAATACAAGGTAAGTTTTACTCTGAAGTTACATCATTAACCAATTTGCTTCAATCTCTTGTCATTAATTAATAATCAAAATGATGCATCTCGAAATTATTTAGTTCATAACATGCCACATTTTTAAGTTTCTTAAATATGTCGACAACATGATATATCCATACACGTGCTTCTATTCTTTTAGTCATTTAAAATCGGTAAAAGGATAAACTTAAAAATCATGAATAACTAGAGTGTAGTAAAATATTTTTATTGGATAAGTATGTTGTTACTTATATAGAAGATTATTTGGGTGCAGATGAATATAGGAAATTAAAGCAAAAAAGATATTCTTTGATAAGGAAAGAGAATCGAGTCATTAGAAGGAATGGATCTATTTAAGTACCACTCATGAAGAAACTGCATTGCAGGTGATCAAATTATAGGACTATTGAAGATAAGCGAAAACGACGACCCATATGAGGAAATGATGGGTGAAGTAACCATAACTCCGTCATGAAAGATATCAAGAAGCTGATTGAGCTATAATAGGCTTGGTCAGATAATATCCCAAGTTCACTCATGACCTGGGGCTCACCTTGAGTTAGGAGAGCAATGACTTGTTATCAGGCCTATCCTTGGGGTAGGTATGTCACAATTTGGTGCATAACTTTGTCATGAGATGGAGAAGTGTATTAGAAAATCAGTTGGACCTCGAAAGGATTTGGCTCGATAAGCCCAATAACCCCTTGTAAGTTCGGATTAAGTTTTGCGATGTGGTAGCGCGGTGATTAAAGGGGGGATTTTACTCCTAAGATAGGTTCTTAGAATTAAAACCCGTAATAAATGACTTGGAAAAACACAAACCCTAATTTGGTAGTGAGGGATAATGTTATGGGTAAATTCTTGAATTAAGGGTAAAATGGTCAATGGAAAGTAAGAGAAGTCTGAAGGGTTAGATCAAAGGATAAACTGGGCTTGGTTGGCGTCAACCTCAACTGAGGCCGAGCCTCTTATGTTAGCTCTGTTGGGTTTTATGCTCTAAAACTCGTAGATAGTAAATGTTATTAATTAACCGTCATCAATAAAGAGTTATAAATGTTATTGTTTGTATTGTTGTCTATTTTGTCTTAATAACTCTAAATCCAATAAACTAACATCCAAAGCCATCTTATGAGTCTTGAACTGTATGTGGAGACATACAGGGATCAATGTTCAAGATACAGTTTAAAGAGTTTATAGTATAGGGATAAGGCTGGGTACTTTATCCTAGTAACATTATGGATACGATCTACTTTATATTTGATATAAATGTAATGATCCAACGAGTTCGTATATGTGACACGCGAGTGAGGGTATTTTATACAATGATTTTGCATAAGATTGGATCACAAAATAGTAACCACTAGATGTTACACCGTCGACTAGTTAGGTTCCTATTTCATTAGGATGACCTAGACGACTTAGTCTTAATCCTGAGTATATTATGAACTCCTCATATTCACTAGGGATTGTCCTTTGATTTGTATGGGTAAAGGTAGCCAGATTGTCAATCCAATATGTCTACCATTTTGAGGACAAGACCGAGTGGGGAGCTGGGAACATAATAATACAAGATGAAATTTACTCATTCCTGTCTTAAGGGTAAGTAGATGGGTGTTCCCTTAAGTGGTGTCTCTCGGACTTAAACAAAGGGTCTTACCTTCTCGTTGGCTTGAGAAGAGTTTCTGTTTATTGCTTGAACCATAAATAAGTTGTTCATTAGAAGAGCACTGATATTTAAGGAGTCAGAGGTAATCCATAGGTAAAATGGTAATTTGACCTAATTGGAGTTACAAACACTCGTGAAGGACTAACTTGCTGGTATTGGTCTATATTCATGGACACAGAAATATATTTGTAGTGAGAAGAGTGTAGCTGTGTTCTTTAGTGAAGTGTACCCATAGTTAACGAATATTGATTAATTTGATTAATGAGTTTAACCAATTAATCTCATATTGTTGTAGCTTCTGATGTATAGATCCACCAGGTCCCCTCGTTAGCTCACTAGAGGATACTTCAGAGGGATAATTTGAATCGTTCAAATTAATTGAGGAAACTGTATATTAATGTGATTAATATATAATTAATTATGGATGTGATCTATAATTAAATTGGAAAGTAATATTTGAATAAGATTCAAATTAATTAATAGAGAGGTTTTGCATATATACATGGGATGTATATGATAATTAAACATATACATTAAATTGGGTTTAATGTATAAATAGTTAGTTAATTATTGTGCAAATTAAATTATATAAGTTCTATTTAATTGTACAAATCAAATAAATATTATTTAATTAGGCTAATTGATTAAATAAGTGTTATTTAATTTAATGGGCTAATTAATTAGAAAATGTTATTTAATTAATTATAGAAAAGGAAAATATATTAGGAAAGAGACTTGACTCTTCTCTATATAGAGACCAACCTTTGGTCCTTTGCAAACACACATTCTCATATAGTTTCATTGTAGAGAAACTTTGACAATACACAACACCCTAGTGTTATTGTGCAGAATTTTCTCTGAGCCTCTCTACTCTCCAAGACCCTATTCTCCTCCCCCTCTCCTAATAATTGAATACCACCTATCCTCTATTAGAATCCTAAGAGAATAATAAGATTACTCTTGTGGTAGTGTTCAAGATTGCTCAAGAAGTTTTTTGTGATCAAGATCGTTTGGAGATACGTTCGTTGGAACCTTGGAGATGATTGTTTGTGGCACTTGGGAATCTACAAAGGTAAGAATCGTTCTAATCCTTTCCTTAAAAGCATGCTAATTTTCATGTTTATATTCTATTTTAATTCAATGGTTATGTTTATGTAAAAATCAAATTGTGGGATGCAAAGGATTTTAACAAAACGCTTCCGCCGCGGGATCCGGTCCCCCCTTCAAGCCCAATGGCCAAAGACCTAGCACAGCTAGGCCTTAAGGGATAAAACCCTAACGTGCCTTGCTAGGATGTTGGACTAGTTGGCCTGGGCCAAAAATGAGGCTAAGGTTGAGGCTCGGAGTTTGATGAACATGACATGCTAAATGCATGCCCTGGCCCATTTGGCTTGAGAGATAGCCTAGCTCATATAAGATTAGGAAACTCATACTCTAATCTTAGTCGAACTAAGATAAACCTGTTGGGATGAAATCCCAAGTGTAGTGGAAAACAAATCCAGACCATTTTTCAGATTTTAATAACAAATTAACAGAGAAAATAAAATTTAGAATCCCTTACTTTCGTTGACGACTCTAGAGTGATTTACCAATTTTTGGATCTATGATCTTGACTCTTTTGCTATAAATCAAGTGAACACCACCAAAATGGTTTCATCAATATTCTCTTTGAGTTAGTGAGGTAGAAGGAGGTAAGATCCTTGGAGGGAATTTTCTATAGAGAAAAAAATCCCAGAAAGCCAGAAGCCCAGAGAGAAAATTCTGCGTATCACTTTTACAACAAATTGATTTAAATTTTATTCAACCAATAAATAAAATAAAATAAAATATATTTAATTAAATAACAATAAATTCATTTAGTTTAAAAATTAAATTTAATTTATTAAAATAAATCAAATAATTAATAATAATTAAATATATCATATTTATTAAATATGCATTAGAATCATATTCTAATACATCCACCTCTCATAACCTATAGTTTTAATTCAACTAATTTAATTAAAAAAATTTAATAAAATTTAATAAAATTAGATAATTAATTAATTCTCTAATTAATTAATCATTAAATTAAATATCATATATACCTTATAATTAAATCATATGCAATTATGTTTTCTCTCATACTACCTATAGTTTTAATGTGCATCTAATGCGCATTAATATTAACCAATAGTTTTAATATGATTCTATTACTATTGTTGGGAATGGTCTAAACTCGCAGTTCATGAATCTTGTTAACATATTCTATTTTCAATAAAAAAAATTGTTGAGTTTTCATTCCATAAATCACTATTGATATTGTATCCTTCTATGAAAATCCAATAAACGAATCCATGGCTATAACATGAGTACTTTAACTTTATGTGGTGATATAAAAATGAATCAAGTTTTAGTATGTAACCTAAATGGTCTATAAGTATACGGATGAGATTGGGTACCTTACCTCGTCTTGGTGATACTATTGGATGCAACTCATTTTAAATATTGATACAAATGATATGATCCAAAACTTATTCATGTAGAGACATGTAGGTGGGGGCATCCTATGCAATGAGTTTACATAAGACCGGACCTCGAAATAATCACTTTTCTTTATAACAACCGTTTACTGTTAAAACTGACTATCTCAAACTGAATGACCAAGGGTAACTTGATCTTAATCCTGAGCTAACTATGAACTTCTGTTTATTTGGGATTATCCTTTGATCTGCATAGGTAAGAGTAGTCCAACAACACTGCCTAATAAGCCTCCTATTTTGGGGATAAGACCGGATAGATAGCTAGGGACATAACCTTGCAATATGGAATTGACTCCTACTCGATTTAGAGCTAGCAGATGGGTTATTCTCTTAAGCGCTGATGCCTTGTCTTGAACAACAGGGCCCCATCTTCTCTTGGAAGAGAGGGTTTTGATTTATAAGTTGGACTATAATCGTTGTCTTATCGGAAGGCAATGAAGGATGTTGACTGGGATGAATGGGTCAATGTCATGGATCTCGAGATGGAGTCGATGTACTTCAACTCAATATGAGATCTTGTAGATCAACCTGATGGGGTTCGACCTATAGATTGTAAATGGATCTACAAGCATAAATGAGATGCTAATGGGAAGGTAGAGACCTTCAAGGCTCGACTTGTGGCAAAGGGTTATATCCAGGTATAGAGAGTCGACTACGAGGAGAATTTCTCGCCTGTTGCCATGTTAAAGTCGATCCGCATCCTCCTGTCCATTGCAGCTTATTATAATTATGAGATCTGGCAAATAGACGTCAAGACATCCTTTCTGAATAACAATCTTGAGGAGACCATTTACGTGGTGCAACCCGAGGGATTCATAGCCCAAGGTTAAGAGAAAAAGGTTTGCAAACTGAATTGGTCCATTTATGGACTGAAATAGGCATCTCGATCTTGGAACATACGGTTTGGTACTATGATCAAGTTGTATGGCTTTGACCAAAATGTTGATGAACCTTGTGTATACAAGAAAATCATCAACGCTTCAGTAGTCTTCTTAGTGTTGTAAGTAGACGATATCCTACTCATTGAGAATGATGTAGGTCTACTGACTGCAGTTAAGAACTGGCTAGCGACCCAATTCCAAATGAAGATTTGGGAGAGGCTCAGTTTGTTCTAGGTATACAGATCTTTCGGGATCATAAGAATAAAGTGTTAACACTGTCTCAAGCATCGTATATTGACAAGATATTGCTCAAGTACTTAATGCAGGACTCCTAGAGGGGCCTACTACCGTTCAGGTATGAAGTCACTTTGTCTAAGGACATGTGTCCTAAGACGCCTCAAGAGGTTGAGGAGATGAGACAGGTTCTATATGCGTCTGCCGTTGGTAGTTTGATGAATGCGATGCTCTGTACTCATCCAGACATCTGCTATGCTATGGGCATAGTCAGTAGGTATCAGTCTAACCCAGGGCAGGGTCACTGGACCGTAGTGAAGAACATCCTCAAGTATCTTCGGAGAACAAGGGATTACATACTCGTGTATGGTTTTAGGGATTTGATCCTTACCGGATACACAGATTCCGACTTTCAGATTGATAAGGACTCTCGCAAGTCCATATCAGGGTCAGTCTTTACTCTTAACGGAAAAGTTTTAGTGTGGCAAAGCATTAAGCAGAGGTGTGATAACTAGTAGAAATATAAGTTATTAAAGCTCAAATTATTAAAACAAAAGGAGAAAGCGATGGTAAAATAGGCAATATTATGATTGAATGCGCCAAACTAAAAGAAATTGTGATCGTTAACGCTGATAGCATAAAATCAGTTAAACTGCGTTATTTTGTGCAGGTACAATGCGATGGTGCGTCTAAAATAGCGATCCAAGAATACAATGCGATGGCACATTTGAGTTTTCGATCGCAAGAAGTACCTCATAAACGACCACATAAAGACCTTACATAAATGCGACAACATAATAAAATATGATGGGATATAAAGCTGATAACGGTCAATTCCAAAATATAGTTGACGGCCATTAGAGACCATACCGTTGCAAATACATTGAACTTTTGGTGATTTTCGGACAACGAAATAGAGTATGAAAATTAATGCTACCCATCCATGCAATCATTAGTGAGAAGAACTACTTCACCTTGAAATATATAAAGACCCAATGTTACCAAACTAGAAGGAGAGTGCGAGGAGACGAGGCAAAGCTGAGGAAAGGGAATTCTTGAAAAGAAATTAATTTTCGGAGAGGTCAAGAGACTGCCGAAAAATAGCCCGAAGAAGAGACATCCAACTCTTGAGAGAGCAAGATTCTACAAATCGGAAAAGAGTTGAAGTGATAAGAGCAGTGTAAAAAAGCCATGGGAAGCAAGACATTGCTTACCTGGCTTGATATTTCTCACTCAATTTATTGTTTTGTACTCAACACTTTATTTGCAAAAATGGAAACTTCATTTAAATTCATGTTAAGTCTCTCCACACCATGCATGAGTAACTAAAATTGTGAATGGGTTGAGAAGTACTAGCTAGCATGACTTAAGCTATGCATTTCATGCGATCATCTTGTCTTATGTATACGTCATTCATCATTTGGAGTGCTTGAATGAGTAGTCTAAAGACAGAATCTAGGCTTGAGAGTCAGAATAGATTGCATAAGCATGAGTAGAGACTTAGAAATAAGTTCTATCTGCTACATTCCATACACATCGCATGCATCATAGAAATAGGAAATGTGGCATTATGCATTGAGAAATGTAGTGCTTAATATTTGTGTACAACATGATCGCAGGACTTGTACAAAATCTTAAGAAATGTTAGCTAAATCTTTTCTCAACCCCTTCATCGCATACTTGTTACAACACCACCCTTTCATCACTCCACGTTTAATTCCATCGCATTAGAAAATCTAAATTAAATCACCATCTACTTCTTTATCACCACCGCAATAGAATTAGAGAGTCCGTCACATATTTATTTAGTAATCCCTGTGTTCGACCTTGGACTTACCAGGACCCTAAGAAGGCTTATACTTGGGCTTTGTTAGGAAAACTTGTATGATCATCATAGCCACACATCATTCCATGATAAACTAATACATCAAGATTTTGGCGCCATTGTCGAGGATTATGGTATAGATTATGCTAACATCAAACCTCTTTGATCTTTACAGCTTTCGACCTTTATTGAATTGCCATTCCATCTGTGAAGGAAGAAACAAGCGTTGCATGAGGGAAGGACATACTCCTGAGCTCAAATACGACCCAGAGATCGGAAGAACTTTTCGCAAAAGATAGAGAAACAAACATAAACGACAAGGAAGAGTTCACAGAATGGCTGAACAATGTGAAGAACGAGTAGCAAATGAAAACAACATGATGGAAAATCCTATCCTACTGGAAAATGATCGCAATAGACCTATCCGAGACTATGCGTCACCAAACTTGTCTGATTTCTCCCTAGGAATCATGAGACCAGCATTGGTTCGAGATAAAGCCAGTAATGTTACAAATGATATAAACAGCAGGACAGTTTGGAGGATGGCGTGGTGAAGATCCGCACGCTCATTTACGAAGCTTCATTGAAATCTGCAACACTTTTGTGTTCCTTAATATTTCCCCATAAGAGGTTCGACTCACGTTATTTCCATTTTCACTATGCAATAAAGCAAGAAAATGGGCTTACTCTCTCCAACTAGGAAAGATAACTTCATAGGAGCAAGTTGTGGAGAAGTTTATGAAGAAGTATTTCCCTCCTACAGAGAAGGCCAGAAGGAGGAAATTGATCACCAATTTTGAACAAGAAGAAGATGAATCGCTTAGTGACGCATGGGCGAGATTCAAGAGACTAGTACGCGACTGCCCACACATTGGATTGCTGGATTGCCTCCAAATGGAGATTTTCTATCATGGACTTTATTCTTCATCGCAGACAGCTGCTAATGCAATAGCAGCAGGAGGTCTGCTGTACAAAACATATGATGAAGCAAAGAACATTCTTGATCGCATCTTGAAAAACTACGAAGATTGGCAAGAAAGCGATTAAAGAACAAAGCCTAGAGAAGGTAATGCAAGTAATGGTGCCGTCGCATCATTACAGAATCAGATGAATGCGATGATAAATTTGTTGCAAGGCATCGCAATAAACAATCCAGGAACTCGAAATGGGCAAGTCAATGCGATAGAGCAAACAAGCACCAGCTGTGTTGTATGTGAAGAATCATATTCTTTTGAGGAATGTCCACGTAATCCTCAATCAGTTACTTTGTCAAAAACATTTCGTTTTCAAACACTTATAACCCAGGTGGCGAAATCACCCTAATTTTTTTTGGAAGAACAACCAACAACAAGGCAGTTAGCCTATGGCTCAGAAAGAGGGACCACCAGGGTTTTTCCATAGAACTAATGGACAACAGCAACGACAAGCTAGCAGCTCTCAAACACCATCCTCATCATCCCTGGAAAACTTGTTGAAGCAATACATCGAAAAGAATGAAATAGTCCTTCAAAACCAAGCTACATCCATTCGCAATTTGGAAATTTAAATAAGACACATTGCAGGAGAGCTAAAGAACAGACCTCAAGGGACATTGCCTAGCTCAACTGAGTTTCCCTGCCAAGCAGTCACCCTAAGAAGTGGAAAGGCGACGATAGAAGTCAGGAAAGAGCCTAGTAAGACCGAGTCAAAGGAGCAACCTACGATTGAATCAAAGAAACATCTATCGTAAACTGAGTCAAAGGAGTCCAAGATTATGGAACCAGAGATGTGATCACCTCTAAGCCTCCAGACCATGAAACATTGAAAGTACATCTACCTCAATTTCCTCAAAGATTGAAAAAGAAACAAAACGATGAAGGTCAATATCATTGCTTCCTGGAAATATTGAAACAATTGCACATCAATATTCCATTCATAGAAGCGATAGAGGAGATGCCGGTGTATGCCAAATTTTTGAAGGACATTGTCTCGAAGAAGAGAGGCACGGAAGATTCACAACGGTGGCATTGACACAAGAATCCAATACTATAATCCCACCAAATATGCATAACCCCGACAATTTCACAATACCTTGCTCAATAGGAGGGATCTACATTGCTAAAGCATTATTTGATCTTCGGAAAAGCATAAACTTAATGCCCCTTTCAATCTTCATTGGTAACTCCCACAACGGTGACTCTCCAACTCATAGATAGGCCCTTGGTGCACCCTGAAGGGAAATTAAAGGATGTCTTGGTAACAATAGACAGATTCATTCTACCTGCAGACTTCATTATCCTAGATTATGAGGTAGATAAAGATGTTCCAATGATATTGGGACGACCATTCTTGTCTACTGGTCGTGCTCAAATAGATGTGCACAAGGGAGAAATCACAATGAGCATCAACGGAAAGAAACTCAGGTTCAATATTATCAAGGCAATGAAGTTCCTAGATGAGGAAGGCTCATCAGACTCTGATGATGAACACACTTGCGTTGAAGATTGGGATTTCGAGGAAGAAAATGAAGAAAGAGAGGATGCGGCAGCATCCATAGAGTTGCCATGTGATAACAGAGATATTGAAGAATGAAGAAATGCTGAATTTGGAAGAAGAAAGAAAAGCACAGAAGCCCTCTTTAGAGCAGCCACCTACACTGGAACTAAAAACTCTACCAATCCACTTGAAGTACGTATTTCTCAGCCAAAATGAAACCTTACCAGTCATCGTATCCTCTGCATTACCTGAAGAAAAAGAAACTGCGCTGCTTAGTGTTCTAAAGAGATATATTAGAGCAATCGGATGGACGCTCGCAGACATCAGAGGTATTAGCTCGACGTATTGCATGCGTTGAATTAGGCTTGAAGAAAACTAGAAAGGCTCGATAAAACCTCAACACAGACTGAACCTTGTGATGAAAGAGGTTGTTAAAAGAAATCATCAAGCACGTGGGACAGCCCCGTGCAGTGTGTTCCCAAAAAGGGTGGGATGACAGTAGTTCCTAATGCAAACAACGAGTTGATCCCATGAGGACCGTCACGGGTTGGCGGATTTGTATAGACTATAGGAAACTCAACGCAGCGACAAAGAAAGATCATTTCCCTTTACCTTTCATTGATTAAATTCTCGACTGGTTAGCAGGGAATGACTATTTCTGCTTCCCTGATGGGTATGCAGGCTATAACCACATTATGATCACACCAGAGGATCAAGAAAAGACCATATTCACATGTCCATATGGAACGTTCGCCTTTCTCGCATGCCTTTTGGACTATACAATGTGCCCAGTACGTTTCAAAGGTGTATGATGGCAATCTTCTTCGAGTACCTTGAAGACTCAGTTGAAATCTTTATGGATGATTTCTCAGTCTATGGGCAAACATATGAAATCTGTCTGCAAAACTTGGAGAGAATACTGAAAAAATATGAAGAAACTAATCTGGTGCTTAATTGGGAAAAGTGCCATTTTATGGTCAAAGAAAGAATTGCGCTCAGGCAAAAGGTTTCAAAGAATGGGCTAGAGGTGGATAAAACAAAAATTGAAGCCATAGAAAAACTTCCACCTCCAGCAAATGTGAAAGCTTTGAGGAGTTTCTTAGGATACGGGGGGTGTTACAGAAGGTTTGTGAAGGACTTCTCCAAAATCGCTCGACCGCTGAATGTGTTGTTAGAAGCTGATAGACCGTTTTATTTTGATCCACACTATCTCACTGCATTCAAAACACTAAAGGACGCTTTGAATACAGTGCCAATTCTAATCACACACAATTGGGCAAAGCCATTGAGCTGATGTGCGATACTAGTGGATATGTGATGAGGGCAATCTTGGCACAAAAAGTAAAGATAATGTTACACCCCGTTGCATATGCTAGCAGAACATTAAACTCCACGTAGGCGAATTACACCACCCATTAAGAACGAACTTTTAGCAGTAATTTTTGCGATTGAAAAATTCAGACCTTACTTATTGGGATCAAAAGTTATAGTCCACACAGACCACTCGGCAATAAGATATTTGATGACCAAAAAAGATGCGAAGCCTAGACTAATCCGATGGGTTCTCTTACTCCAAGAATTTAATATGAAAATAATCGACCGAAAGGGAACAGAGAACCAGGCCGCTGACCATTTATCGTGGTTAGAGAATCCTGAAGTGGATCGCATCCAGTCGGAGGTGAACGCCTCATTTCCTTATGAGCAGTTGCTTAAGATTGAAGAACTACCCTGGTATGCAGATATTGTCAACTTCTTGGTCTGCAAACAATTCCTTAAAAACTACACATCCCATCAAAAGAAGCAACTCATTTATGAATGCAAATTTTACTACTGGGACGATCCAAATCTCTACAAAAGGGGACCTTAAACAAGTATTGAGACTGTGTTCCAGAGACTGCTTTCCATTGCATACTGTTTCAATGTCATGAATCACCCTATGGAGGGCATTTTGGTGGATAGCGCACAATAGCAAAAGTTTTGCAATGTGGGTATTACTGGCCCACTCTGTTTAAGGAACCACGAGAATACTTCATGAAATGCGATAAGTGCCAACGCACTGGAAGCATGTTAGAAAAAAATGCAATGCCAATGAACATCATATTGGAGGTGGAGCTATTCGACGTCTGAGGTATAGATTTCATGGGACCATTTCCATCATCAAATGGTCATAAATACATTCTATTAGCTGTCGACTATGTTTCTAAATGGATTGAAGCTATTTCATGCATTGCAAACGATACGGCAATAGTCTCTAAGTTCTTGGAGAGAAACATCTTCACTCGTTTTGGCACCCCACGTGGCTTAATAAGTGACGAAGGGGCCCACTTAATGAATCACATTGTTAGCAAACTGTTGATCAAATATAATATCCATCATAAGATCGCCACCGCATATCACCCCCAAACAAACAGACAAGTAGAGGTCTCTAACAGAGAAATCAAGTAAATTTTAGAGAAGATGGTGAATCCATCGCGGAAGGATTGGGCCATTAAACTAGATGATGCTTTGTGGGCATATCAGACTACTTATAAGATACCCATAGGCATGTCACCATATGCAATGGTATTTGGAAAGGCTTGCCATCTACCGTTGGAACTGGAATATAAGACGATGTGGGCAATTAAGAAACTTAACTTTGATCTTAAGGCAGCAGAAGAAGAGAGAAAACATCAACTACTAGAGTTGGACAAGTGGAGATTACAGGCGTATGAGAATTCTAAAATTTACAAAGAATGCACCAAGCGATGGCATGATAAACGTCTTTATGAGAAAAACCTCAAGGCAGGTCAAAGGGTATTATTGTTCAACTCTAGGCCGCGTCTCTTTCCCGAAAAATTGAAGTCACGTTGGTCCGGACCTTTCATAATTAAAGAAGTATTCCCACATGGAACGGTGGAATTGACCAACGAAGATGGGACCAACACGTTTAAAGTAAATGGGCAAAGATTAAAGATGTATCATGGAGGAGATTTCCAATGCGAGAAAACCTCCCTTGACTTGGGTAAGTCAAAATAAAGAAGAAACACTTAGTCTCTATGATGATAAGCGACATACATTCATTAGGGACGAAGTTATCCTTTTTTAATATCCTTTTTGTTTTTCTTTCAAGAATCTATTTTACTCTTTGCATATTACTACTTTTTATGATTGTCAACTCTTTCTTTCGTAATCTTAATTTTTTTTATTTCATCATTCTGATCGCAATAAACAATTGCGATGGAGTAATGCAATGGGTTTAAAACACATGATCGATTCAATCAGTCCATCGCAATTACAAAATCAGCCCATCACAGGAAAGGATGCGATCAAAATGATGCGGGCAAAAAATTAAATTTGGGGGTTGTGTCCCTCCTTGCCTCATCTTATTTCAATTTTTGTACTTCTCACTTTCAATTTAATATTGCTAAATTCTATTATCGCATTCTCTCTCGTTTGACTCAATCTTGAAGTTTTGATTGCTTTATTTGGTCGCCGCATTCACCCCTTGCCCATTATGACTTCAATGATGAAATTTATGCTTCTTTCATTACTGCATGAACTAGCATCAGATTAATTTCAGGACAATCAATTCACAAAACATTTTTAAAATTTAGTGGTCTACCAGCTTTACTTCAAAACTATTTTTACAAAATTTTCTGAGTCCTTCGCATGAATTATTTTGTCTTTTAGCAATGAGGACATAGCTGCGTGTTAAATTTTGGGGTAATGTTATTTTCAGCCTTGTTATTTTCAGAATTTCGAAGAATTCGTTTTTGATTAAAAAAAATTATTTTTATTACGTTGAGATCGGATCCTACTCGTAGTTGGATATTTGCATGACATCTGTGGGGAAAAGTCAAAATGAAGGTGGGAATTGTGATCAACGCAGAAGACAAGTGATCGCAACTCTGCTGCCAAATAAAGAGATGGACAAGTGATCGCAACTCCATTTATTGTTTTGTACTCAACACCTTATTTGCAAAAATGGAAACTTCATTTCAATTGATGTTCAGTCTCTCCACACCATGCATGAGTAACTAAAATTGTGAATGGGTTGAGAAGTACTAGCTAGCATGACTTAAGCTATACACTTCATGCGATCATCTTGTCTTATATATTCGTCATTCATCATTTGGAATGCTTGAGAGAGTAGTCTAAAGATAGAATCTAGGCTTGAGAGAGTCGGATTAGATCACATAAGCAAGAGTAGAGACTTATAAATAAGTTCTATCTGCTACATTCCATACACATCACATGCATCCTAGAAATAGGAAATGTGGCATTATGCATTGAGAAATGTAGTACTTAATATTTGTGTACAACATGATCGCATGACTTGTACAAAATCTTAAGAAATGTTAGCTAAATCTCTTCTCAACCCCTTCATCGGATACTTGTTACAACATCACCATTTCATCGCTCCGTGTTTAATTCCATCGCATTAGAAAATCTAAATTAAATCACCATATACTTCTTTATCACCACCACAATAGAATCAGAGAGTCCGTCGCATATCTATTTAGTAATCTCTGTGTTCGATCTTGGACTTACCAGGACCCTAAGAAGGCTTATACTTGGGCTTTGTTAGGAAAACTTGTATGATCATCGCATCCACACATCATCACATGATAAACCAATGCATCAGGGTGCATCGCTGACTCCACTATAAAGGCGGAGTACGTAGCAGCTTGCGAAGCTGCTAAAAAGGCCGTCTGACTCAGGAAGTTCTTGACAGAAACTAAAGTTGTTCTAGATATGTCTAGGCCTATTACTCTCTATTGTGATAATAGTGGGGCAGTGGCGAACTCCAAGGAGCTGAGGAGTCACAGGCGCGACAAACACATAGAGCGGAAGTATCATTTGATTCGTGAGATAGTGCATCGAGAGGATGTGATCATCACAAAGATCGCTTCGTAGCACAATATTGGTGATGAAGGATCTCAAAAGAGGAGTTCCATGAGTGGCTTAGATCGCTCCGATTTCACAGTGACCGGAATATCAACGATATACATTCTATACTAATAGTTATGCATATTAAATTCAACAACAACATGCTCAGAATGCGATAAAACATAGAGAAAGGGGTTCATACCAGAGGAAAACGATCTTCTTTTGTGTGAACCCACAGCAGCGAAAAACTCCACTGATCTACTAGCACCCGACGAGTTTCTCAACTATTACTGCAAGATCGAACGTACACGAACAAGGATTCGGGGACAACACCACCACCAGAGAAACCCAGGTATCCTCGGTGTCAAAAACCCAAAGTGTGGGCTCTAGTGAGTTTGGTAGAGGACGGAGGAAAAGGGTATCGTGTAGACGACAAGCGCGTACGAGAAGAACTCTGCTATCGTATAGTGGGGACGCTTATCGTAAAGTAGATCTACACGATCGTTTAGGAAAAGCTAGACGATCGTTTAGGAAAGTTGTATATGATCATTTAGGAAACGTGTGATCTAGATGATTGTTTAAACGAATGAGAATCTATCGTATAGGCTCTCGGCGATCGCTCTTTCACGGTTTCTTTTGGGGCGCGGGATTTCAAATGTATGAATGAATTCTTTTCAAATATGAAAATGATTTCCAAATTTCAACCCACGGTTACCTTAACCTTCGCGGCCCACGTTCCCATGTTTATACTTGAAAAATTTGTTAATTATTAAATAATTAATCAATTCATTTATTTAATAAATATAATCATATTATATTTATATCCTATAGTTTGATATCATATATCTATTATAGTATTTTCCCTTTACTTGATATAAATCATCTAATTTCTTCCAAAATAATGTATCTCATACATTTAGCCAATTATATCATATATAATTAACCATTCCAATTATATCATATATAATTGTACTTTCTCTTGTCAATTTGAACATTTTAAATTAACCCAAACACTGGTTCTCGACTTTATCCAAGCTACCCAGATGACCTAATGGACCTGTATCTCGAAGCTCCAACGGTATGTGAATAGCTGAATAAACTCTTTAGCCACGAGATTTACCATCCAACTGTCAGTGATTCCACTAAAGACCAACAGCTGAACTCTTCTCATCACAGATATATTTCTGTGTCCATTGGATGTAACCAATCATGAGTACGATGACCCTTCACAGATGCTCGTAAGTATAGCTGGGCCAATTTACTGTTTTGCCCCTGTAGTTACATCTCACTCCTTAAGTAACACTGATTCCTCTAATGAACAATACAACATAGTCCAACTATGTGTGAACATCTCTCAGGCCAAGAGAAGGTGTGTGGCGACACATTGTTCAAACCCTAGAATCAGCCTTTAAGGGAGCCATCTATCTACTTACCCCTGTCTTGTGGAAGGAGTGAATTTCATCTTGTGTAGTTGAGTTCCTAGCTCCCAAATCTGACGTATCCCCAAAATGATAGGTTTGAATCGGCGACTTGGCCATTCGCACCCATACAAATCAAAGGACCGCCCTCAATGGCAGGAGTTCCCAACTCACTTAGGATTGAGGTCATGTTACCCATGGTCATCCTAGTGAAGTGAAGTCTCTGTCATGACGGTGTTATATAACGAGACATTAGCACTTCGTAGTTAGGTCTTATACAAACTCTTTGTATAGGACGCCCCCGTTCGCATGTCCCCAACACGAATAGGATCAGATCTTCTTTGACAATTCACAACACTTGTGACCATTCCACAAAGCGGGCCGCGTCCGTAGCATTACCAGGATAAGGTTTCCCTCTTATATCCATATACTACAGACTATTTTGGTTATCACTCAAAACATGATCCACTTATATGTTACCACATACATGCTTGAGTCACATACAGATAAACAGAGATTTTATGTTTATTGGTTTGTGGTAAAGCAAATAAAACACATAAATGAGCAAAACAACAAGATGAGAAGTAAATATCATATATTAACAATCACAGGTGTTCATATAAACTGTTTACAAACTACAGGACACGAGACTTTAGGGCATTAACCCCAACAATCTCCCACTTGTCCTAAAGCGAAGTGGGGCGTACAAAAGCCTTAGTACAAAACAATAAACTAGGTCCTTCTAATTCTCCCTTGTAGGAACTTAACTACACAAGATGGAATTCACTCCTTCCCTGAAGCAGGGGTAAGTAGATAGATGGCTCCCTTAAGGGCTGATTCCGGAGCTTGAACAATGTGGCACCACACACCTTCTCTTGGCCCGAGAGGTGTTCACACATAGTTGGACTATGTTGTATTATTCATTAGAGGAATTAGTGGTACTTAAGGAGTGAGATGTAACTACAGGGGCAAGACAGTAATTCTGCCCAACTGTTCTTACGAGCATCTGTGAAGGGTCATCATACTCATGATTGGTTATATCCGATGGACACAAAAATATATATGTGGTGAGAAGAGTTCAGCTGTTGGTCTTTAGTGGAATGCCTGACAGTTAACGGATGGTGGATCTCGTGGCTAAAAAGTTTAGTTAGCTATTCATGGACCGTTGGAGCTTCAAGCCACAGGTCCATTAGGTCCCCTGGGTAGCTTGGATAAAGTCGAGAATCAGTGTTTGGGTTTATTTGGAATGTTCAAATTGACAAGAGGAAGTTCGATTATATATGATATAATTGGACTGGTTAATTATATATGATATAATTGGCTAAATATATGAGATACATTTTTTTTGGAGGAAATTAAGATATAAATATGATTTATATCAAGTAAAGGAGAAATTAATATAGTAGATATGTGATATCAAACTATAGGGTAAAAATATAATATGATTATATTTATTAATAATTTAATTGGTTAATTATATGATAATTAACCCAAAATCTCGCTCGAACGTGCGTTAGTGGGAACAGCATCGGTTATTGTAACCGATGAATAAAATGAAATCTGTTTCATTTTTTAATCATTAGTAAGCCCGAAAAAAAATCGAAGGAGCACGTTGGTGTGAAAACGTAATCGATCGCTTAAAATCGAGAGCCTATACGATAGTCTCTCAGCGCCTAAATGATCGCATACCTTACGCCTAAACGATCATCTACCTATCGCCTAAACAATTGCACACTAAGTTCTAAATGATCGGTTAGCTTTCCTAAATGATCGTATAGTGTGTCGTGTTTGCTAAACGATCACCTACTATTTTTTTAAACGATCGTTCAGTAAAATCTACATGATCGTGTAGTTTCTTCTAAGCGATAAGCATTTTGCTATGGATAGCTTCATATTCTCTCCCACTTGCTTATCGCCTACACGATCAGTTTTTCCTTCTACCTCTACCAAACTCACCAAAGATCACGCTTTGGGTTCTCATTCCGAGAATACCTGGGGCTCTTTTCTAGTGGTGTCATCCTCGCTGCATTCGTGTTTTTGCGGTTGTTCATGCTGCTGTAGTCGACGCATCTGTTGGGCGTTGGTTGATCGAGCAGAGGCCATCCGCTGCATTGAGTTCTAAAGTTTGAAGACTGTCTTCAACTGATTGTGAACTCTCTCCCTTGTTATTTTTTGTTCAAAGCATGCCGTTAATTGACTGTTTGTTTGTATAACTGTGCGTTTGAATGTATCTGTTGTATTTCGGTCACTGTGAAATTGGAGCGATTCGAACGCACTCGTGGAACTCTTCGTTACGATATCCTTCACATATTTGCTCTACTAGACTTGAAAACAACTTATATGTGTTAAAACCAGATGAAACAAAAGCCATTTTAAATATAGAGATGTTTAAAACGGCTGAAACTAAAAACAAAAAACAAAGATTTCTCCTAATGCCTATCTTTGACATCTCAGAATTGGTCACATAAATCTCAATATGATTGAGAGATTGGTTAAAAACGGTCATCTAAATCAGTTAGAAAAAAGTTCTTTACCTCCTTGTGAGTCATGTCTTGAGGGAAAAATGACTAAAAGATCTTTTACTTGAAAAGGTCTTCGTGCCAAAGAACCCCTTGAACTTATACATTCAAACCTTTGTAGTCCAATGAATGTAAGAGCACAAGATGGATATGAATATTTTGTCAGTTTTAGTGATGACTATTCTAGATATGGCTATATTTACTTAATAAGTCACAGGTCTGAAAATCTTGAAAAGTTCAAGGAGTTCAAGACGGAAACAAAAAAATTATTAGGTAAAGAATTAAAACACTTCGATCAGATCGATGTGGTGAGTATATGGTTTTACAATTCCAGAACTATTTGGTAGATCATGGAATTCAATCCCAACTCATATCACCTGGAACACCACAATAGAACGGTGTTGCAGAAAGGAGAAACCGAACCTTGTTAGACATGGTTCGATCTATGATGAGTTTTGCTTAGTTACCTCAATCCTTTTGGGGGTATACAGTACAGACTGCGGTATATATTCTAAACATGGTTCGCTTAAAAAGTGTTTCTGAAATACCGTATGAGTTATGGAAAGGACATAAAGGTAGTTTACGTGACTTTTGAATTTGGGGATGTCCAACACATGTGTTGGTATAAAACCCTAAGAAATTAGAACGATGTACGAAGTTATGCCTTTATGTTGGATACCTAAAAGAAATAAAAGGAGGATTTTTTTATGATCCCCAAGAAGATAAAGTATTTTTTTCGATAAATGCTACATTCTTGGAAGAGTATCATATTAGAAGTCTTCAACTGTGTAGTAAACTAATATTGAAAGAAATAACCAAAAATACTACAGATAAGTCAACAAAAGTTGTTGATGAAGCTGGTCCATCAACAACGGTTGTTGCTCCACATTCTTCTCAAGAGTTGAGAATGCCTCGACATAGTGGGAGGATTGTTCATCAACCTGAATGCTACATGGGTTTAACAAAAACCAAGACATCATACTTGATAATGGTCTAGAGGATCCATTGACATTTAAACAGGTAACGAAAAATGTTGATAAGGAACAATGGATAAAAGCCATGGATAGAGAAATTGAGTCTATGTACTTCAATTCTGTCTAGGATCTTGTAGATCAACAATATGAGGTTAAACCTATAGGTTGTAAATGGATCTACAAGAGGAAAAGAGACCAAACTGGCAAGGTGAAAATCTATAAAGATAGACTCGTGGCAGAAGGTTTTATCCAAAGAAAGAGGATTGACTATGAAGAAACCTTCTCTCCCGTTGCCATGATAAAATAAAAAAGAATACTCTTACCCATTGCCGCATATTATGACTATGAGATATGGTAAATGGATGTCAAGACAATTTTTTTGAATGGCCATCTTGATGAAAGTAATTTTATGTCTCAACCATAAGGGTTCATTAAACAGGGTCAAGAACAAAAGGTTTGTAAGCTTAAGAGATCCATTTATGGGTTGAAACAAGCTTCTAGATCCTGGAATATAAAATTTGACACTGCAATCAAATCTTATAAACAGAACATTGATGAACCTTGTGTATACAAGAAGATAGTCAACAAAACTGTAGCATTCTTAGTTCTTTATGTTGATGATATCTTGCTCATTGGGAATGAGACAAATTACCTTGCTGACGTAAAGAGATGGTTAGCATCACAATTCCAAATGAAAGATTTGGGAGATGCTCAATATGTTTTTGGGATTCAGATTTTTTGAAATCGAAAGAACAGAACCTTAATATTATCTCGAGATCTGATATTGATAAAATATTGTTGAGACATAATATGCAAAATTCCAAAAAGGGTATGTTACCTTTTAGACATGGAATTCATCTGTCAAAGGAATAGTCTCCTAAGACACCTCAAGAAGTTGAGGAAATGAAAAGAATTCCATTTGCATCAGCAGTTGGGAGCCTGATATACGCTATGTTGTGTACTCGTTCGGACATATGCTTTGTAGTTGGAATTGTCAGCAGGTTCCAATTTAACCTGGGCCACAATCATTGGATGGCTGTTAAAAACATCCTCAAGTATCTCAGGAGAATGAAGAACTATACGCTTGTATATAGACCTAAGGATTTGATCCTTATAGGATACACTGATTCTGATTTTCAGAGTGACGTAGATTCTAGAAAATCTACCTTAGGATCAGTTTTAACTCTTAACGGAGGAGCTATAGTGTGGAGAAGCATTAAACAAAGTTGTATAGCTGACTCCACGATGGAAGCGGAATATGTAGCTGCATGAGAAGCAACTAAAGAAGCAGTGTGGCTCTGCAAGTTCCTGACAGATTTAGAAGTCGTTCCAAATATTCATCTGCCCATTACTCTGTATTGTGCTAATAATGGTACAGTTTCTAGTTCCAAGGAACCCAGAAGTCATAAATGTGGAAAACATATCAAAAGAAAGTACCATCTTATCAGAGAAATTGTACACCGAGGAGACGTGATAGTCACGCAGATAGCCACAAAAGATAACCTTGTTGATCCATTTACAAAGGCCCTCTCGGCTAAAGTGTTCGAGGGCCACCTGGTTGGACTAGAACTATGAGCATAACCTAGGGCAAGTAGGAGAATATCAAAGGGTATTTTGGATGCCCTAGTTTTTTGTATTTTTCTCTCTTTATTTCTCAACATTGTAAACATTATATTTTTATATGTTTATCTCATCGGAGTGTTAGTCCAAGTGGAAGATTACTGGGAATGACCTAAACTCACAGTTTGTGAATCTTGTTAACATATTCTATTTTTCAATAAAAAAGTTGTTGAGCTTTTATTCAATAAATTACTATTAATATTGCATCCTTCTATGAAAATCCAATACACGAATCCATGACTATCATATGAATACTTTAACTTTATGTGTTGACATAAAAATGGATCAAGTTTTAGTATGTAGCCTAAATGGTCTATAAGTATACGGGTGAGATTGGGTACCTCGTCCTGGTGACACTATTGGATGCGGCCCATTTTGTATATTGATACAAATGATGTGATCCAAACTCATTCATGTAGAGACATGTGAGTGGGGGCATCCTATGCAATGAGTTTGCATAAGACCGGACCTTGAAATAGTCACTCCGAGGGCCGTTTGGGGCACCAAATGAGCTCCATTTTCAAAACTATCTAGCACACGGCTTTTTTTCATAGTTCTTAACCCCTGGGTCTGTTTTCGCGCTTTTGCCAGCCGAAAGGTTCGCGCACAAAACTTGGACCCTGTTGAGATGTCGCAGGGCTACCACGGGGCCCAAGTTTTGTGTCCGAAACTTCCAGCGGGCAAAAATGAAAAAACAGATCTAGGGGTTAAGAACTATGAAAAAAAGTCGTGTGCTAGATAGTTTTGAAAACGGAGCTCGTTTGGTGCACCGAAGGCCCCTGGGGCACCGTTTACTGTTAAAACTGACTATCTCAAACTGAATGACCTAGGGTAACTCGATCTTAATCCTGAGTTAACTATGAACTCCTGTTTATTCGGGATTATCCTTTGATCTGCATAGGTGAGAGTAGTCCAACAACACTACTCAATAAACATCCCATTTTAGGGATAAGATCGCATAGATAGCTGGGGACATAGCCTTGCAATATGGAATTCACTCCTACCCGATTTAGGGTTAGGAAATGGATTGTTCTCTTAAGCACTGATGCTTTGTCTTGAACAGTGGGGCCTCGCCCTCTCTTGGAAGAGAGAGTTATGATTTATAAGTTGGACTATAAATCAATTATTCAATGAAGGATCAGTGAGAGCTTAAGGGGCAAGATGTATTTACAGGGATAAAACGGTAATCTTTGACTAGCTGTAAATACGAACGACTTGGAAAGGATTGACTTACCAATTATGGTTAAAATAGACAAAAATATATCTACAGTGAGAATAGTGCAACTCTCGAGCTATAGTGGAATGTCTTGGTAGTTAACGAATAGTAATTAATTTGGTTTAAAGAGTTTAAACCAATTAATTACAAAGTCATTGAAGCTCATGATCTGTAAATTCATAAGGTCCCTCTACTACCTCGTAATTTGGATTAGTAAATTGAGTAATCTTGTTTGAAATTAGGGTTTAGAATTTGAAATGTTCAAATAATTAAGATTTCTATTTATTGTATTCGATACAATTAAAAGTTTAATTTTATTGAAATTAAACGAATTTGGAGAAATGATTAATGTTTAAATATGATTTAAATATTAATTATATTAAATTAATTTCATTTTGATGGAATTAGTTTTTTTTTTATTAATTTAAATTAGATATTAAATTAATTTTAATTAAAAGGTTTAATTATTTAGTTTTTATTTAAAAATTAATTAATTGAATTAATTTTATCAAACTAATAAATAAAATTAAATAAGTTTAATTACAAAATTTGTTTTGAAATTTTTTTTTAGCAAAATCATTTTGAAAATGGTTTTTAAAGTGGAGATTTCCAAAATGTTGGAAATCTCCACTATGTAATGAACTTCCTTACTCACTTCTCCATTTTCTCCATCAAGTAGAAGCTACCCTTCATGCAAACTATGGATGAAAACTCTATAAATTGAAGTGCTGAAATGAATTATGATTCATGCTTACTAAGAACTTCAATAGAAACTCTGTAGAAATTATCAAACCCTATTCATATCTTATATACTTCTAGCTAAATTTAGTGTTTCCACCACACAATCCTTGCAAGAGAATAGTAGAGAAGATCTTGGTGGTTATCTACTTGAAGTTTGAAACTCTTTCATGTGGATCTCAGCTGGATTTGAAGAGGATACTTCAAAGGTATTGCATTCAACAAATCCTTTTCTGTAAATGTTATTTTGAAGCATGTTTAAACTCAAATTAAGTATGATTAGAGTGCTTATTGATTTTGTTTTTCCTCCGCTGCACGTTAATATACTCTAACAACTATTAAATTTAATATTTGAACTCCTTCAAATATTTAATTCTCCCATAAACTAATTTTTGAATCAAATTCAAAATAAATTTATATTATAAAGTTTAATTAAAATTTAAAATTTATATTATAATGTATCACCATACATTACATTCTTTCCCATAGTAAATTTGAATATTTCAAATTACTTTCATTACCTCAATACCCTTTATGAGCTACCAGTGGGACCTAATGGATCTACAGATCAGAAACTCTAACGATATGAGATTAATTGGCTAAACTCATTAACCAAGTTAATCAATATTCATTAACTGTGGATATACTCCACTATAGACCCACAGTTGCACTCTTCTCACCGCAGATATATTTTTGTGTCCATGGATATTGACCAATGACAGCAAGCTAGTCCTTTACGAATATTCGTAACACCAATTGGGTAAAATTACCATTTTACCTCTGGATTAGCTCTGTATCCTCAAGTACCAGTGCTCCTCCAATGGACAATCTGTTTATGGTCCAACCATTAAACAAAAATCTCTCTTAGGCCAGTGAAAGGGCAGGGCCCTTTGTTTAAGTATCAAAGATATCACTTAAGGGAACACTCATCTACTTACCCTAAAGTTGGAAAGGAGTGAATTTCATCTTGTGAAATTATGTTCCTAGCTCCCTACTCGATCTTGTCCCCAAAATGGTAGGTTGATTGAGTTGGAAAACTGGTCATTCTCATATATACAAATCAAAGGACAATCCCTCGTGAACAGGAGTCCATAATCCACTCAGGATTAAGACTAAGTTGCCTAGGTCATCCTAGTGAAATAGAAACCTAACTAGTCAACAGAGTTACATTTAGAGGTTACTATTTTATGATCCGTCTTATGCAAACTCTTTACATAGGATACCTCCACTCGCATTTTTCCTACACAAACACGTTGGATTATTGCATTTATATCAAATATAAAGTGGGTCGTATACCATAGTATCACCAGGATAAGGTATCCAATCTTATCCAAATACTATAGACCCTTTAGGTTGTATCTTGAACACTGATCCCCGTATGTCTCCACATACAGTTCAAGACTCATACAACAGTCTAGGATGTTAGTTTATTGGATTAGAGTTATTTTGGCAAGATAAATACAGGATAGGTAATAACTATTTATTGTAATAAACATCAATAATACTTTATTAATGATCGATCAAATGTTACATTTACTATCTACGAGTTTTAGGGCATAAAACCCAATAAAATCTTGGACCCAATCCCCTATAAATACATCATTATAAATCCATGAGCTTAATAAAACTTCTGACTTCTTCACCATTCTATAATTCTCTTACTGACTTAGGCATCAGAGTCATTTTTCTTTGTTTTGTAAGTTCTCTCTTCTAAAAAATTACATATTTACCGTTAATGTCACATGGAGGTTAGGTGCATTCTCCCTTGGCTAAAATTTGGCATCAACAAGTGTTAATAAAATATTTAAAAAAATGTGGAAATAAAAATTTATATATAGTTGTTAGAATCACTTAATAAATTTGGTCATATAAAATACTTTTGAAAAAATAATGATCCACATTGTATCTTTTTTTTTCTTTAAATAATTTTGAAAAAAATGCAAGATATAATAACATTTACATTGAATTATTTTTCCCAAAAGTGTTTGAACTAGAAGGGCGAACTTATAAACCCTAGTTTATCATCTTATTTCTTCAAAATTTACGACTATTTCACAAAATAGACTTTTGATAGGTATAAGATGTAAATATAGTGATAAAATAGACTTTTGACCTAGGATATTTGCAATAGATAGTGGAATAAGAAAAAAAAAATCTAAAAATATATTACATCTTTAAAATATTTGCAAATATGGATGAGTTGACTAGTCAATCTTTGATTTTTTTTTTAATTTCTAATTTCATCCTCCCTTGTCTTATCTTGTTGCACACATTCTTTTTTCTAGACTTTTTATTTTCTTTCTTTTCTTCGATTTTTGCTTCTTCCCTCTTTTTTTTTTCATTTTCTTTTCTTTCTCTAGTTTTTGCTTTTTCTTTTTTTTTAAAAAAATTTTATTATTTCTTTTATCTAGTTTTTGCTTCTTTCCTTTATTTTTTATTTTCTTTCATTTCCTTCCTTTTTCCTTTTTTTTTCCCTTTTTTCTTTTCTTTCTTCGATTTTTGCTTATTACTTATTTTTATTTTTATTTTCTTTCCTTTCTCCGATTTTTCGCTTCTTTTATTTTCTTTTTTTAATGTTTCCTTCATTTCTCCAATTTTTGCTTCCTTTTTTCTATTTAATTTTATTTCCTTTCTTCAGTTTTTGCTTATTCTCTTTTTCTTATTTTTAAAATTTTTCTTCCCTTTATTTGAATTTTTTCTTCTTCCCCTTTTTTTTCACAAGAATTATGAGGTTGAGTTTCGTACCTAAGACTTGAAAGTACTCAATTCATAAGTGACATAACACCAACAAGCCAATCATCAAGTTTGATTATTATAACAGATAATAAATATAAATAGCAAATAAAAGTCTATCAGTGATAACCACAAATATTTTCCATTATTGATAGCTTAATCTTTGATTATATTTTCATAGTTAATAACCACTTTTAGAAATCTATCATTGATAGCCAACTTAGTGAATTTAATTAATAAGTTGAATCTCGAACTAAAATATAAGTGGAATGCCTAGAAGTTATCAGTAATAGCATGTTTATCAATGATAGAAGCTATCATCGAAAAGAAAAGAAACTTATAAATGTTTGGAAAGGACAAGAAAGGGGCAAAAAGGTGTTCAGTGGCTATGATTGATAGAAGCTACTAATGATAGCATGTTACCAGTGATAGAAGCTAAGACTAATAGCATGTTATCGATGATAAAAGCTACTCGATAGCACGTTATCGATGATAGAAGCTACCACTGATAGCCCGTTATCGGTGATAGAGAACTATCACCGATAGCATAAGATCAGTGAGATCATTGATAACATTTTATCAATGATGTTATCAATCAAAGAAGCTATCACTGATAACCATAATATGAGTGATGTTAGTGATATCGGTGATAGAACTTAGATGATATCTATATATCGAGTTTATTTCAAAGATGATAATCAGTTATAGAAGTTTATCATTGATAGCCTTAAGTGTTGATATTTCAAGGTTGATTCTAATTGATGAAAGTCTATCGATGATAGCGACTGATAGTTACTATCAGTGATAGCCATGATAAAAGATTATTAGTGACAGCTACTGTGGTAATCAAAATTGTTAGTCTTCTTTCAAAGTTGATCATTATTTATAAATATATCATTGATATCCATTCATAGCCTTAAGTATTGATATTTCAAGGTGTTGGGATTGGTGTCCTAATTCTCCTGGAGTCTCGTTATTTTGTAAAGATACACATTGTTCAATGAATAAAATAAATGTTATTTAATTCTTGCATTTACTCATATCCAATAAACAAAGCTCCTTGGTTATCTTATGTGAACTTAAGCATGTATATGTGATATACAAGTGGATCATGCCTTAAGTGATAACCTAAATTGGTTTGTAGTATAAGGATTAAGGTGGGATACCTGATCCTGGTGACACTACGGATACGATTCACTTTGTAGAGGTTTGCAAGTATTGTAAACTACTATAGATGGTAGATCCTGACCATTCATGTGGAGACGTGGAGCAGGAGTGTCCTATACAAAGAGTTTGTATAATATTTGGACCACAAGATGACTAAACTCTATATATAACGCCGTTGATACTAGAGACTTGCATCTCACCTAAACGACCATAGGTGACACAACCTCAATCCTGAGTGTTTTGTGAACTCCTGCCTTTGAGGGCAGTCCTTTGATTAGTATGGGTGAGAGTGGCCAGATTGCCAACTCAACATGCCTACCTTTTTGGGGACTTGTCTAATCTGGGAGCTGGGAACTCAATTCACAATATGGAATTCACTCCTTTCCTGAAGCAGGGATAAGTAGAGAGATTGCTCCCTTAAGGGCTGATTCAGGGGCTTGAACATAGTGGCCACAACTTCTCTTTGGAAGAAAAGACTCAGTCATAGTAGGACTATGACTTATGTTCATTAGAGGGATCAGTGGTACTTAAGGAGACATATGTAACTACAGGGCATAACGGTTGTCGCGCTGCTGATTGGTTAAGATGGACACATAATATATCTGTAGTGAGGAGAGTTCAGCTGTCGATCTTTAGTGGAGTGTCTAGCAGTTAAAAGATGGTGGATCCTGTGACTAAAGAGTTTAGTCAGTTATTCACGTACCGTTGGAGCTTCGGATCTATGGGTCCATGAGGTCCCCTTGGTAGCTTGGATTTTGTTGAGGATCAGTTCTTGGTGTTGATTTGAAATGTTCAAATTGACAAGAGGTATTTTGATTATATATGATATAATCGGTATGATGTATGAGATACATCTAGTGGAGGATTGATGTAAATGAGATTTACATTAAGTACCATGGAATAGAAAAAGAACTATGGTTTATATGTTCCATGAGATGAAATATTAAAACTATAGGTTATAAATATAGTATGATAAGTTGGTTATCATTTATATTTATAATAATATTAATTAGTAGATAATTAATTCTTTTTCTTTCAAAATAACCAAAGTAGTAGGTGGTTATTGGATCATGGTAACCGTGAGTTTAAAAGGAAAATGGTTTCCTATTTTGAAAAGAAGTTTTTTTACAACATTTGAAAAGGTTTTGAGTTTTCTCTTGGCGAAAAAAAAACTTACGAAGTCGTCAAGTAAATACAAATTTACTAAACGACGGCTGGATGAGCTAAACGATCGTGCAGGTACGAGCTAAACGATCGTATAGTGTTTACTAAATGATCGCATAGCTTTGCTAGACGATCGCTGGCCCAAGGTAAACGATCGTGTAGAGTCTGTACGTGACAGACCGAGATAAACGATAGAGCTAAACGATCGCATAGCTTTATCTAAACGATTGGGCATTGACCTATACGATAGGTCTTAACCATCTTCCACTTGCCTAGTTTTGTACGCGATCGTTGTTTCCTTCCTTCGTCTGCCCCATACCAAGTCCGAACAGAGCCCACCCTCTAGATTCTCACACTGAGAATACCAAGGTCACCTTGTTGGTGGTGTCAGACTCAACTCGACACCGTCGAGGTTTTCTGGAGGCTGTTCGTGGTGCTGTGGAGGCCATTCGCTATTGTAGAGGAGTTTGTGTTGCAGAGGAGATTGTGACCGAGGAGATCATTGAGGACGAGCGTGAAGTGTTCGTGCTGTGTTGCTGCGGTGTTGTGGTCGTGTAGATCGAGCACTTGTGGTTACTGTTGTTCGATCAGATCATCTGAGCATGGAGACGCTTCTGCCTATATATGTAGAGTTTTACTCTCTATTCCTTTGTATTTTATATGTTGTAATTTCTGTATGAATTGCATAACTGTTTGTTTGAAGTCGACTGTAAATGATTTGTTGATTCATGATTGTAATTTGGAATAGTCTTGTTCTGTTGCTCATGGAAATCTCGTTTCTGATTTCCTTCACAAGGTTGATTCCAATTGATGAAAGTGAAGCGATGATAGCTACTGTTAATTGATAGAAAATTAAAAGCTAATATTTCAAAATTATATTAATTTTTCTCAAATTGAAAGCTCTCATTGATAACAACTATCATCGATAGCAATTGATAGAAGCTATCAGCGATAGCAGCTGATAGCAACTATTAGTGGCTATTGCTGATAGCTGCTATCAGTGATAGCTTTTAATTTGAGAAAACTGGGAAGAAGCGAGCAAAATGGTGGCTAGGCATGGACTGTTTAATCTCTTACTATTTTTTTTTTATCTATATATGCAATTATTTTATCCTTGTACTACATATTCTATTATTTTGGGCTTGAATTCTATTTATACAACTAGCCCTTTGACCTAATTGTAATTACGAACAACTTGTGAATAATTTATTTACATGTAGTGATTATATTCATGAATACAACTTGTTCTACAATGCAATTCAAGTCCTATAGTAGAGTGATATGACCTATAAGTTAACGAATGAAATTAATGGATTAATGGATTAATGGAGTGACCTTGAAGTTAATGAATAAAAATTAATGATTAATGGAATGACTTTGAATAAAATTAATGATTAATCGAGTGACCTTGAAGTTAATGGATAAAAGTTAAATAATTAATAGAGTAACTTTGAAGTTAATGAATAAAAGTTAAATGATTAGTGAAGTGACATAGAAGATAATAAATGAAAAATAGAGTTATATATAATATATATAGCTAGATAACTCAAAATTTTAATATATAATGAAAGTCAATTTATATATGTGTAAAATGTCACCGGTTGAGAGGGACATGTGACCCCTTCATAAATCCGCCTCTGAGTAGCTATCTATTTGTCAGAAGAATTACAAATAAGAGAGGATATTAGAGAAAAGAGACAAATATCTTAGATCCAGCTTTGTAACCATTTGAGTTTTAGTTTTTAGTTTTTGAAAATTAAGCCTACAAATGCTCATCTTACCTCTATTTTTTTTTTTTGCTTTTTTTTTTATATATTTTTTACCTATGTTTTAAAAAATCAAGCCAAAAATTGAATGAGTTTGCGTAAAACCAGGACCAAGAAATAAGTCCCTCTTACTTTATAATACTGTTCACGGTTTAAGACTGACTATTTCAAATCAATGACCTAGGTATCTCAACCTTAATCCTGAGCTAACTATGAACTCCTATTTATTCGGGATTATCCTTAAATTTGCATAGGTGAGGGTTGGCTCAATAGCGCCGGCTCAATAAGCCTCCCATTTTAGGGGTAAGATCGGGTAGATAGCTGGGGACATAGGGTGCAAGATGGAATTCACTCCTACCCATTTTTTAGGGTTAATAGAGAGGTTGTTATCTTAAATACTAATTCCAAGTCTTGAACAAGGGGCCCCACCTAATTATTCATTAAAGGATCGGTGGAACATAAGGAGCAAGATGTAATGTTGGGGATAAAACAACATTTGACCCAATTGTTATTACGAACAACTTATAAAGGATTGACTTCTTGTTTACGATTAAATCAAGCGGACAGAAATATATCTACAGTGAGAGGAGTACAATTATTGGGCTTTAGTGACGTGGCCCGATAGTTAATGAATGTTGGTTAATTAGGTTAAGAGTTTAACTGATTAATCTCGGATCATTGGAGTCTACGATTTGTAGCTTCATTAGGTCCCCCTACTAGCTCGCAAACGGATTAAACCCTACAATAGAGTGATGAGTTAATTTAAAACGTTCAAATTTGAATTAAGGGAATTAGTAATTATATGTGATATAATTACACGTTTAATTATCAAATTAAATGAAATTGGAGAGTTGGATAATATTCAAATATGTTTTAAATATTAATTATATGAATAAGAATTCATGATTGTGGAATTGGTGTTTAATTAATTTAATATTTGATATTAAATTAATTAAAATTATTTAATTAATTTGTAAGAATTAATTCAAAGATTAATTATAGAATTATTCAAAAGTAATGTATTTTATTTAATGTTAATTATTGAATTCATATCTTTTTCATTATAAAATTGAAATTTTATTTCTATTAAGAAATTGATTTTGTTTAAAAATCAATTTAAATGAAAATAAAAAATAAAAAAAATCCCAAAGTAGGTTTATCCCACATTTGACTTGAAAATACCTAAAATTTTCACTTAATCCTTGAAGTAGGAGGAGTCTTCTTCATGTTAATTTGAATTGCATGTTGAATAGAATAAATCTCAGTCATTTTTGCCGAGTTTAATGGCCATGCAATATTGAAACTTTCTGATTTTGATGAAGAAAAAGTTCTTCATAAATTTAGAGAAGAACCAGAAAGTTGATTCTCCATATTTCTCCCTGAATTCAAGCTCATTTTGGATCCCACAATCCAATCTAAGATCCAAGAGAATAGTAGGAAAGATTAAGTGATGGTGTACTTTGAATGCCTGAAGAGAATAAAGCTGAAAGTTGAAGTCTTCAAAGGTAATTTATGAAACCCTCTTTTTATTCAATAAAGCATGCTGTCTTAATTGCTAAAATTGATGAATTAAAGTACTTATTGATCCTGATTTTTTCCGCTAATTGCATGCTAACTCCATCATCATGGTCAGCCTTAAGGGAAATTTAAATCCCAATTCACTTTTTGCTCGATTCTTTGAAGCTTCGTCGGACCTTAGGCAAGGTTCTTTCATCCTCACCGTGTCTCTCTTCATCATCTTGGTTCCCAACAACACGTCCCAATACTCTTACATCACTTTAAAACTTCACCAGGATAAGTTTGGACCCTTCGTTTTGCCAAAATAGGCTTATAACACTTTACCGGGGCTTATCGAGTGATTCATACACTTATCGAGACTTTCTAGGACATAACAATGCTTACCGGGCTCTACTGGCCTACTTCGGTGCCTACTGGGCTTCTACTAGCCTAATGGTCGCCTACCGAGCTTTATCGAGCCATTACAATGCTTAACGGGACAACTCGAGCAAGTATTGGGCCAATCGGGAACTATCAAGTCCCACTGATATTGGATCGACACCATCACGCAGCGAAAGAGTTCAAGATCCATAAACACTTTAATTCATTAATTTTGGTTGAAAAGGAATATGCTAAAACAAAGTATAATGGGTTTCAAGAACATACCTTGACCGAACCATGGAAATCTCCATTTTCAACTGCAAAATCCTCCAAATCCTTGTGTAGACCACCACAAGATCTTTCCTACTATCCTTTTAGTGCTCTAGATTGAGTTGTGAGACTCAAAATAAGCTGGAATCATAAGAAATATGGAGAAAGCTCACAGAACCAATCCATTGAAGAACACTTTCTTCATCCAATTTTTTCAGCAAAAATTCAATCGGTTCATCACCCAATTCTTCACTCCAATCTCTTCAAGATATTGTAGATTATCATGCAAAGAGATGTGCTACATGGGATGTAGCTCATGTTTGGAGTAAATTTTAAGTTTGTATAATTTTTCAATTTTCAAAAATTCAAAATTGATTTTAAAATCATATTTTATTTCTAAAATCAAAATTTAATTTTACAAATTAATTTCATAAATTAATTTTCTAATAAAATTAATAAATAATTATTTAAACAATTCTAATTAATTTAATATCCAATATTAAATTAATTTTTACACAAATTCATCTTCATATATTTAAATCATATTTAAATATATTTTCTTCAATTCTGTTTGATTCTAATTTGAACGTTTCAAATTAACTTATCACGCTACTCTAGAGCTAATCCATTTCCGAGCTAGTAGGGAGACCTCATGGACCTACAGATCATGGGCTCCAATGATCTGAGATTAATCGGCTAAACTCATTAGACCGATCTAACCCCTATTCGTTAACTAATGGCTCACTTCACTAAAGCCACTAGTTGAACTCCCCTCACTGTAGATATATTATGTCCACCCGATATAACCATGTTTAGTAAGTTAACACTTCATAGGTTGTTTGCAATAACGGTTGGGTTAAATCTCTGTTTTACCCCTAAAATTACCTCTTGTTCCTTAAGTCCCCACTGATCCCCTAATGAACAATTTTTTTGTGATCTAATCACAAAATCGAGTCTCTCTCATACCAAATGAGAGGGTAGGATTTCTTATTCAAGCCCCAGAATCAGCACTTAAGGGAACAACCTCTCTACCATCCCTAAACCGGGTAGGAGTGAATTCCCTCTTGTACCCTATGTCCCCAGCTATCTATCCAGTCTTACTCCTGAAATGGTAGTCTTATTAAGCCGGCGTTGTTGAGCCAACCCTCACCTATGCAAATCTAAGGGCAATCCTGAATAAATAGGAGTTCATAGATAGCTCAGGATTAAGGTCAAATTACCCAGGTCATTATTTTGAAATAGTCAGTCTTAAACAGTAAACAACATTATAAAGTAAGAGTGACTCATTTCGTGGTCTGATCTTGTATAAACTCTTTTGCACAAGGACGCCCCCACTCCTCATGTCTAACATGAACGAATTAGGATCACTTCGTTTGTAGCACTTTACAACTCCTTGTAACAACTACAGAGCAAGCCGTACCCAATAGTGTTACCAAAATAAGGTACCCAACCTTATCCATATACTATAGATCATTTTGACTATTTATTGGAACCTCATTCACCTTTATGTCTCTATATAAAGTTCAAGTACTCATCCAATAGTCAAGGGACTTTTAGGTTTATTGGATTTCTATTCAAGCAATAGATCTATTCAATAACACATTTATTGAATTTTCAGAATAAGTTCCATTATTTACATACCACAAGCTTTAGGACATAAAACCCAACAACTGATGCTTCAGAATGCCATCCCGAGTGTCGGGATGTCATTAGCTTTCTCTTTCCTACTCGTGTATGCTTATTAAGAACCATTGTCAACCAACCCATGGGTAACTTTCCAACTTGGGACTTCCCAGACATTCATCCATTTGAACATATCGAGACTTAGACCCTTCCGAGTCCTTGTCGAATCAAAACGACATACTGGGTGCTACATTGAACCTCTAGCCCATGAGAAAAGGGTGTAATGTCGACACACTCGTACCGTCTGACATTGTCCATGAGATCCCATTCTCGATGAAAGACGCCCAAAACACTTGTCTTGTAACGTTCGCCCACGCCATGACACACGCATATACCATGGGGTAGCTCACTTAGGCCACAGAGCCTAGGGGTGGTGGAGAGCTGACACCATGCCTCCCCCTGCTCATGAATTTCTCCATGAATCACTTTCTCATATGCAACTTCCTTATGAATTTCTTCATTAGATGAAGACTCATCAAGATCATCATCATCGACATGATATAGTACCTTACCATCAGGTTATATGTCACCAGTATCATCATGTACATCATCAATATATTCATTTGTCGGCTGAACAACAGAAGGAGTAGAAGTAGAATCATTAGTAGTATCAAAACACAACTTTGAAGTAGAAGTGTACCTTGTACTAAGAAGATCTGGACCTTTCTCGTATTCAAAGAATACTACATCTCTACTTCTCAATACCTTTTTCTTTTCTGGATCGTAGAGCCTATAACCATTCTCTTCATCCCCTTACCTAACAAAAATACATGGATTGGTTTTCGAATAAAGTTTTGATTTCTATTCATAATTCACATGCATGTATGCCTTGCTGCCAAAGACTTTGAGATGCAAATAAGTGGAATCATGTCCTTCCATACTCTTCATCCCCGTTTTCCCTCTTCACACTACCAAAATCACAAAAATGATAGTTTATGAAATACTCTCTTTTGGGAAAACAATAGTTGGAAGCACCTGAATCTACCACCCACTATGTGTTTGAACTCTCTACATGATGACACTCATTGGTTGCACAAATCAAGGTGACAACATTATCAATCCGAGAAATAATTACTGTATTATTTTTATCTTCTTCCTTTTTTTGTGAGTCTTGCTTCTTACTTTGTTCTTTCTTCCAACGATAGAAAAACCTTTTTATATGGCCAGGCTTGTCAAGTAATGACATGTCCTAGTCTCTTTGTCTCTAGACTTGGACCTTCCTTTTGAGTTACCACGGTCTTTAGGTCCTTTATTCTTGTTTCTTCCATGATTCTCAGCAACAAAAGCATGTAAATTATCAACTCCCATCTCCTTTCTTCTTATCTCTTCATTGAACATGCTTTGTTTGATAACATCCAAAGACAAAAAACCTTTTGGAGCTGAATTACTAATAGTCACAACCAAGGTTTTCCAATTGTCCAGAAAAGAACTCAACAAAAACAAAGCCTGCAATTCATCATCAAGATCAATCTTCATAGTAGTCAACTTATTAATAATATCCTAAAACTCACTCAAATGTTTAGAAACAGACTTCTCGCCCTTCAATTTCAAATTAACAAGTTGCTTGATTAAAGAAGTTTTGTTATATGTGGTCTTTCTTTCATCAATACCTTCTAATTTCTTCTACAACTCATATGGGTCAAAGTCCTTAGACACATGGTTCAAAATGCTAATATCAAGCCACTGTCTAATAGTCGCCAAAGTTTTTCTCTTTAACTTTCTCCAGTCTTTTTCTTCAATTTTCTCTGGTTTTGCAAGTTTTGAAATTGTGCCATCTGCTTTTGTGATTATTTCAATTGGATCAAACAAATCTTTGCAATATAACAAATCCTCCATCATCGATCTCTAGATGGAATAATTGGTTGATATCAATTTTATCATTGAACTACCTCCACCATTACTAGTAGACTCCATAACAAGGATCCAAACAATATAACAACAACTCACTAGGATCTCCTCCAAAACAATCAACCAAATAATTGTTCTCTAAAACACGACAAATAAATCACCAAATAATCACCAAGTAATTAACCAACAATGGATAGCAATAAACCATAAAATTCTGGAAGGCTAAAACAAAGAGCATACACGAATTATATGTAGAAAACCCTTTCGATATGAAAAGTAAAAACCATGGGACTTGTGAGGAGTCCATCTTTGTCAATTTCTTTTATTATGATAAAATTGAGGGAAAAAGAACCCAAATAAGTCATACAAAGATTCACTATCTACCAATACTATCATATATAAAAAATTAACACTTGAGAGATAAAAAAAAAAAAAAAAGAATTTGGCAGTGATTACGGACAAATCAGAACTCCAAATAACGATCCAACCGTTCAAAACGAGGCTCTATGTATCCCGAACAGGCTAACCAAACTACAACATGATTCAACAGTTCAAACTCCGGCAATCAATAACTTTGTGGAAATTGTTTCTGAAAAATTGAACTACTCTCTTTCTTCCGATTTTCTGCTTCGTTTTTTCACTCTTTTTTCTCTTAGGTCATCTTCATATCACATAAAAGAAAACCTAGGCTTATAAGATGGGTCAATCTAAAAAGTAATCCCAATTGGACTCACAAAACACAACTTTAAAATAATGTTTTGTTTGCACAACAAGTGGGTTGGATACCCACACCAAGGAGATCGTGTAGATTTGATTGTTGAAATACAAGAAATCTTAAAAGTGGTCTACCTATTTTTGTTAAGTATATGGGTTACCTTTAATGTATGGTTTAATTCTCAATAAAACCAAACTTCATCCCAACTAAGATTTTCTAAATTGTTAGAAACTTTAAACTTTCACTAGATAGTGAATAGTTCATTTGTAATATTAAAAAAAACTGAGTACTTTATTTATTTTATTTTTTAAAGAACAAGCTAATGCCCTGTGGCATATCAACATTGTGAATAGATACAATGTGTACCTTTTTTGAGTACTGGTGGTTGAGTTTGTGGGTCAAGTGCCCCTCACAATGGGGTAGCACCATGTTATATATAGTCATAATAGAAGTGATATTAACATACCATACGCATATAGGCCCCAATTCTAGTCATTTGCTTCCATATAATTCAACTTGGTTCCAATCAATTTGGAATAGAAATAATTGAAATACCATTAATTCTCTTTTAACATTTGAAACTAATATAATAATTGGCAAAGTAGTGGACAAATAATCTAAGACTTCAATTTTATATATATCTAAATTTCAAGGTCAAACTTTTATTAGCATTATAATACTTTTATCAATTAATCGAGGCTTCAAGTTATATTCAAGTTGTCAAGACTCTTTTCTCTTGGAATTTCTAAAAGAGTCACCAAATCTTACTTTAAAAGTTGGGAAATCAATGTGAGACTTCTAAAATAATACTGTTTGTGGAGAACTTTTGATTAATCACAAGTTGCTTTGTCGTTAAAGTGAACATCCATTTTATTGATATTGAGATCTATTAAGAATTGTTGTCCATGAATTAAAATTTGGAGACAAATAAATGACAAACTAGAAAATACCACATGTCTCATTCTTGACCATTTGATCACAACAATAGACTTATCAAATTCAACTATGATTAATCCTGGGTAATGATCGGTTAGTCTGATTGGTATCTCGGTGGAGCCTGGAATTATAGATTGGGATCAGACCAAGAAATTAAAGTTGCATGGGTCTAAAGTCTAACACAATTCATGGAAGGCTCATGGAAACTCTATAAATAGAGGTTTTATCCTTTTATTTTGGAAGGGTTAGAAGAACTGAAACAGAAACTCTAAAGCTCTCAAGTTTGAGGCTTATAGCTCTCAAGCTCACAAGCTTTGAAGACTGAAAGCTTGGAATCTTCAAGTTCTGAAGATCCAAAAGTTAAAGCAAATCTGAAGAACATAGCTCTCTAGAAGCTTTGAAGATCAAAAGTTTGAATCTTTGAAACTCTGAAGCTCTGAGGAAGAGTATAATTCTCAAAAGATTCTATAAGATAAAAAGACTCAAAAGATTAATGCTAAAAAATTTCAGAAGATTAGAATACTCTTTGAAACTCCTTAAGTCAGAAACTTCATAGACGATCTAGAGCAGAAATCAGAGACTCTAAAGGAAATTTTAAAGAGAATTCAAAAAACGGAACACTCTACAAACTCTTGAGAACAAGTGTAAAGTTCTCAAGATAAGTTTACTTTTCTAGAGAAAACATGAAAAAATCAAATACTAGAGATTATACCTATTCATATTATAAATTAATACAAATACGAAGTTCATTTTTAACGAATAAATTTTTTACAAAAATCTCGTCAAACGAATACATTTAAAAAAAAAAAGAACTAATATCAATGTCTTAATTAATTTTATGGTAATGTATAATTACTAATATGTCAAGAAATTTTTTTTTTATAAAAAAAATTAAATTAATAAATAAACGCTTTACAATTCTAACTAAAATTAAAATACTTATTATTAGTATTATGATTACATTTGGTTCATTTTATTGCTATTTTTTTAATATTTTATTGATTTAACCCCCTAAGAAGTAATAACAACAAAAAGGACAAGATAAAAGAACGATTCCCATTAATAATGTTTCAACGTTATTACTAATGGGGGCCACTACCATTGCATTATTTCACTTGAGAATAAAGGAAATTGATGAACAACATGCATGTGGCTTTGGTTGAGGTTTGTTTTCATGACTTTTTGGACTGTTTAGTTTAATTTTTTTCTTTCTTTTTTTTTTTAGGTGAAAGGGATTTGAATTTCAAACCCTTTATTAGGTATTTTAATCAGTTGTGAGCTGTAATGAGATTCATATGATTTTTAATATGTCCACACATTTATAACATCATTTAATCAAGTAGATTTGTTTTTGTATCATCGTCTTGATTTATCATTAAAATTCTGTTTGACAACTATTTCATTTTTTGTTTTTAATTCTCGAAAAATAAGTCTATTTTTTCATTTTGTTTTTACAATTATTTACATCTTTCTTAAGTACAATGGTTGAATTTTTAATCAAATTTCAAAAACAAAAACTAGTTTTTAAAAACTATTTTTTTAGTTTTCAAAATTTGACTTGGTTTTTTAAACTATTGATAAAAAAAGAAAATAACAAAGAAAAAAATTTGGAGGTAGAAGTAGTATCTACCGACTTAATTTTTAAAAACAAAAAACTAAAAGCCAAATGATTACCAAACGGATCCTAAAACTTACTTTTTCAATAGATATATAGACATTCAACATTGCATAATATTTGCAAAAGTTATATGTTTTAGCCTCTTGTGCAAATAACTAATGCATTTTACTAAATTTATTATTTGTAGATTTCAGCACTTTTAGTGAAAGAAGTGACTAACATTATTGTTAAATATAAATCAGTATGTAAATCATCAATAGATCTAAATTTTAAGCAAATAGTTTAATATATCATTTAATTAGCATCTCCCCCTTGAATTCTAGCTTAATTTTACTTAAACAGTTTAATATGAATTTCATGCCCTAGACCACACAGCAGGCAGCAAATAGTTTAATATGTTTACTTAAACAGTCTTATTTGAATTTCATGCCCTAGACCAATTTCACTATGCGACTACATTGTGCCCTAGACTAATTCAAACGTGAATTTCGTGAGTAAAAATCGAATGAGATTTTTATGGTAACTTTCTCCTAGTTTAAAGTTATTTTAGCGTTTAGAATACATTTTCAAATGTTTAATTTGAAAAATAAGTCATTTTAGAAAAAAATTGGAGTGTTTGACTTTGAAGTATATTTTAAATAGTTTTGATTAAAAGTGTTTAAATAAAAGTGATTTTTTTAAAAATCATTTTTTTCTTAAATCAATCTAAACGACCCTTAATAAAGTCACAATTTGTCGATTCAGGGCATTATTCTCTCAGTAAGGAAAAGATTGATCAAGAAAGAAAGTTCCTCTTTGAAGTTGGATCATTATTCAAGTGTTCTTCCCTAGTGTGAGTTGAATAATTGAGCTAGAGAAAGACCATCGAATGTGGTAGTTTCTCAAGGAGATTATAGATCTTCACATTGATTTAATTATTTTACTTTTCTCTTTATATTTTTATATTCTAGATCATCTTATACTTGTGGTTCTATTTTAATTTTGTAAAGGAGCATTCTTTTTATTTTATTCATAATGAGTTAAATTACCTAATGTAGATGCTCTAATTAAGAATGAGTTAACTAAAGGAGTTTGTATCAAACGAAGTAAACTAATCACTTTAAATTAACATACAAGTTGAGCCTTAATACTGAAAAGGTTATGATAAATATCATAGATTTCGTACGAGAGGAAGTATCAAGATAAAAAAGTAGTGTTGTGTTAAATGTTGATAAAGAATAATGTGCTATATTTCTTACAAGTTTTTCTAAATTAAGCCCAAGTATAAATTTAATAAAGGTGTCTTAGTGAGAACTAAGGTCGAACACATGGAATTATAACTAAAAGTAGATGTTGAACTTTATGGATGAAATGAAAGCAAGCGTAGGTTAATCAAATGAATGATGTGTGTTTTATACGAGAAAGAAAAAAGAAAAGCAATATTGGTGATGCATTGACAATAAAAGTGAGTTGTCATGCGGCGAAATTGTGAATGGTATGTGTTAATAGATGATATGCAGCATAATGAAACAACTTGCGTGGAGTGATGAAAAATCATTTTATAAAGCAGGGTTGAGAAGGTCCACTAACATTTGTCTAAGTAATGCACAGGTATCCGTCCATGTCTTCAACATATTAAAATTCAATATTCACCTGTCGGTGTTTTAGCCACATAATCTTATCTCTAAGATGCACACATGCTTAAGTTAAGAATGGACAAAAAGGTTAACTTTATCTGTAAAGTTACTTCTTTCCTTGTTTAATGAATTCTGCAACACATACTCTCTCAAGCAGTTAACCATTTCTATTTAAATTGATTGATCAGATGGATTCAAGCAATAGATTAAGCACACATTAAACAAGATGAACTTCAACATACACAATTTATGAGAACGTTAGTTTATTCTTCCCAACCCATTAAGAATTTAGCAAGTCATGGTGTAAGAAGTGAATATATGGATGGATAAGAAATGATAGAATTCATGGTCTATGTTTAAAATAAAGAGTTTCTCAATCTCAATATCTCAATACAAACTCAAATTAACAACAAAATAAATGTTTAGAGATAGAAATGTCAAGCTGCTGGTCACAATCTCTTGCTCCCTTTAGCTTTGATGGTTGGCTGCTTCAATGGTGCTGGTAATGAAGGTTGATGGAACTCTTCCTCTAATCAGAAAAGAGAACTGAGTTCTCACTTCGAATTTCTCAAAGATAAGATTGAGAGGTCAGAGATGACGGAGAAGGAAATTGGATAGAGCTTCGGCCAATCTCTTGGTTGAGAGTATATTTTCTTTGCATTTAATTCCATGCCTGCTGTGTAGACTTCATTGCATCATAGATTAATTGGTTTTTTCGCATTTGTCTCAAATCAACTCACAACTTGCACATTGATTTGACAGGCGCCCATCCGTTGCGTTTGTTGTTTCTCCTTTCTACATGATTCCTTTCAACTAGAGATGTCCATTTAACTCGTGGAGCCTTACCCCAAATGGATGGGGAATTCCCGATTAGACGGGGAATGGGGAAGGGAGCAAGGAGAAAATCTTCCCCATTGGCTAAATAGGGATTATATTCCCTGCCTTTGTCCCAGTCCCCGACCCTAGCCCACCTTGATTATATATATCTAATTTATATATATATTTTTATATAAGGTATATATATATATAAGTCATGGTTCACAAAGTTTTATAAATATAAAAGAGTTATATATATATAAAAACTGTTTTTATAATATATGTGTAATTATATATAAAGTTAATTAATTACCTATATTTCTTATTAAGTAAAGATTAAGATATATTGTTGTAATACTTAAATTTTAATTTTTAGATATTATGAAAGTTAAACGTTTTAATCATACATTTGTCACATATGAGTGAGATATTTAACTATTTAATAAAAAATTTTGATATTGTAATTTAAGTTAATTATTATTGTTATTTTTTTTTGTAAAAAAGTCCAAAAGGGAAAAAAATTTCCGCTACTCTGATCTCCATAGAGATTTTCATGGGGATGAGGAATGAAATGGGTAGTGAGGATGGGGGATGGGGAAGCTGTCCCCGATCCCGTCCCGCCCTGTGGACATCTCTACTTTAAACACATGGTTCTTCTTTGCAAGCAAGATTCAGTTGATCTGGTCCTTTTGTGCGTCCAATGGCCGCAGTGTTAGTTTCCTTTAATATTTCTGCTTCTTTTGTATTAAAATCCTGTGTTCAAAGATGTTAAACTTATAATATTTCAGGATCAATAAGTTTTGCTAGTACTAAACGCAAGTTTGGCCTTTTTACATGTTTTCTTTCTTTAGTTAATGCATTTTCTCTTGAATTTCCTTGATTATTCTAAATAAGAAACCACAATAACTTTCAAGTTATCAGATCTCCAAATTTAGAATAATGTTCTTCTTCAATCTTTACTTAAAGTTATCAACACGAAACTCAACTTCCTTAATGCATTAACACAACCTCTCATCATGCTTTCAAGTTCAATACTCATAGGCTAGTAGCTAGTTTCAAAGTTTTATTCACTCTCTTAAGAAATATTTTCTAAATTTAAATATGGCAAACTTATTTTCAAAACACCTTTACTCATTTCTAGATATTTTTGTTTCCCATTTCAGCAATGTGCTTATGGCTCATAGACAAAAAATAAAATAAAATAAAATAAATAATAAAAATAAATAAATCTTTACTCACTTTTATTTATAATCATTTACTATATAATAGTTGTGCATTGATTCGGGTTATCCTACTTTCTTTTTTGGATATTAATTTAAATCCTGAAGTTTCGTAAGTGTATCAATTTAAATTACAATCATGTTTTATTTGGATATATTTATATTTAAGGTTTAAATTGATATACTCATGAAAGTTTAAGATTTAAAATGATATACTTGTAAAAATTCAAGGTTTTAATTGATACAATTATTAGTTTGGGGTTGAAATTGATACAACCACCAAATTTAAAGGTATTAATTAATATTTGTCCTTTTTTTTTTCATCTTCTATGGTTTTTAGAGTTTCATTTTTATTTAAATTAAAAATGAAAATTTAAAAATCACCAGTTTTATGGGAATAACATAGATGTTTAGAATTATAGGCTTTTTGATGATGAATTGATTTTTTATTTTTAGTCTTTAAAAATTAGATGTATGAATATGATTTTTTTCCTTTAAAAATAAACTAAGATTCGAAAACTAAAAAGAAAAATGAAAAACAACGTTGTTTTTAGAATTTGATTAAGAATTTAAATCTTCATTTAAAAGAAGTAAAAATAGTGGAAAAAACATAAAGATATGCACAATTTTTTAAAACAAAAAACAGACATATTTTTAGCTTTTTTTAATATAACAGTGAGGATGAAGGATGAAACCTTTGATCCTATGGAAAAATGTCATATCGATTACTATTGAACTAAAACTAATGATATTTTAGCCTTAATTCAAATTTCAATTAATTATTTTTCAAATTTTAAAAAAACTATATGGTAATCTTTAGTTTGAATATATTGGTATTTTTTAGAAAAAGCGTGAATATATTGTTTTAGTCTCTAAATTATTATAAATATTTACAATTATTTTCGAATAAACTTTTATATTATTAGATTTAATAAAAATCTTAGATCATATCCACATAAATATATTGAATGGTAAGCTCATGTAGTTTTATTGTGTCGGCAAGATGCCCCTACAAATATTTTGCAAATATGGTCAATAATTAAAATTTTAGAAGTACAAACAAAGACATTTTATTTACTTACTTAATTTCCATTCTAAACTACATATTGCACTTTTGGTCTTAAAAGTTGGTGAGGAATCTGGGAGCGGACCCCAAAATTCATCCCAATATATATATATATATATATAAATTATATCTTTAAAAAGGTTAAGATATAAAATTTAGAATTCTCACTTAAAATGATTTCTATTAGAATTAAATTCTTTAACCACATTTCAAAAACTAAAACAAATTTTTGGAAACATTTTTTTAAGTTTTCGAAATTGAGTTTATTTTGAAAAACGTTATACAGTAAAAAGTAAATAATAAATTAAGAAACATAGAAGTAAAAAACAACCAAATGGTTATCAAATGATACCCAAATTTTCTGCTTTTTAATAAGTTATACTTCCTCACTTTTTTCTTTCTTTCTTTCTTCTTTTTTATTTCCAAATTCTTTTCTTCCTTTATTGATGAAATCATCTAAAGATGTCCAAACGACAACGTGGGATGACTCTTCATCCCTGTCTCCATTCCCATTTTATTTCTCATTTAATTTTGTAAAATTTTAGGGTGAAAAGTCCTCACGAAAAATTTTATGGATCAGGTTTCTCAAGAATTTTTTTCCATTTTGTTTTTTAAAACAACTTAATTAACTTTGAATAACTACTATTTATAATAAATTATTAAATTTCTCAATAATTTATATATATAATTAATTCCACACTGGGTAGAAATGGGGTGGCGATAGGGACAGAGACGGAAAGTGCATTCCCCATCCTCATTTAGCTTATATGGATTTTTTCCTCACTCTCTCCCTATTCCCTAAAAAAAAAAAAATGGACATCTCTTATGCATTCGGTTTTTTCTTCTTTTTTAATTTATAGAGATAGGAAAACTCTAAAATAATGACTAAATTTGATGTTATCGGGAGTGTTAGAATTTGATTGTACTAGGTTAAGTAAATTAATCGAATAGTCTTGATCCTACTAAAAGTGAAGGATCAATTATATTATAAATAATACAAGTAAAAATACTCCTAGTCATAATGATAATTACAATTCTAGTTAATGGTTGATAATTTAATCAACATTTTTAATTTTGTATTGAATGATACTCTGTTTTAGTTAGGAATACTAATCAATAGCATAGTTATTCCATCTATTCGGATATTAAAAATCAAAATATTGATGTTGATAATAATCCTTCTTTAATATGCGAACAAAAAAATTATTTTTATAGTTTTCAGGACAATCTACTTATCAAAATAATGTATGATTTTCACTAGAGTCGTAATTGAATTTTGTTTATAATTACTCGATAATAGATTTCAAACAAAAAAAAATTGTAACTTTTTTTTGTTACAAAAAGTAATCTACCATTTTTATTTGCACACTAATTTTAGAAAATGATATACCTAGAATATTTCTTTGTACTATAAATTTAACATCGGTAAAAGTATTTTTGTACTTTCATACCTAACATTTTGTACCTAAAGTTTTTGTTAAAATATTGTTTACAAATTTTGGTTTAAAAAAATTTACAAGAATTGTTAACTGAGTTTTTATTTATTTATAATAACACTCAAAATAAAAATTATTGATTAGTTTTTATTTGAAAACAAAATTTTCTCGATGAGAGACAACGAAGAGAGTGGAAGAAGAGGAGAGAGAATAAGAAAGATAGGGAGAAAGAAAGGAAAAGATAAAAAAAAAAAATTTCGATCCAACATCAGCATCTATAAAAAAAGTTTTTATATTAAATTTAAAAGTTTTCTCTAAAGAGAAACCTTTTAAACCTATTTTTAAAAAATAGAGATTAAAATAGTCAAATTTAAAATATTATAACTAAATGAATGTATTCTACAAAACTCATGAACTAAAATAGTTCACTGTTTTTTTTTTCCAAACATGCCTCTCCTCACTCTTAAATTTATTTTCTCATTATCTTCTTTTTTTCCCCTTAGGAATTGATATAATTTGATAAGTTTTTCTAATAATAAATATTTTCTTAGTCTTTTATCATATAATTTAGGAAAATAAAGTATAATTTGTTTAAATAATTCATAATTTTAAATAACAATCATACAAAATGCAATTAATATCATTAGAACAAAATATATAATTAAAATATAATGGCTATTTTTATCATTCTGTAATTTTTTTTTATTTGAAACTTTTTTTTTTAAAAAAAAAATTAATTTTCTTTGTACTACAGCTTATATATTAAAACCTGAAATGATAACAATTATTTTAGTAGCCATTTCAATCACAGAGTCAAATAAGGCTAGAATAATCAAGCCCATCTAAAAAAAACCTTTTTTTAGAGAGGGTAGAACAAAAGTTGGATGCATGAAAAAGTTAAAAAATGAAAATTGTATTACAAACCTTTATATTTTTCCTATTACTAAAAATAAATAAAAATAAATCTTCATCGAACAATTTATAAATTACAACTACAGGTCAATAAATAACATGATGTATTACTATTATTAGAGATGTCCAATTTCCCCGTGGACTCCGTCCCGACCCCGACTAGGCAAGGAATGGGGGAGAGAGTGGGGAAAAAATTCACTGATTCTCCGTTCCCGACCCCGTTTCCCATCTCCGTCTCGATTAGCTTCTATATATTTATTTAGTATAGTTAACTAATGTTATGTTATTATTATTATTATATAAATGTTACATTTAAATTTCAAATTTGATTATTTATTGGGAAAGATAATGAATATGTTTAAATTGAGATTATATATGTGAATAATTTGATTTATATTTATTTCTTTTTACTAAAAAAAAATTAATTAGTAATTTATATTTAAATTCAAATTGTCATATAAAATTAACCATAATAAACAATTTAGTGATAAAGTTAATTATTTAATTAAAATTTGCTCAAGACTTTTTACAAAAAAAAAAAGTAACGATGAAAAATTCCCTGCAGAAAACCCGATCCCCATGAATTCCTCGTAGGGAATCCCCACCCCGATCCCCATGAAAAATTTCACGGGATGTGGAATGAAATGGGGAGTGGAGACGGGATGGGGAATGACATCCTGACCCCGTCCCGCCCCCGTGGACATCTCTAACTATTATAGAGAGGTTGATTTCAATATCCGGTCTCCTATCATATCGAAGTGAAAAAGAAAATGGAAAAAAAAGGACGATCACATGCACACCAAGAAATTGCATCATGCAGGTCTATTCACAATTTAAGTATTGAAGTGTCGTGGGTTTATAATTATTATTATTATTGTTTGTTTCTTTTGAATTCTTTCTTTTGTGTATTATCGATCTCAATTAATATATGAAAACAAAAGTGAATTAAAAGAGAAAAAGAAAAAGAAAACATGTAACGTAGATGAACAATTGAGTTTTTGTGGGGTCGTTTGCTCGTTTTCAATTAGAAGATAATAAAAGCATAAATTTCAAAACTAAAAACGAAATCGGCATAAAAAAGGACCTAAATTTTGTCGAGTCGTGTTGAATTATTAAACATATGGAAAATAAGAGTGTCAAAAAGTGAGTTTTACAAGGATGGCCATTAGCATCTATGGACGTTGAAGATTGTACCAAGTGTCGAAGGAAAAATTATTCAATGAATTGGGTACCATGTTACCTCTTAAATAAATAAAATCGTTTTCGAGATCTCTATGATTTGCTCTTAATAATTGTTTTAGGTGAGGGTTCAACCATTTTTAAGGCTTTCATTTGATATTTATTTTGATATTATAAATATTATGATAATAGATGTTTATGTTTAGTATTCATTAACCATGTGTCATACCTTTATTTTCTAAAGTATTCTTCATGTGTCTTAATATTACACATTATTAGTATCTATGTAATCCATCTTTTACTAGCCAAATTGCCTATAAATAGTGATACTTGATAGGTTTTGAAAGATACATATATTGGGCAAAATCCATAAAAATTGGAGAAAGTTGAGATTTTAGAGAAATTTCTTATTTTATTTTATTTTATTTATTTATATGTTATGTTTAATTTATTTTAATATTATATTTTATTGGTATCCGTGTTTTTGTTGTGCTTCTCAAGTTCACAATACGTTATCAGCACGATCTCCTATCGTTTTCTATGCTAAAGGAAGGCCATAAAGGTATGTCATTTTTTTATTGGTATCCGTGTTTCTGTTGTGCTTCTCAAGTTCACAATACGTTATCAGCACGACCTCCTATCGTTTTCTATGCTAAAGGAAGGCCATAAAGGTATGTCATTTTTTTTTATTGGTATCCGTGTTCCTGTTGTGCTTCTCAAGTTTACAATACGTTATTAGCACGAGCTCCTATCATTTTTCCTGCTAAAGGTAGATCATAAAGGTATGTCGACTTTTTTTTTTCTCTTCGTTATAATTAATAAATTTAATGTTATTTTGCATATTAATATCTATTAAATTTCTAATATATATACAATATTTTATGATAGTGTTGCCATGACAAATCTCACAAAATTAGAATTTTTCGCTCTTGATATTAATGACAATAATTATTTGTCATGGGTGCTTGATGCCGAAATCCACATGGATGCTATGAATCTTAAAGATTATTAAAGAAAAAAATACGACATTCAATCAGGAATTGAAAATGGAGTATCTTACAATAAAAGATTCCCGTATCTTGTGAAAAAATTTGAAAGAGAGGTATGATCATAAGAAAACAGTTATTCTTCCTAAAGCTCATATGAGTGGATGCATTTGAGGCTACAAGATTTCAAACCAATAAGTGATTGCAACTCTGAATTATTTAAAATCAGTTCGAAGTTGTTGTTATGCGGAGAAAAAATTACTGATGCTGATAAGGTAGAGAAGACATTTTCTACATTTCATGTCTTGAATATGCTCCCGCAACAACAATATCGAGAGAAAAACTTTAAACAATATTCCGAACTAATTTCATGTCTTCTCATGGCTGAACAAAATAACGAGTTATTAATGAAAAATCATGAATCTCGACCAACCGGAACGACACCATTCCGTGAAGTGAATGCTGTGAATTTTAATAATAATCGTAGTCGAGATCATGACCGTGACAAGGGAAGAAATTATTATTATTTTCGTGGTGGTCTTTCTAATAATTCAAATTTCAAAAGAACCACACAAAATGATGATCACAAGCGAAAAGCTCCACAAGATAAGAGTTAAAAAAGTGTTGAAAATAAATGCTTCCGATGCGGAATGAATAGACATTGGCCACGTACTTGTTGTACATCAAAACATTTAGTCGATCTCTATCAAGCCTCCTTAAAGGAAAAAAAGAAAAATGTGAAAGTAAATTTTGCATACCAAGATAATGACATATTTGACCTATGCCATATGACAAATTTGGATGTGGCGGATTTCTTTGAATCTCCTGAAGAGAAGATCGGAACAATTGATGGAATACCAAATGTTTCTTTTGACTTTGAAAATATCTAGACGTAATGTTTTTTTTTTTTTTTATCCATCTTTATGTTTTTTTTTTCTTTTAGCAAATGTTAACTTTTGTATATTCCAAATGTTGTTTTTCTTATTTTAATTATTTTCTTTTTCATGAAGAAACATGGATCATTTTCATATATTGGTTAATTAGAAAATGAGCAAATAAGATATATGTCTGGCAGACAATACAACTACACATACAATACTTACAAATAGAAAATATTTTTCCAAATTGACAATGCTGGAAGCAAAAGTCAATACAATATCAGGTTTTGCAAGCCTAATTGAGGGGTTTGGAAAAGCAAATATCATTTTTTCTAGAGGAACAAAATTTACAATAGACAGTGCGTTGTTCTCTAGTCAATCGAAGAGAAATCTACTTAGTTTTAAAGATATATGTTTCAATGGTTATCATATTGAGATCGATAGAAAGAATAATATGGAGTATCTTTATATCATATGAAAAACATATATTGGAAGAGTTGACTACTTTATCTTTTGAATTATATTATACTCATATACGAGTAATTGGAACAAATGCAACAATGAACCTAAAGTTCATGAATCCATACATATTTACAATTTGGTATGATAGATTCGGTCATCCAGAGTCTATAATGATGAATTCAAATGGACACCCATTGAAGAGCCAAAAGATTCTTCAATCTAATCAATTATCATATGATGCTTGTGATGACAAAAATTAGTAAACGCAATATGCGATGCATGTCTTAAGCTATGCGTTAATTCTCATGCGTCGGTGGTCATGCGTTGGATTGAAACTCTGCGTTTACGAATGTATGCGATGACCTTGCGTTCCTATCACAAGTTTTCTTGCGCTCATGCCAAGTATAACGTGAACACAAGTTTCTCGGGTGATTCGAGGTCGAACTCAGGGACTTATAACTAAATGCTATGCGATGATGTGTTTGCGGCAGATGAATAAAAGAATGATGGAGGGTATAAGCTAATAACTACTCCTACTCCTAACTAATAGACAAAGCATTAGAAGTATGAATGAGAGGTAGAGACACGACAACTGTTGACGCGTGGTAAATGCATGAAAAAAATGGATAAAATGTGAGGATGTCTTCATCGCAACCCTAAGCTTGACCGCAAGGGCAACCTCAGCCAACGCAAGCTATGCGATCATGATACACACACTTGAGCCTAACTCTAGGAAGCATGCGATGTATATGCAAAGTGTCGAGAGGCCTTATTCCTAAGTCTCTATTCCTGCTCATGTGCTCTCACACATAAACAAGATGACCACATACCACTGTATCCTACCTCTTGGACGCATGCAATATCCTCTTTGTAGGGTGCATACACTGTGTAATAGAAAACAAAGCTTATTCCTAAGTTCCCCATTCTTTCTTATACATTCCAATCCGCTCTCTCGAGTCTTAGATTTGGTTTTTAGACTACTCTCTCAAGTATGCCTAAATGATGAATGGTGCGCTCATAAGACAAGGTAACTGCATAAACTTGGTTGACGTAAGATTATTCCTATCTCTAGTGAATACTTGCTTACATTGCTTAATGCGACCAGCCACTTACCCTCTCGGGCAGTTAGTTGTTGCTGACTGTACTCATAGACAAGCGTTGCATCCACCTATAGATAGGCGTTGCTACAGCTTCACACTAAGCAAATAAGGTTTTCTCACAACACTCATGCAACGCACACCTCCCGTTGGTTTGCTACATGCTTCATATTCCTATGCCGCATGATTAAATATGTGATACTCTAGCAATCTCACTAAGTGATGCAATGAATGTTAACGATGCTAAGTAAAGGAAGATGGAGATGGAATCGAAGGAAACATAGAAATGCATTGATCACAAAATATATTAATTTCTTAAATCAAAATGTAATACAATACAATATAAGAAAAGAAGTGAAAACGAAAGGACCAGTTGGAAGCAATGTCTTGCTTCCAGCGGATGTGTGTCAAGGCTACTGGTGGTGCCATGGAAGGGCGGTGGAGTTGACTCTCTCGAGATCTAACTCCGACGAAGGCTCCAGTCGTCACTCGAAATGGATGAAGGAGATGAAGAACTCTCAAGCTTTCTTCTAACGCTTTGGTTTGGATCACAAGGATCCACCTAAAGGTAGAAACTTGGATAAAATGAAATTCTGCTCATCGACTTCTACTTATAGAGCTTGATCGCCAACAACATTAATGGACCTGCTCTGATTGACATTCGCGGCGCGTTGGTCCTTTTCTGAATCCCTGCTGCTAATGGCGTGGTAGGTGAAATGTCAACACCATCTTTTGGTTTTCTCGAGATATGCATTAATGTTTCCATTCCACCAACCTTGCGTCATCTCACTATTATGGTTATCATCGTATAGCCGCAATCTTGCAATGACTGCATTTGCTTGATTACCGCAATTTCTACACGATGACCGCAATCGCTTGACGATCGCAACTCCTATGTGATGGACGTATGCGGTTGATTATCGCAACACCCATACGTTGAACGTATGCATTCACATTTACGATGGAGAATTTCTCTGCTTGCAGTCGTCTATGCGATAGCCCCGCTTCTGCTTCTGCGTCCACTTTTTGCGTTAACTACAAAGATAGATAATTTAATGTATAATAACACATAATAGTGGGTTAGCCGAGATTCTTAATGCTGAACGACACAAACTCATTTTCTCATAAATTCCTAACATAATTGCCGCATATTCTGCTTAACAACCCTCATAATTCTAAATAAAAGGCCTAAGATGACGTACATTTCTGCATGTCATCAGCTTGCTCCCAAGAAAAATTGATTAGACCATCACTGGCTAAAGTAAGGATTAAATCACCTGCATTTTTAGAACAAATTCATGGTGATATATGAGAACTTATTAACCCACCAAGTGGACCATTTAGATATTTTATGGTATTAATAGACGCATCCAGCACATTAAATCAAAATCTTGCATTTGCAAGATTACTTGCTCAAATAATTAAGTTAAGAGCACAATTTGCTAATTACTACAATTAAGACCATTCGTCTTGATAGTGCTGGTGAATTTACATCCCAAGCTTTTGATAATTATTGTATGTCAATTGGGATAAGTGTTGAACATCCTGTAGCTCATGTTCATACAAAAAATGGTTTAGCAGAATTATTCATAAAACGTTTGCAGTTAATTGTTAGACCATTACTTATGAGAGCTAAGCTTCCTACATCTGTATGGAGACATGCTATTTTTGCATGCAACATCACTTGTATGTATTAAGCCAGTAACTTATCATAAGTACTCATCATTACAGTTAGCTTATGGCCATGAGCTAAATATTTCCCATTTGAGAATTTTTGGATGTGCAATATATGTTCCAATTGGTTCATCACAATGTACTAAGGTGGGTCCTCAAAGTGGTTAAGAATTTATATTGAATATGATTCCCCATCAATTATCAAATATCTTGAACCCTTGACGGGTGATATATTTACTACACGATTTGCTGATTGTCATTTTAATGAGACAATTTTTTCAACATTAAGGGGAGGAATTAAAAAGTTGGAAAGAAATTATATGGAATGTATCGTTATTGTCTCATTAAGATCCTCGTATATATCAATGTGAACTTGAAGTTCAGAAGATAATTCATTTGCAAAATATAACAAATCAGTTATCATTTATAGATGCAAATAAGTAACTGAGTCAGATATACCAGTTGCAAATGTTCCATTGAAAATTGATATCCCAACATAGTAAACTGTCACTAATGAGCCTAGAACATGTCAGAAGCATCGTAGACCAGTGAGTTCAAAAGATAAAAATTCTCAAAAAAGAAAAAAATAAATAGTTAAGAAGAACTGGTTAGGATATAAATACCCATGGAGAAATCCTTGACATGACTAGTGAGGAAGCTGAAACACCTAAAGATAATAATGAGATTTCAATAAACTATGTCATGATAGGAAAAAGATGGAACCGAACTGATGTAGTTATTGACAACATTTTTGCATATAATGTTGCTCTTGATATTATATCTGAAAGTAAGGATCCTGAACCAAAATTTGTTGAAGAATGTCAACATAGAAAAGATTGACTTCAATGGAAAAAAACAATCGAGGTAGAATTAAACTCACTTTCAAAGCGTCAGGTCTTTGGACCAGTAGTCCGAACTACTAGAAGGTGTCAAATCTGTAGGATACAAATGAATATTTGTGAGGAAAAGAAATGAAAATAATATGGTTAAAAGATATAAAACAAGACTACTTGCACAAGGTTTTTCACAAAGACCTAGTATTAATTATGAGGAGACGTATTCTCTGGTGGTGAATGCAATTATATTAACATATTTAAATGGTCTGATTGTATATGAAATCTGGACATGCATCTTACGGATGTAGTCACAACATATTTATATAGATCTCTTGATAATGATATTTATATGATAATCCTAGAAGGATTTAATGTACCTGAAACATATCAATCAAATTCTCGGGAAATGTATTCAATAAAGTTACAAAGATCGCTATATGGATTGAAACAATCAGGATGAATGTGGTACAACTGTCTGAGTGGATATTTGTTGAAAGAAGGATATTAAAATAATCCAATATGTCCATATGTTTTTATAAAGATACCATAGTCAGGATTTGCTATTATAACTATATATGTTGATGATTTAAATATAATTGGAACTCCTGAAGAGCTTTCAAAGATAATATAATATCTTAAAAAAGAATTTGAGATGAAAGATCTCGGAAGAACAAAATTTTGCCTTGCTTTGCAAATTGAGCATTTAGTAGATGAGATATTTGTTCATCAGTCAACTTATACAGGAAAAGTTTTGCAAAAGTTCTATATGGACAAAGCACATCCATTGAACATTCCAATGTCAAGAAGGATATATTTCGACCTCGAGATAATAATGAAGAACTTCTTGATCTTGAAGTATCATATCTGAGTGCAATTGGTGTACTTATGTATCTTGCTAATAATAGAAGACTAAATATTGCATCTTCAGCAAATTTATTAACAAGATATAGTTCTTCTCCAACAAAAAGACATTGAAACGAAATTAAGCATATACTTCTTATCTCCGAGGAATGACTGATATAGGTTCTTTTTATTCAAATAAATCGAATTTTGGTCTAATTGGTTATGCAGATTCTGGATATTTATCTGACCTACACAAAGGTAGATCTCAAACAGGTTATCTATTCACATATGGAGGTGTAGGGATTGAGATCGAATCCCATTGCAACAAAAGCATTCTTGTTGGAATGCCATGCATCCCACAAATCAGTTTTTACATTAAACAAAATCGTTATACTAGACGAAATAGATAAACATGTAAACTAGCATGCTATTAGGGAAATGGTTAGAACGATTCTTACCTTTTTAGATTCTCAAGTGCCACGAACAATCCTCTCCAAGGTTCCAATGAATGGATCTCCAAACGGTCTTGATCCCGAACAAGTCCTTGAGCAATCTTAAACACTAAGACGAGAGTTACCTCGTTATTCTCTAGGATTCCAATAGAGGGATAGGTGGTATCCAATTATTGGGAGAGGGAGAGGAGAGGAAAATAAGGTTTTGGAGAGTAGAGAAGATTTATGACTTAGAGAAAATTTTGCACAATAACACTAAAGAGTTGTGTATTGTCAAAGTTTCTCTACAATGAGAATTTTGTATTCAGTGTATCCCCAAAGGGTCATGGGGAGGTCTTTATATAGAGAAGGGCCAAGCCCTTTCCCAATATATTTTCTTTTTCTATAATTAATTAAATCACATTTATTTAATTAATTAACCCATTTAATTAAATAAATTTTTTTAATTAAATAATACCTATTTAATTTTAATTTGCACAATAATTAAATAACATTAAATTCAATTTAATGTATATATTTAATTATCATATGCATCTCATGTATATGTGCAAAAAAATATCTATTAGTTAATTCTTTGTGAATCTAATTCACTTGAATTAATTTGAATCTTATTCAAATATTACTCTCCAATTTAATTATAGATCATATTCATAATTAATTATATATTAATCACATTAATATATAGTTTCCTCAAATTAATTTGAACAATTCAAATTATCCCATTTAAGTATCCTTTAGTGATCTACGAGGGGACCTGGTGGACTTGTAAATCAAAAGCTCCAACGATGTGTGATTAATTGGTTAAACCCATTAACTAAGTTAATTAATATTCGTTAACTGCGAGTACACTCCATTAAAGACCCACAGTTGCACTATTCTCACTACAGATATATTTTTGTGTCCACAGATATAGACCAATACCAGAAAATTAGTCCTTCACCAGTGTTCATAACTTCAACTGGGTTTAATTGTACCCTTGGGTTACCTCTGGCTCCTTAAGTATTAGTGCTCCTCTAATGAACAACTTGTTTATGGTCCAACCAATAAATAGAAACTCATCTCGAGCTAATGAGACAATAGGGCATTTTGTTCAAGTCTCGGAGACACCACTTAAGGGAACACTCATCTACTTACCCTTAGACGAGAAGGAGTGAATTCCATCTTATATTATCATGTTTTCAGCTCCCCACCCGGTCTCTTCCCCAAAATGTTAGAAATATTAGGTCAGCGATCTGGCCACCCTCATCCATGCAAATCAAAGGACAATTTATCGTGAATAGAAGTTTATAATATACTCAAGATTAAGACTAAGTCACCTAGGTCATCTTATTGAAATAGAAACCTAACTAGTCAATGGTGTTACATCTAGTGGTTACTATTTCGCGGTCCAGTCTTATGCAAACTCATTGTATAGGATACCCTACTCGCGTGTCACCTACACGAACACGTTGAATCATTACATTTGTATCAAATACAAAGTGGGTCATATCTATAATGTTACTAGGATAATACCCAGTCTTATCTCTATACTATAGACCCTTTAGGATGTATCTTGAACATTGATCCCTGTATGTCTCCACATACAGTTCAAGACTCAAAAGACAACCTTGGATGTTAGTTTATTGGATTAAGACAAAATAGACAACAATAAAAATAACAAGATCTATTGATTTAGCATCCATAACTCTTTATTGATGACAATCAATTAATAAAATTTACTATCTACGAGTTTTAGGGCATAAAAGCCAACAAACTCCCACTTGAACTAAAACTCTAGTCAGTGGGTTGTTCACAATCCAAAAGGTAGGATAATGCTAAATACAATAAACAGGGTACCCATATACCCATTACACGTCTCCCACTTGCCCTAGATTATGTTAGGGTTGATGCCCTAAATCTCATAGGGTCCTGTAGTTTGTAATTATATTGTACAAAAATTTTATTTATTTGATAAAATGTGAGATGTTTTATTTGACATTTAGTGGCATTAAACCCATAAACCAATAAACTAACATCTAATGTTGTCATCTGTAGTTTAAACATGTATATAGAGACATACAGGTGGATCATATTTAAGTGACAATCTAAATGGTCTGTAGTAGATGGATAAAGTTGGATACTTTATCCTGGTGACACTACGAATACGACCCGCTTTGTAGATGTTACAATTGTTGTAAAGTGCTACAAATCATCTGATCCTGATCATTCATGTGGATGTTGGGGTTGATGCCCTAAAGTCTCATGTCCTATAGTTTGTAAACAATTTGTACGAACGCTTGTGTTATATAATATATGATATTTACTTCACATCTTGTATTTTGCTCAGTTGCTTGTTTTATTTGCTTTACCACAAACCAATAAACATAAATCCCTGGTTATCCGTATGTGACTCAAACGTGTATGTAGTGACATACAAATGGATTATGTCTTGAGTGATAACCAAAATGGTCTATAGTATATGGATATATGAGGGAAACCTTACCCTGGTAATACTACGGGCTGGTCACAAGTGTTGTGACTTGTCATAGATGGTCTGATTCTGATCATTCGTGTTGGGGACATGCGAGCGGGGGCGTCCTATTCAAAGAGTTTGTATAAGACTTGACCACGAAGTGTTAATGTCTCGTTATATAACACCGTTAATGACAGAGACCTCATTTCACTAAGATGACCATAGGTAACATGACCTCAATCCTGAGTGAGTTGGGAGCTCCTGCCATTAAGGGCAGTCCTTTGATTTGTATGGGTGAGAGTGGCCAGGTCGCCGATTCAAACCTATCATTTTGGGGATGGGAGCTGGGAACTCAGCTATACAAGATAAAATTCACTCCTTCTCTGAGGTAGGGGTAAGTAGATAGATAGCTCCCTTAAGGGCTAATTCCAGGGCTTGAACAATGTGGCGCCATACACCTTCTCTTGGCCCGAGAGGTGTTGACACATAGTTGGACTATGTGGTATTGTTCATTAGAGGAATCAGTGGTAGTTAAGGAGTGAGATGTATCTACAGGAGCAAAACGATAATTTGGCCCAGTTGTACTTACGAGCATCTGTGAAATGTTATTGTACTCATGATTGGTTATATCCGATGGACACAGAAATATATATGTGGTAAGAAGAATTAAGCTGTTGGTCTTTAGTGGAATGCCTGACAGTTAACAGATGGTGGATCTCATGGCTAAAGAATTTAGTCAACTATTCACGGACCGTTGGAGCTTTGAGCCACAGGTCTATTAGGTCCCCTAGGTAGCTTGGATAAAGTCAAGAATCAGTGTTTAGGTTAATTTAAAATGTTCAAATTGACAAGAGGAAATTCGATTATATATGATATAAATGGACTGGTTAATTATATACGATATAATTAGCTAAATGTATGAGATACATTATTTTGGAGGAAATTAGATATAAATATGATTTATATCAAGTAGAGGAGAAAATACTATAGCAGATATGTGATATCAAACTATAGGTTAAAAATATAATATGATTATATTTATTAATATTTTAGTTGGTTAATTATATGATAATTAACCCAAAAATCACGTTTGTACGTGGGTTAGTGGGGTAGTGTCGGTTTTTGTAATCGATGAATTAAAATGAAAATAATTTTCATTTTGAATCAGTCATCCAAAAAAGATAGAAGAACGCACTGGTGAATCGTAAACGATCACTTAAGTATTTCGAGAGCCTATACGATAGTCGCTCTGCATTTAGAAAATCGTCCACCTCGTGCCTAAATGATCGCACACTAGTTCCTATATGATCGGATAGCTTCCCTGAACATCGTATTGTGTGCCGAATTAGCTAAACGATCGTTCAGTAAAACCTACATGATCGTGTAGTTTCTTCTAAACGATAAGCATCGTACTATACAATAAGTGCCTTTTTCCCTCCCACTTGCTTATCACCTACACGATTTGTTTGTCCTCCTTTCTCTACCAAATTCACAAAAGACCACGCTTTGGGTTCTTACTCCGAGAATACCTGGGGCTCTTTTCTGGTGGTGTCGTCTCTGCGACATTCGTGTTCGTGCGGTTGTTCAAGCGTTGGTTGATCGGGAGAGGTTTCTGCTACATTGAGTTCTGAAGTTTGAAGAACGTTTTCAACTAGTATGGTAAATCTCTCCCTCGTTTATTTTTGTTCAAAGAATGCCTTTAATTGACTGTTTGTTTGCATAACTGTGCGCTTGAATGTATATTGTTGTATTTCGGTCACTGTGAAATTGGAGCGATTCGAACGTGCTCATGAAACTCTTTGGTAAGAGATCCTTCAGTGGAGACATGTGAGCGGAGGTATTCTATACAAAGAAGTTTGTATAAGACCGAACCATGAAATGACTAGTCGCATTATATAACGTCGTTCTTAACTGAGACTTAAATTTCACTAGGATGACCATAGGTGATATGACTTGAATCCTGAGTAAGTTGTGAACTCCTGCATATAAAGGTGGTCCTTTGATTTGTATGGCTGAGAATAGCCAGATCATCGATTCAATAAGCCTACTATTTTGAGGATTCGTCTGATTGGAGAGTTGGGAACGCAGTTACACAAGACGGAATTCACTCATTCCCTAATGTCAGGGTAAGTAGATAAATTGTTCCCTTAAGGGCTGATTCTAGGGCTTGAACAATATGGCACCACGTCCTCTCTCCTGGCCTAATAGGAGTTTGGTCATAGTTGGACTATGACATATTGTTCATTAGATGGATCAGTGGTACTTAAGGAGTTAGATGTAACTACAGGGGCAAGATGTTAATTTTGGCCTAGTTGTACTTATGAGCAATTTTTGAAGGATCGTCGCACTGTTGACTGTTTATATCCAATAGAGATAGAAATATATTTGTAGTGTGAAGATTGCAGTTGACGGTCTTTAGTGGAATGCTCGACAATTAATGGATGTTGAATAATTTAATGAAAAGAGTTTAATTAATTATTCAAATACCATTGGAACTTCAAGTTACAGGTCTGAGGTCCCCTCTATAGCTCAACATATATTTAATGAGAATCAATTTTGGATTAATTTGAATTGTTCAAATTAATTGAGGGAATTAATTATATGTGATATAATTAATTTAATTTAATTATATATGATATAATTAATATAGTGTATTTAATACATTATAATATAAAGTTTATTTAAGAGGAAATAAATATTTGAATATGATTCAAATATTAATTTTGTGAATTGGATTTATATAACTAATTTTAATATAAATGAGATTTATATTAAATATCATGTATTAATGAGAGAATTAAAAACTATAGGTTATATTGTATTTGATACAATATAAAAACTATAAGTTATGTGTTATATGCGATATAACATATGGTTTAATATATATATTATATCATAAATTAGTTATTATATAAATATATATTAATTTTTATTATAATTATTTAATATTAAATTTTGAATTTAATTATGGGAGGGAGTCCTTTTTCCTCTATTTTTCACCGTGATAGGGAAGTTTAGTAGAGGGTGGTTTTGCTTGATCTTCTTAACAGAAGAATTAAGAAAACAATTATAGATCTCAGTGATTTTCTCCCAGACTCTTTTCCTTCTCAAATTTCATCTCCATCCCTCCCAAAATCTCAAAAGCCCACGCAACTCCTTGGATTCTCATCCTAAAGAATGCAGAGGAAATTTTCGTGGTGGTGGCCATCAGGATTTCGAGTTCGTTGCAGTACGTGGCCATTTTGGAGAAAAGGAAATATGTGAAGAAAAGGTTCTTCAAGGATAAGTCTCCCTTTCTAATCATTTTCTCAATTTTTTAGCATATGCTGTATATTTTAATTGAATTGCATAATTGTTTCTGTAATTGGTATTCTGTGTAAATTTGAAATTGGGACCGATCTCTACGTTTCCGCTTAGGGCCTTCACAGGTTCCTTCAGATTATACAATGTACATGTCTCGTAGACCTAAACTGTCTAGATGACCTTCAAATACTTTAGCCATGAGAGCTTTTGTAAATGGATCAACAATGACTATTATCCACTATTGTCACAGTATAAGGTGATAGACAAATCTATATTTGGAACCACTTCCAAATTACTTAGAAACTTCCTTAGTCAGACTTATTCCTTTTCTGCTTCACAAGCAGTCACATACTTAGATTCTATAATGGAATTTGCAATGCATCATTGCTTGGTGCTACACTATAGCTCCTCATTTAGGGTAAACAACGATCCTGACCTAGATTTCCCGGAATTCTTGTCAGTTTAAAAATTAGAGTCGGTATATCCTATAAGGATCAAATCCTTAGCTCTATACACTAGCTTATTGTCCCTCGTTCTCCTAAGATACTTGAGGATGTTCTTAACCACTGTCTAATGGTCTAACCCTGAATTGTATTAGTACCTACTGATAATTTCCACTGCATAATAAATGTCTAGCGTGGTGCAGAGCATAACATACATTAAGCTGCCTACAACTGAGGCATAGAGAATACATCTCATGTCTTTCACTTCTTGAGATGTCTTAGGATATTGTTCCTTAGACAAGTGAACCCCATGCCTGAAAGGTAATAAACCCTTCTTAGAGTTCTGCATTGGATATTGAGTCAAAATTTTGCCGATATAAGATGCTTGAGACAAAGCTAGTGTTCTGTTCTTGCGATCCCTGATGATTTGGATCCCAAGTACATATTGTGTCTCTCCCAATTATTTCATTTGGAATTGGACTGTCAACCATTCCTTAATGTCAGTAGGGTATCCTACATTATTCCTAATGAGTAGGATATCGTCCACATAAAGTATTAGAAAAGCTACTTTGTCTTTAATGATTTTCTTATATATACAAGATTAATCTATGTTTTGATCAAAACCTAATGATTTGATCACTGTATCAAATCTAATGTTCCAAGATCGAGCTGTTTCAACCTATAAATGGATCAATTTAGCTTGGAAATTTTTTGTTCTTGACCTTGGGCTATGAACCCCTCGGGCTGAGACATAAAGATATTCTCCTCAAGATTGTCATTCAGAAAAGCAGTATTGACATCCATTTGTCATATCTCATAGTCATAATATGTGGCTATGAATAAGAGGATTCTTATAGACTTAAACATAGCAACAAAGGAAAAAGTTTCCTCATAGTCAACCCCTTTCTTTTAGGTATAACCCTTTGCTACAAGTCTAGCTTTGAAGGTCTGTACCTTTCCAGCTACATTTCTCTTTCTTTTGTAGATCCATTTACACCATATGAGTTTGACCCCTTCATGTAAATCTACAAGCTCCCATACTGAATTGGAGTATATGGACTCCATTTCAAGGTCCATGGCTTTGACCTATTAGTCCTTGTCTACGTTATTTATTGCCTGTTTATAGGACAATAGATCCTCAACACTATCATCTGATATGACAACCTGAATTTCTGTTAAGCCCAAGTAACGATTAAGTTGTATCACAATCCTCCTACTGCATCGAGGCTCTCTCAACGATTGAGAAGGACGAGACTGACCTGAAATGTTGGCTTCTTCATTAACTCTTGATGAAGGACCAACTTCATCAACAACCCTTATTGATTTTTCAGTAGCTTCATTTAATACTACTTTTCTATGCGGTTTATGATCTCTCATGTGGTCTTTCTCTAAAAATGTAGCGTTTTTCGATACAAACATTTTATTTTCTTGAAGGTCATAGAATAGACCACCTCTCATTTCCTTAGGGTAACCAACAAATTTGCACAATCTTGATCGAGGTTGTAACTTCTTAGGATTTATCACTAACACATGTGTAGGATAACCCCTGATTCTGAAGTAACGTAAAATCGGTTTACACCCCCTCCATAACTCGAAAGGTATTTCAGAAACGCTCTTTAAGGGAACATTGTTTAAGATGTGAACTGCAAACTCTACTACATGCCCCCAAAATGAGTAAGGTAATTGAGCGTAGCTCATCATAAAATGAACCATATCTAATAAGGTTCTATTTCTTTTGTTTGATACACCATTTTACTGAGGTGTATTAGGTGCTGAGAGTTGGGATTGAATTCTATGTTCTATCAAATAGTCCTAGAATTTTAAATCCATATACTCTCCACCCCGATTAGATCAAATAATTGTTTTACCTTATAAGTTTTTAGCTTCATCCTTATACTCTTTGATCTTTTCAAAGACTTCAGACTTATGTTCCATTAGGTATAAGTAACCATACCTTCAATAATCATCTATAAAAAAGATGAAGTATTTGTACATTTCTCTAGCCTTTACATTCATTGGACCGCAAAGATCTGAATGTATGAGCTCTAAGGGCTCTTTGGCTCTATAACCATTTCCACAAAAAGGTCTTTTAGTCATTTTTTCTTTGAGACAAAATTCACATGGAGGCAATGAATCATCTTCTAACTTGCTTAGAAGTCCATTCTTTACCAATCTCTTGATCTTATCGAGATTTATGTGACCTAATCTCAAATGCCAAAGGTATGTATCATTGTTACTTGGAGAAATTCTTTGCCTTTTAGTTCGAGTATTAGCAGTTTTAAACATCTCATGATTTAAAATTGCTTTTGATTTAGTTGGTCTTAACACATATAAGTTGTCTTCTAGTTTAGCTTAACAATTAGTCATACCATTTTTCATAATGAACGCTTCATTTGAATTAAAAGAAACTGAGTATGATTGTTCAAATAAATAAGAAATAGAAACAAGGTTCCTCTTCATCTTGGGAACAATATATAAGTTTTCTAAAAACAAAAATCTATTTCTAAAAGACAACTTAGCAACTGCCACTGCACGAGCTGAAATGGCGTCTACCGTTCCAACCTTGAGTGTCATTTCACCCTTTTCTAGCTATTGAAAGGAACTAATTCCCTGTAAAAAAGAACAGACGTGATTAGTGGCTCCTAAATCAAGTATCAAGGCATCATGTTTACCTTCCTTCTTTTTCTTTTTCTCAACAAGGTACTTTGGGAAATTGCGTTTCCAATGACCATCCACATTACAGTGGAAGTATTTGCCCTTTTCAGCCTTAACTTTGCCCTTGCCTTTGCCAGCAGCAGGAGCCTTCTTCTTCCTTCCTTCCTTTTTCTGGATCCTGTTAGTACCAAAAGTTGAAGGAATGAACTTAGTTCTAGAGAATGTACCCTTATGGAACTTTTTGGAATGGGCAACATTTGCCTCTTCTTCTACTGGTTCTTTACCTTTCATAAGAGACTAAAAAGTCTGTAACTAGTTCAAAAGGGTAGTCAGATTGTACTGTATTTTGTTCATTATCGCATTGTTGCGGAATTGAAAAAAACTCGTTGGAAGAGATTCCAAAATAAAGGACATTTGACTTTGCTCATCTATAACCGCATCGTCCATTTCGGCGACATTGAAATGGACCATCAGGTCGAGAACATGTTCTCTCACTGATTGGCTTTCTTTCATGCGCACATTATAAATGTACTTGAGGGCCTCGTGCCAGATCTGAGTAGACGGTTGTCCAAACATCTCCTAGAGAGACTCCATGATCTAATATGCAATCATCATGGCCTTATGCTTCTTAGTAAGAATGTCGAACATACTTGCCAAGATGTAGACTCGAGCCTTATCATTGGCCTTCATCCAACGGTCACAACACTTGAGATGCATTTCAAGCGGGGACTGGAGGCCATTCCTTCGTCAAGACAAACCATAGATCATCAACAACAATAATCGTATTCAGGTTAGATTTCTACGTTACATAGTTTTCACTGGTTAATTTTTCATTTTTAAGTAAATATATGATTGTGGAAGATATGCTGAAACATATAACAATCAATTGGCCTTATTAGTTATTTTTGTCATAACCCATTACATAATTATCCAATCAATTTAGCAAACACACATGTAATCATAGAATCCTAAATAAACTATTGATTTTAGTTTTTGCAACAAACTGAACGCGATGTAATCAAACTTATGGTTGACGCCGTAGAGAATATAAAGCCCACTTCAGAGGTTTAGAGCAACAACCACCGAAGTGTGATAAACTACTCCTCCCTTGAATTGAGACAATCTTATCCAATCACTAATACTAGAATAACTCATATTCTTATAGTTTTTAGCTACCGTTGTTTTCGTCAATGATTCATTAACTGACTTAACCCCTCCCGTAAGTGTGACCTTTCTATTTTCGGATCCCAGAGGTATGCTTCAACAGGCCATCGAAGGGAAAGATAACTGTTGAAGATTAACTTAAGAAACCCTATCCATTGTTGGAGTTAACATTGTTCCGACCCCTATGATGAGGTCCTCCAAAGGGATGGTCGCTCTAGGACGACATGCAAGCAGACCATGGGAATCTCACGGTGCCTCCTAATGGAGGAAACCTAGGATACGTTGACATGCGTCCCTCTACTACTTACTATAAATACTTTCCCCATTCACCTTGTTATTGACTCATGCAAACACTTCCCGAAGGGAGTGCGCTCCTAGGACGACATGAAGCCGAGCATGGATCTCAAGGTGTGAACTCTTGGGGACGTGAGAGCTGAAATTTGATATATCATATATACCAAATTCCTCCTACTAAAGTATTCCAAAATTTATTAGGATTTTATTATACTTAGTGAAAACCCGACTAATGAATTTATCTAAGTCCTTTACATTTTCTCAATATAACATTTATATTGAATGGTTTAACAATGCTTGATTTCATTTATTAAACTCTTTTAATAAAATCATCATTTATTAAACTCTTTTAATAAAATCAATCATTTATTGCATGCTTATAAAATATTTGCTCAATTCACCTTCCAAGTCAGTTTCCAGGTTGAGGTGTTCCGTTTCCGTCAGCTTAAATACCACCTCCTAGATAGAACCTTCCTTTGACAAAGATCTTTTATGGGCAATTATTTTATAAATTTAATCTTTTATTGAAATTCATTTTAATCCTATTAAAACAAATTAAAAAGATTAACCTATTCCTAATCCCATTAGAAATAACATAAGTTATTTTTAAACAATTGAAAATAATTTGGACCTATGTTTGCATTTAATCAATCTCATTAATGCTACAACTCTTTATAAATTAATGAATTATTAAAACTATAATCACATCAAGCATTCACATACATCATTCAACTATTTACTAGAACAATTTTAATATATAGTATGATGTAAGGACATGCTTAGACTAATCATACATCACTAACATAACATTTATATTATGATGCTTCAACATGCTAATTCAATCATGCATCTATAAAATATAACCCTTTATATTTAATCATGATGCATGTATATATTTATCCTAAGGTGGGTAATCTTTTGAATCTATATGACATACAATATGTAATATGAATTCAAATATTAATTTAAAACATACATCCAATGCATAACTAAATTAAATTGCAAAAATTGGAATGATTTTTGGCACCCAAAAATAAAATTAACTGATTAAATTAATATAACTATTCTATTAGTTTAATTAATCAATATATAAAATAAAATTACAAATAAGGAAATTAGGGTAAAGGTGCAGCTTCCGAGACTTCCCGCACGCACCACATCACTCCGTCAATCCTCGGAGCGTTGCAACATTCTGGGCAACATTACAACGCTGCGACTGGAGTGCTTCACCTCTACCTTGCAGGGTTACAACACTATGATAGCAATGTCGTGATGCTATGCGGTAGAATGCTATTGTTCTTCCTTTTTTTGGCTCCGAACTTGCCCCGAACACCTCCATTTGATATCAATCTCTTCAGCAACCGTTGCTCTATTGATGGACACGAACTTATAGACTTAAAACATGAATTGAATGGCCCAAAAATACAACGGGCCCTTACAATTTAATCAAATTAAAAAGTAATCTAGTGCCAAAATCGAAGACATCCAATTTTGCAAACCAATATTCAAACATTCATAATGCTGAATATGAAAACCCCCTCTAAACGAGTTTGTTTCAAAAAATACAAAGAACGAAGATGTAAGGAATTAGCTCTGATACCAATTGCAGGGACTGAGATCGAATCTCGTTGCAACAGAAGCATTCTCATTAGAACACCTTGCATCCCACAATCAATTTTTACATTAAACAAAATCGTTGTACTAGACGAAATAGATAAACACGTAAACTAGCATGCTATTGAGAAAAGGGTTAGAACGATTCTTACCTTTATAGATTCCCCAAGTGTGACGAACAATCCTCTCTAAGGTTCCAACAAACAGATCTCCAAACAGTCTTGATCATGAACAACTCCTTGAGCGATATCGAACACTATGATGAGAGTTACCTCATTATTCTCTAGGATTCTAATAGAGAGATAGGTGGTATCTAACTATTGATAGAGGGAGAGGAGAATAAGGTTTTGGAAAGTTGTGTATTGTCGAAGTTTCTCTATAATGAAAATTGTGTATTCAGTGTATCCCCAAAGGGCCATGAAAAGGTCTTTATATAGAAAAGGGCCAAGCCCTTTCCCGATATATTTTCTTTTTCTATAATTAATTAAATAACATTTATTTAATTAATTAGCAAAATTAAATAACAATTATTTAATTTTAATTTGCATAATAATTAAATAACATTAAATTCAATTTAATGTATATATTTATTATCATATACATCTCATATATATGTGCAAAAACTCTCTATTAATTAATTCTTTGTGAATATAATTCACTTGAATTAATTTGAATCTTATTCAAATATTACTTTCCAATTTAATTATAGATCAAATCCATAATTAATTATATACTATCACATTAATTTATAGTTTCCTCAAATTAATTTGAACAATTCAAATGATCCCTTTTAAGTATCCTCAAGTGAGCTAACGAGGGGACTTAGTGGACCTATAGATCAGAAGCTCCAACGATGTGAGATTAATTGGTTAAACTTATTAACCATATTAATCAATATTCGTTAATTGTGGGTACACTATACAAAAAATCCACAACTACACTCTTCTCACTACAAATATATTTATGTGTCCACAGATATAGACCAATACCAACAAGTTAGTCCTTCACGAATGTTCGTAACTCCAACTGGGTCAAATTACCGTTTTACTCTTAGGTTGCCTTTGACTCCTTATGTATCAGTGCTCCTCTAATGAACAACCTATTTATCGTCCAACCAATAAACAAAAATACGTCTCGGGCCAATGAGAGGGTAGGACACCTTGTTCAAGTCCCGAAGACACCACTTAAGGGAACACTCATCTACTTACCCTTAAGGTGGGAAGAAGTAAATTTCATCTTGTATTATTATGTTCCTAGCTCCCGACTTGGTCTTGTCTGCAAAATGGTAGCTATATTGGGTCGGCGATCTAGCCACCCCCACCCATGCAAAGCAAAGGAATATCCCTCGTGAACAGGAATTCATAATATACTTAGGATTAAGACTAAGTCACCTAGGTCATCCTATTGAAATAGAAATCTAGCTAGTCAACGGTGTTACATCTAGTGGTTATTATTTCGCAATTCAATCTTATGCAAACTCGTTGTATAAGATACCTCACTCGCGTGTCACTTACACGAACGGGTTGGATCATTACATTTGTATAAAATACAAAGTAGGTTGTATTCATAGTGTTACCAGGATAAGGTACCCAGCCTTATCTCTGTACTGTAGACTCTTTAGGCTGTATCTTGAACAGTGATCCTTGTATGTCTCCACATACAGTTCAAGACTCATAAGATAACCTTGGATGTTAGTTTATTGGATTTAGGGTTATTAAACTAAAATAGACAACAATACAAACAATAACATTTATTGATTTAGATTTCATAACTCTTTATTGATAACAGTCAATTAATAATATTTACTATCTATGAGTTTTAAGGCATAAATTCCAACAAGAGGAACTGTTGTATCGTGGCGGTTAGTGAAATAGACCGTAATGGCTACTTCCTCAAATTATACTGAAATTCTTGCAATTCACGAGACTAGTCGAGAATGCATATGACTAAGATCAAAGACTCAGCACATTTGTGGAACATGTGGTTTGTCTTCTTGTAAAAGTCTACCAATAATATACGAAGTCAACACAATATGCATATCCCAAATCAAATAAGGATATATTAAAGGAGTTAGAACAAAGCATATTTCACCAAAGTTTTTCTACACTCATGATCTTGAAGAAAATGACGACATCATTGTACACCAAATTTGTTTGAAAGATAACCTGATAGAGAGGCATTACCAACCACAATCTTTGAAAAACTGGTACACAATATTGGAATATGGCGACTCAGAGATCTCAAGTGATGTGTCCAATAGGGGGAGATAGGAGTATAAATTATATGAAATATATACTCTTTTCCCTTCACTAGGATTTTAATTTTCCATTGGTTTTTTTTCCTAGCAAGGTTTTAACGAAGCATATTTCATATATAAAATAGATATCTAAGGGGGAGTATTATAAATATTATGATAATAGATACCCATTAGATGCTCATGCTTAGTGTCCATTGATCATGTGTCATGCCCTTATTTCCCAAAGTGTTGTTCATGTGTCTCAACATTACGCATTATTAGTGTCCATGTAATCTACCTCCTATTTTCCAAATTGCCTATAAATAGTGGCATTTGGAGGATTTTGGAAAACACACATATTGGGCAAAATCCATCAAAATTGGAGAAAGGTGTTATTTTATTTTATTTTATTTATTTATATATCATGTTTAATTTATTTTAATAATTATTTATTTGTTATTATATTATATTATATTTATTTTAATATTATATTTTATTGGTATCTGTGTTCCTGTGCTTCTCAAATTCACAGTAGATTTTGGATTTTGGGTTTTTAGTTTTTAATTTTTAAATCTTGAAGAACAAAAAACCATACATGTTGGATATTGTTTTTAGTTTTCTATTTTTTAAGGAAAAAAAAAGTCTTTCGTAAATTTTTTTTTTGGTTTTCTGTTTTCAAAAACTAAAAAGAAAAAATATGTTTTATAATTGTGTTTTTGTTTTCTATTTTTAGAAAATCAAAATAAGTTTGATGATTTATTTAGGTCTCCGTTTGTTAACTATTTCATTATTGGTTATTAATTATTGGCTTTGGGTTTTTAAAATTAGTCTATAAATACTCTTTTCACCTTTAAAATCAATGTTTTAAAAAACCAAACAAGTCTTGAAAAAAAAAGGTTTTTAAAAGTATGTTTTTGTTTTTAGAATTTGGCTAAGAATTCAACTCTTTTACTTAAGATATTAATTATTATAAGAAATTGATGAGGAAATAACTTAATTTTTAAAAACTTAAAACAAAAAAGAAAATTGTTACCAAACGAGACTTTAATTGCTTCTTATAAAAATAAAATTAAACTATTTTTACGATAAGTTTTTCATATAATATGCATAATCATAAAATTATATCTTTATTTTTATTCTTTTTCTAAAAAATATATTGATAAAACAACATTATCAATATTTTAAATACACTGATTAATCATACATCACATGAAGGAAAAAAAGGTAAAAATCAACATATTGACTACTTGTTAATTTACGAAAATAATTGTTTATCAAAACTCTTCAACCATTGATTCAACAAACACTACAATGTGTGAGTAATATATCAAATAGATGAAAATTGGAGGAACAATTCTTTACGTTTTTGTATGTATTTAAATTAATAAGAAAATCACATATCAATAGACTATTTGAGACCGTTAAAATAAATAAATTATTTATATTTTTGAATATTTTTTAATCTAATAAAAAAAGCACATATTTATAGATTATTGTGATGATTCAAATAGTCATATTTTCGAGAAAAGATATATCATTTCATTCCTTTACAAAAACTCATTCCCTCAAAAAGATATATTAGGATTATGATTACTCAAAATATAGAATTAATTTTTATCATTATTCAACTTCAACTTTACAGAGTATATAATTATTATGACTAATTATAACTTGAAAAATAAAAACAACTCTCTATTTCTTAAAAAAAAAAGAAAGAAAAAAGAAGACCACGCACATTTTTATAAGTAATGTTGTCCCTAAAATTATGGAATTTAATTAGTATATAGTTACAATATTAAGGTTAAAATTATAATTTTGCTTTGATTTTTTTTTCTTTTTTAGTTTTGTTTGTTGAGGATATGAGAACATTTCCTCCCTTTGATAACATTCTCATTTCTTATTTGTTGTTTCTTGTTTCTTGAGAAAAAATAAATAGAAACAGATAACTATTACTTATTTCTTTGTTTCTTATTTTTTTAATAAATATAATATAAAAAAGATATGTCATACATTAAACATTGAAAAAGAAATGATCAAAAGTTTATATGATGTAATACAAATAAGCCTTGCTGCATAACTAAAAACAATAACAAAATTGTATCTATCCTTCAAATGTTGTCCAAATTTGATGATCAATATTATCTCTCACTCGAGTCATTTGTAAAATTGTAACGGGTTTTAAATGAATGTTATAGTGAGAAAATTTTATATATTGTAAAATTGTAATTGGTTTTAAATGCAATATAAATTGAATTTAAAATAATATATAAACATGTATATTATATATAATTTAAAATTAATGATTAAAAAAATTAATGTACATATTAAAAATTTAAAAATTAAAATAATATATAAAGAGATTTTTTTAATCTAAAATTAAATGATTATATAAATAAAAAATTAAGAAATACAGGAAATACAAACTAAGAAAGAAAGGAAAAAGGAAAAAAATGCTTAAGCCTTGGGAAATAAAAGCAAACAAACAAAAGAAGTAAATCTCTCGTGAAATTTGAAGCCAGGAGAAGTAATAATAATAATAATAATAATAATAATAATAATAATAATAATAATAATAATAATAATAATAATAATAATAATAATAATAATAATAATAAATGGTCCAACGGATATGAAAGCCACAACCTCCTCGTAGAATGAGTTTTGGGACCGAAATGAAATAGATAGAATTTTTTTTTTTAGTTTTTAAATTTGTGCCTATTTTTAAGAAAATGTTTCTTAAATTAAAAAAAAAAAAAGAAATGGAAATGATTATCAAATACGTCAATTTCTTGAAAAATGAGAAACAAAATAGAAAACGGGTCCTTCTCTTTTCCCTTTTTTATTTCTATTTTTTAATTGTTTCTCATTTTTTTTATTTTTAATAAAAAGACAAAAAAGTATATTTGGTAATCAATTCTTGTTCTTATTCTCTAAATTAAAAATGTAGCTTTTTTTAAGAAAATTAATTTTTAAATTAAACATCTAATTATTTATGTTATATTTAGTACATTGAAATATTGTTATGAAATTTGTAATTCAAGAATGATATAAAATAATATTTTTACATATGTTTTGAAGAAAAAAAACAAGAAATAAGAAGCCTGGTCTAGTTGTTTCCAAAATTTCAACACTACTTTAGAAACGATTTTGAAAAAATGAGAAATAATAAGCTATAGCAAATTATCAAATGTTTCTATTTCTTTTTAAAATATATATATATAAAATAAAAAATCATATACAGAAGTTTTACTTATACCCTATTTGATAATAATTTTTTTTTTAGTGTTTTTTTTTAAAGCGTAGGCTTGTTTTCTCCCAATTCTTTAATTATTGTTTTCATCTTTTTCAATGAAACACTTGAACTTCTAGTAAAATTATGAAAACAAAAATTACTTTGTGCAATTTTTAAAACTTGACTTAGATTTTTTAAAATAATATTAGTAGTAAAAGTGGCTGATAAATAAGTACTTGTAAATAGATGTATTGTTTATAGTTTATAAGCTTCATTTTCCAATTTTAATTTTTTTTTCAAAAAAAAAAAAAGTTATGAAAGGAGCCGATTCATTTGATTTTCTAACCTTTTTTTTTATTATTATTATTATAATTTAAGCGGAGTCTTTAAGATTTAAAGCATTCCAATTAGGTAATTGAATTAACTATGATTTTATGTCCCTACTATTAACATGATTACTGAATAAAAATTAATTGATAACCAAATCTTTATCATATTAAAATGTGGCAAAAAACTAATTTCTCTTCAAAGACAATTTTTCTTATGTTATCTTCGATAAATCTTGCTTTTCTCGTCTCAAGCAATGATCTAGAAAAGGATCATAAAACTTAAAACCCCCAGAGCGCTTAGAATACCCAACAAAATAGCAGCTCACACAGTTCTTAAGTCCAATTTTCTTCATTAGGCTTATAAGGCCTAGCCTCAGTTGGACAACCCCAGATATGAAAGTGCCCAATACTAGACTTCTTTCCTATCCACAACTCATAAGGGATTTTAGATACCACTTTACTAGGTACCATATTGAGGATACATATTGCAGCCTTTAGTGCCTCTCCCCAAAGGGGTTCTAGTAAAGAATATACATATTGCAGCCTTTTCTTTCCAAGTTGAAGTTCAACTTCAGCCTTGAAAGTTTTGAAAAGATCTAAAGATTGAGACTTCCCATGAATTAAATATAGTACCCATATCTTGAATAGTCGTTTATGAACGTAATAAAATATTGTTGTCTATTCCAAGAAACTGTAGAGAATGGACCAAAAATTTCTATATGTATTAGTTTTAAGACGTTTGAGCATTTGTTGGCACCTAATTTTCTTATGTTTGTCTGTTTTCCCTTAATACGTTCCACACAAACTTTAAAGCTACTTAAATTAAGGGAATCAAGAATTTCATCTTATACAAGTCTCTGAATTCTCTATTTAGAGATGTGATCTAAACACTTGTTGTTGGGATTAATGTCCTAATTCTCCCGGAGTTTTATTGTTTTGTAAAAATACACATTGTTCAATGAATAAAATAAATGTTATTTAATTCTAGCATTTACTCATATCCAATAAACAAAGCTCCTTGGTTATCTTATGTGAACTTAAGCGTGTATATGTGATATATAAGTAGATCATGCCTTAAATAATAACCTAAATCGGTCTGTAGTATAAGAATTAAGGTGAGATACCTGATCCTAGCGACATTATGAATACGACCTACTTTGTCGAGGTTTGCAAGTGTTGCAAACTACTACAGATAGTAGATCCTGACCATTCATGTGGAGATAGTAGATCCTGACCATTCATGTGGAGACCTGGACCACGAGATGACTAGACTCTGTATATAACGTCGTTGATACTAGAGACTTACATCTCACCTAAATGACCATAGGTGACACGACCTCAATCCTGAGTGTTTTGTGAACTTCTACCTTTGAGGGCGGTCCTTTGATTAGTATGGGTGAGAGTGACCAGATTGCCAACTTAACATGCCTACCTTTTTAGGGACTTGTCTAATCTGGGAGCTGAGAACTCAATCTACAATATGGAATTCACTCATTTCTCGAAGCAGGAATAAGTAGAGAGATTGCTCCCTTAAGGGCTGATTCTGGGGCTTGAACATAGTGGTCATAGCTTCTCTTTGGAAGAGAAGACTCAGTCATAGTAGGACTATGATTTATGTTCATTAGAGGGATCGATGGTACTTAAGGAGACAGATGTAACTACAGGGGCATAACGGTTATTGGTCTAGCTGTACTTACGAGCGTTCTATGAAGGGTTGTCGCACTACTCATTGGTTAAGATGGACACATAATATATCTGTAGTGAGGAGAGTTCAGCTGTCGGTCTTTAGTGAAGTGTCTGGCAGTTAACGGATGGTGGACCTATGACTAAAGAGTTTAGTCAGTTATTCACGTACTGTTAGAGCTTCGGATCTACAGGTCAATAAGGTCCCCTTGGTAGCTTGGATCATGTTGAGGATCAGTGTTTGATGTTGATTTGAAATGTTCAAATTGACAAGAGGTATTTTGATTATATATGATATAATCGGTATGATGTATAAGATACATTGATGTAAATGAGATTTACATTAAGTACCATGGAATAGAAAAAGAACTATGGTTTATATGTTTCATGAGATTAAATATTAAAACTATAGGTTATAAATATAGTATGATAAGTTGGTTATCATTTATGTTTATAATAATATTAATTATTAGATAATTAATACTTTTTCTTTTAAATAACCAAAGTAGTGGGTGGTTATTAGATCATGGTAACCGTGAGTTTAAAAGGAAAGTTGTTTCCTATTTTGAAAAAGAAGTTTTTACAAAAGATTGAAAAGGATTTTGAGTTTTCTCTCAGCGAAAAGAAACTCACGGAAGTCGCCAAGTAAATACAGATTTACTAAACAATGGCTGGACGAGCTAAACGATCGTGCAGGTACGAGCTAAACAATCGTGCAGTGTTTACTAAACGATCACATAGCTTTGCTAGACGATTGCTGGCCCAAGGTAAACGATCGTGTAGAGTCTATATGTGACAGACCGAGCTAAACGATAGAGCTAAACGATTGCATAGCTTTTGCTAGACGATCGCATAACTTTATCTAAACGATTGGGCATCGACCTATGCGATAGGTCTCAGCCATCTCCCACTTGTCCAGTCGTGTACGCAATCATTGTTTCCTCCATTCGTTTGCCTCACACCAAGTCCGAACAGAGCTCACCCTCTGGATTCTCATACCGAGAATAGCAAAGTCGCCTAGTTGGTGGTGTCAGACTCAACTCGACATCATTGAGGTTTTTTAGAGGCTGTTTGTACTGCCGTGGAGGCCGTTCTTGTCGCTGAGGACGAGCGCGAAATGTTCGTGCGGTGTTGCGGTCGTATAGATCGAGCGCTCGTGGTTATTGTTGTTTGATCAGAGTTGTGCATCGGAGCGTGAAGACGCTTCTGCCGATGTTCGTATAGAGTTTGATCTCTGTTCTTCTGTATTGTTCATACTGTAATTTCTTTGTATAATTGTATAACCGTTTGTTTTGAAGTCAACTGTAAATGTATTGTTGATTCATGATTGTAATTTGGAATAGTCTTGTTCCGCTGCTCATGGAAATCTCGATTCCGATTTCTTTCACTTGTGCCATAAAATAACAGAATTCTCATTTAATTTATGCTTTGTACCACATGAGTTAGATAATAGGATCTTGTTAGATGAAGCAAAGGAATCAAGCATATATAGATTATCAATTAAATAATCAGTACCAATAAGCTTGGAATTTTGAGAAAACTAATTTTATTATTTCCAAAAGAAGAAGAAAAACTAAATGTATTAAAACTAGAAATAGAAACTAAATTTCGTTTAAAGGACAGTTCAACCCAAAAAAAAAAAAAAAAAAAACAGTTTTTTTAAACGTAATGTAAAATTCTCAATTGCTTCAACTGAAACTACTCTGACATTGCTCACATAGATGAATCTTTTAACATCATTTGGTAACCAACTCCATAGACAACTCTGCATAGATATACTTATGTGAGTAGTAACACCAGAATCTACCCACAAAGTATTTGTAGGTACAGAAGCTAAATTAACTTCAGAAAAAACCAAAGTAAGAAGTTTACCCTTCTTTACACGACACTTGACGTACTTGGGACAATCTTTCTTGAGGAGACCTTCCTTTTTGCAAGAAAAACACAAGGATTTTCAGTAGCCTATTTCTTGCTCTTGTTGTTCTGAGATACCCTTTATGCAACACTCATAGATTTCCTTTTCGTCTTATCACTGAGCCAGTTGCTAAATGAGCATTTTCTGTCATTTCTCTCTTAATCCTATTCTCTTCTTACACACATCGTGAGATAAACTCATCAGTGCTTCATTTATCCTTCCGAGTATTATAACTTATCTTAAACTATGTGAATTATGCAGAAAGAGAAATAAGTAGATGTACAAGTAAATTTTCACTTATCTCGATATCAAATGCCTTTGATTTACCTGCAAGATTGGACATTTCCATAATGTACTCCATTTTCTCATTGCCTTTATACCTCATGGAAGTTAAAGAAGTCAAAAGACTACCTGTTTTTTTTTTTTTTTTTTTTAAAAATTTTAGCAAAATATTTCTCAATTTGAGCAAGGAATTTATTGGCATTTTCACAAAACTTTGAAATAGACTGCCTAATGATCATCAGACACATGCAATTTGATTGTTTCCACTTCTTAATATTAGCAGTATTCAGTTGTTCCTTAGTAGAAGTAAGTTTATCAGTCCTTAATGCAAGGTCCATATCATCCAAGAAGTATCTCCAGACTTTCCTTTCAGATCTCGAAGTTCGATCCATTCTGTAAGGATGAATGCCCTAGCACAACGAAAAACACGGAACCAAAACTCATTATTAATTTGGGATTTCTAAAATACCCATACACTGGGAAATTTAGAAATAATACAGAGACCAAAGAAAAATAAAATTTAGTTTAAACCTAGGTTAAGCATGCTTAAAATTAAATACATAGAAAAGGGATAGGAAACCTTTACCTTTGTATAACCAAATGAAAATCCTATTCTCCAATTGGAATTTCACGAACACCACCAAGAGAGTAACCCTATCATCTGAGAAACCTTTGGTATTTTTGATTTGTGGGAACCAATTGAATTGGGAAAAAATAAAAAATGAGGAATTTTCTTTTTGAGAGAAGTAAAAGTGCAGGACTGTTTTGTAGAAACTTTCTTTTTCTCCTGTGATAAAACAAACTTTTTGATCAATAGAGATAGAGAAGAAGAAACATAGGGTCACCCATGTTTTTAGATAACTTCCTACGTGGGAGTTATCTAATTAATTAGTTAAATTAATTATTGATTAATTAATCATTAATTTAAATTTAATTAAATAATTATTTGATATTTTATTTGGCTTACATTTGAATCATATTCAATTGTATTTCTCTAACAACCTATAGTTTTAATGCGCATCAAATACACATTAATTTTAACCTATAATTTTAATATGAATTTGGACTTACAGATTAATTGGCTAAACTCATTAACCAAATTAAACAATATTCACTACAGGTATATTTCTGTGTCCATGGATATAGACCAATGACAACAAGTTAGTTCTTCACGAGTGTTTATCACACCAGCTGGATCAAATTACCGTTTTACCCCTGGGTTACCTCTATATCCTTAAGTACCAGTATTTCCTTAGTGAACAACCTTTTTATAGTCCAACCATTAAATAGAAACCCTTTCAAGCCAGTGAGAGGGTAGGGCCCTTTGTTAATGTCCCGGAGACACCACTTAAGGGAACACTCATCTACTTACCCTGAAGTTGGGAGGGAGTGAAATCCATCTTGTATTATTATGCTCTCAGCTCCCCAGTTGGTCTTGTCTCCGAAATAGTAGGCATATTGAGTCGGCAAACCGGTCACTCTCACCCATACAAATCAATGGACAATCCATCGTAGACAGGAGTTTATAATATACTCAGAATTAAGACTAAGTTGCCTAAGTCATCCTATTGAAATAGAAACCTAACTAGTCAACGGAGTTACATCTAGTGGTTACTATTTCGTAGTCCGGTTTGATGCAAACTTATTGCATAGGATATCCCTACTTGCATGTCCCCTACACGAACGTGTTGGATCATTGTATTTGTATCAAATACAAAGTGAGCCGTATCCATAGTGTCACCAAGATAAGGTATCTAACCTTATCCATATACTATAGAATCTTTGGCTATATCTTGAACACTAATCCCCGTATATCTCCACATACAGTTCAAGACTCATACAACATTCTAGGATGTTAGTTTACTAGATTAGGGTTATTTAGACAAGATAAATACAAGATAAACAATAACTATTTATTGTAATAAACATTAATAACACTTTATTAATGATTGGTCAAATGTTACATTTACTATCTATGAGTTTTGTGGCATAAAACCAAACAACTTAGAGATTGAATTCAGATTTTCTGATATTTGAGTAAGACCAACTAATGTACCTTTCAATACAATACGTCATAAAATAAAATATGACAATAATTTCACGTATATGGTAAGCCCTTTTAAAAAGATACCTAGCACAACATTGATGTCTAACCTTGGGGTAAAAACACCAACTATAAATAGTACTCTCAATGTAGTAATCAAAGTACTAATAATAAATGCTGTAAAAAATAACCTTTTCTTGGACCGAATATTTTTCATATGAGAATCAAATTAATTTTGGATTTGAATTGTTTAAATTAATAAAGGGAACTAATTATATAAGATAAAATTAATAAATTTAATTATATGAGATATAATTAAGATAATGTATATGATACATAATAATATAAAATTTATTTGAGAGAAAATAAATATTTGAATATGATTCAAATATTATATGAATGTGATTCATATAAATACTATAGATTGAAATTAATAGGAATATGATTCATATTAAATACTATAGGTTAAATAAGAGAATAACAAACTATAAGTTATATTATATGTGATATAATACAAATTATAAATTATATGGTATATTAGATATAACATATGGGCATTCATATATATATATATATATTTATTAAGTGAATTAAATTATTTTATTTAATTGATTGTTATTATGTTTAAATAATTGAATTTTAAGAGGAGAGTTATGAGATACTGTCCCCTCCCCTCTCCCCCAATTCTCTCATCAACGTGCATGAGTGGAAAAGGGGGTTGAGATCTCCTCCTTCTTCTTCCTACTTGAGATGCATAGAGTATATGCAAAAGAGATTTTTCCCGAGAAGAACTCTGTGAAAAATTGCTCTCTCATGTTATCTCATCCCTTCCTTCAAAAGTTAATTTTTTTGAAACTCACACGCTCTAAAAAGACTCTCTGCCTTTGAGAATACCAAGGTTTCCACCTGGTGGTGTTCGTAAGTTCATGGGATTTCAAAGATTTCGTGGAATTAGAGAGGAATCGAGAATAATTTTGGTCTTCAAGGGTAAGCATTCTTCGACCCTTTATTTCTTCTCAATTTGTATGTAAAAGCATGCTTTATTAGGGTTGCATATTTTGTTTTCGTCCTCTGAAATTATGTATGTTTTTGTAAAATAAAATTGGGGCTACAAATTGTCCACATTGGGTGTTCACACATCCTTCAATTGGTATCAGAGCTAAGTTTTTTTAGTCACAATTTAATTTTTCGAAATTAAATTCAGAGTGTTGATGGGTTAACTATTTTGCATTTATGAATGACGAATGTGAGTTTGCACGTTTTGGATGTTTTCGGGATTGACTTTTAGAATTTTTTCTATTTATTTATGATTCAATATGTTGGCATAATAATTGCTATAGAGTTTGTATTTGCTTTCCGAGTCGATCTTGATCTAGTTTCTAGCTTAAATTTGGTGAAAATCAGAGCCAAAATGGAGGAAAACGGAGCAATTCGACGTTGTACAGAAGTTGTCTATGCAATAGCGCTGCTATGTTGTACCCTAGCAACTTGGCACTCCGATGCGAGGATGAATAGAGTTTTTCTCCATAGCATCGTGGCGCTCTAGACGTATGACGTGTCGTGGCACTCCAAACGTATGATGCGCGTGAAGGGTAACGGTCCAACTGGCGGTTCGAGTCCTCCCGGCAGTCCAACGACATTTTTCTTCCTTTTCTTAATTATTAATTGTAATAATTAATTATTTGTTTGTTTTTTGCTTAATCAAATTAATATAAATGCTATATTAATTTAATTAATACTTTAGGAAGCCAGACACAATCCAAAATATTGGTTTTAATTATGCATTTGATATATGGTTAATTTTATTATTTATTATATCCCATAATGTATGTCATATAGAAAAATCGCACCATAGGATATCTATTTATTTTTGCATTATTTTAATATAAATGTTATATTATAAAGTTGCATGAATTTTATTGAGTATGCTCATGCATTATATTATATAAATGTTATAAAGTATGAATGCATGCATAAATAACATTGTCATACATCATATTATATTATAAATATTATAATATATAGTTTAGATATATGTATCTATGTTATTTATTTTTCATTACTTTAATATATAATTGTTATATATGGTTTGTAATAAAAAAGGAAATGCATGATGCATGACACTACTTTAGTAAATTATAATTGTTATATTTTTATAAAGTATGTCGTTAGATGCATGGTTAGGTTTTAATTATTTCATTTGATCTTTATAATAGTTATAAATTAAATGATATTAGAATTAAAATCTATAACAAAGAGTTGCATGCTAACATAGGTTAAATCTTTTTTAAATAGTTTAAAATTGGTTTTACTTTAGACCTATATTCACAAATATTTCTAATGAGATTAAAAATAGGTTTAGTCATTTATTTTAGTTTAATAGGATTAAATTGGATTTGCATAAAAGATTAAATTTGTAACAAATGTATCTATAAGGGACCTTTGTCTTAGGACAGTTCTGTCTAGGCTGGGGTATTTAAGCTGAAAGAAATGGAACACCCCCACCTAGGAACTAACCTATAAGGTGAATTAGATAGATTTGTTACAAGAATGCAATGAGTGATTAAAGTTTGTTAAAGCGTTTAATGAACAATAATCAACATTGTTAAACCTTCCAAAGTAAATGTTACATTGGGCAAAGTTGACAAACACTTAGTAAAAATAATTAGTCGTATTTTTCTAAGTTAATCAACCCTAGGTAAAATACTCAATGGGAGGAAAATGGGATATATGATACTTCATTTTTCCTTTCACGTTTCTCCTTAAACGTTCACACCGTGAGACCTAAGCTCGGCTTGAGACACTTTTTCTTGTGTCCCCCTCGGGTGGTGTTTGCATAGGTCAATATCAAGGTGAATGGAGAGAGTGTTTATAGTAAGTAGGAGAGAGACATGTATCAACACATCCCATGATCTCCTTCATTAGTTTGTAGTATGCTCAGCCTTAAGACACCTTCGTTTGTGTCGTCTTACGGATGGCATTTGCATGAATTTTTACTCAAACTCTAGAAATGGATAGGATTGTTTAAGATTTTGCCCCAATTGGTTTTTTTCCTACGGTTGGCTCATTAGGGTGGAACCCTAAAATCTAAAGTGAGGGGTTACACTTACAAGAAAATGTTAAGTAAGTCAACAATTTCTGGACCAAATAACGGTGACTAATAATTATAGGAATAAGAGTTATTCGGGTACAATTATTACTTGAAATTGTCTCAATTCAGTGAAGGAGTAACTAATCACCCTACAATGACTTTTATCCTGCCCCTTGAAGCATCGTTGCAAAATAGATGTCATATAGGGTACATTATTTTATTTTCTAAATTGATTGGTTGTTTAATTGGGTAATGCAAATATAACTAATATAAATAAATTGTATGTTTCAACAATTTTAAAATGACAAGCGCTACGTTAAACTTGCATTCCACCGATAAACTTAACAGCAATGAATATACAACATGGAAAAATACTATCGATATTATGTTAATAATCGATGACTTTCGATTCGTCCTCGTTGAGGAGTGTCCTCAAGTCCCACCTGAAAATGTAACCCAATATGTTCAGGAGGAATATGAGCGATGGGTCAGGGCAAATGAAAAGGCCCGAGTGCACATCCTAGCCAGCTTATCTGAAGTTTTGGCGAAGAAACATGAGTCAATACTAACTATCCGTGAGATAATGGAGTCCCTAAGGGGAATGTTTGGACAACCGTCCACACAGCTCCGCCATGACGCTCTAAAATACATCTTCAATGCCTGGATGCAAGAAGAAGCCTCTGTTCGTGAACATGTTCTGAACATGATGGTCCACTTTATCGTGGCAGAGATGAACGGGTATGTCATCGACGAAGCCACTCAGGTTAGCTTCATTTTGGAAACTCTACCTGAGAGTTTTCTCCAGTTTCGTAACAATGCTATTATGAACATAATTGACTACAACATAACCACCCTACTCAATGAGCTGTAGACTTATCAATCCTTGATGAAAGTCAAGGAACAAAAACACAAGGGTGAGCAAAATGTTACCTCATCCTCTAAAAATATTTAGAGAGGTTCAACCTTTGGAACTAAGTCTGCATCTTCTTCCTCTGACACCAAAAAGTGGAAGAAGAAGAATGGGGGTCAGAGGAAAGCTAACCTCGTTGCTGGCCAAAAGGGCAAGAAGGCCAAGGTTGAAAAGGAAATATATTTTTATTGCAACTAGGAGGGACACTGGAAAAGAAATTATCCCAAATATTTAGTAGAAAAAAAGAAGGCTCAACAAGGTAAATGTGATTTACTCGTGTTGGAAACTTGTTTAATGGAGAATGATGATTCTGCTTGAATAATTTATTTAGGCACCACTAACCATGTTTGTTCTTCATTTCGGGGAATTAGTTCTTAGCGGCAACTGAATATTGGTGAGATGATGATGTGGGTTGGAACTGGGCATGTCGTCTCGGTTTAAGCACTGAGAGGACTTCGTCTTTGTTTACATAAATCTTACCTTTTATTAGAAAACATATATATTGTTCATGATTTAAAAAGGAACTTGTTTTCTGTAAAATGCTTGTTAGAATAAAACTATTCCTTATCTTTTAATGTAAATAAAATGTTTATTTACAAGAATAGTGTTCAAATTTGTTCTGAAAATCTCGAAGGTATCCTTTATGTGCTAAGGTCGTTAGCATTTAAAGCCCTCCTTAATATTGAACTGTTCAAAACTGCTATAACTCAAAACAAAAGACTAAAAATTTATCATAAAGAAAATACCTGACTTTAGCACCTAGATTAGGTCACATTAATCTCAATAGGATTGAGAGGTTGGTTAGGCATGGACTTCTAAGTGAGTTAAAAAAAAAAATTCTCTATCAGTATGTGAGTCATGCCTTGAAAGCAAAATGACTAAAAGAACTTTTATTGGAAAAGGTCACAAAGCCAAAGAACCCTTCAAACTTGTACATTCGGACCTCTGTGGTTCTATAAATGTTAAAGTAAGTGGAGGGTTTGAATACTTAATCACCTTTACTAATGATTATCAAAGTATGAGTATGTTTACTTATGCAACATAAGTATGAAGTCCTTGAAAAGTTCAAGGAGTACATGGCTGAAATTGAAAATGCATTAGGTAAAACAAGTAAAACACTTCAATCTGATCGAGATGGAGAGTATATGGATTTAAAATTCTAAGACTATTTGATAGAACATAGAATTATATCCCAACTCTCAGGATTTGGTACACCTCAGTAGAATGGTGTATCAGAAAGGAGAAATCGAACCATGTTGGATATGGTTCGATCTATGATAAGTTACACTCATTAACTTGATTCATTTGGGTTATGTAGTATAGAATTTCAAATCTGGCCTCTATTCGTGAACATGTTCTAAACATGTAGTATAACTCACATTTGGCCTCTGTTCGTGAACATGTTCTGAACATGATGGTTCACTTTAACGTGGCAGAGATGAACGGGTCTGTCATCGGTGAAGCCACTCGGGTTAGCTTCATTTTGAAAACTCTACGTGAGAGTTTCCGCCAGTTTCGTAACAATGCTATTACAAACATAATTGACTACAACGTGACCTCCTTACTCAATGAGTTGTAGACTTATCAATCCTTGATGAAAGTCAAGGAACAAAAACACAACGGTGAGGAAAATTTTGCCTCATCCTCCAAAAAGCTTTAGAGAGGTTCGACCTTTGGATCTAAGTCTGCATCTTCTTCCCCTGGCACCAAAAAGTGGAAGAAGAAGAAGGGAGGTCAGAGGAAAGCTAACCTCGTTGCTGTTCAAAAGGGAAATAAGACCAAGGCTACAAAGGGAATATGTTTTCATTGATACTAAGAGGAACATTGAAAGAGGAATTGTCCCAGATATTTGGTAGAAAAAAAGAATGCTAAACAAGATAAATGTGATTTACTCGTGTTGGAAACTTGTTTAGTGGAGAATGATGATTTTTCCCAGATAATTTATTTAGGTGCGACTAACCATGTTTGTTCTTCATTTCAGGGAATTAGTTCCTAGCGACAACTGGATATTGGTGAGATGACGATATTGGTTGGAACTGGGCACGTCGTCTCGGTTAAAGCAGTGAGAGGACTTCGTCTTTGTTTACATAAATCTTACCTTTTATTAGAAAATGTATATGTTATTCCTGATTTAAAAAGGAACTTTATTTCTGTAAAATGCTTGTTAGAACAAAACTATTCCTTATCTTTTAATGTAAATAAAGTGTTTATTTACAAGAATGGTGTTCAAATTTGTTATGCAAATCTCAAAGGTAACCTTTATGTGCTAAGGCTGTTAGCATCTAAGGCCCTTCTTAATAGTGAATTATTCAGAACTGCTATAACTCAAAACAAAAGACTAAACATTTATCATAAAGAAAATGTCTGACTTTGGCGCCTAGATTAGGTCACATTAATCTCAATAGGATTGAAAGATTGGTTAGGAATGGACTTCTAAGTGAGTTAGATAAAAAATTCTCTACCAGTATGTGAGTCATGTCTTGGAGGCAAAATGACTAAAAGACCTTTTATTGGAAAAGGTCACAGAGCCAAAGAACCCTTCAAACTTGTACATTCGAACCTCTGTGGTTCTATGAGTGTTAAAGCAAAATGAGGGTTTGAATACTTCATCACCTTTACTGATGATTGTTCAAGATATGGGTATGTTTACTTAATGCAACATAAGTATGAAGTCCTTGAAAAGTTCAAGGAGTATAGGGCTGAAATTGAAAATGCATTAGGTAAAACAATTAAAACACTTCAATCTGACCGAGATGAAGAGTATATGGATTTGAAATTCTAAGACTATTTGATAGAACAAAGAATTATATCCCAGCTCTTAGCATCAGGTACACCTCAGTAGAATGTTGTATCAGAAGGGAGAAATCGAACCTTGTTGGATATAGTTCGGTTTATGGCAAGTTACACTCATTTACCTGATTCATTTGGGTTATGTAGTATAGATTGCAGCCTATATTTTGAACTGTGTTCCATCCAAGAGTGTTTCTACAACAACTTTGAAATTATGGATTGACCGTAAAGGTAGTTTACACCATTTGAGGATTTGGGGTTACCCAACACATAGCTTGAGGCTAATCCTAAGAAATTGTGACCTCATTCAAAATTGTGATTATTTGTAGGTTACCCCAAATGAACGAGAGCTGGTGTCTTCTACCAACCTAAAGATAATAAAGTGTTTGTATCGATAAACGCTACATTTTTAGAAGATGACCACATCAAGGAGCACAAATTGCGTAGTAAGATAGTATTAAATTAGCTTTTCAGCGAAATTATTGAAACTTCAACAAAAGTTATTGATGAGCCAAGTATATCAATAAGAGTTGTTGATGCTGGTTCATCTAGTAGGTCACATCAACCTCAACTGTTGAGGGAACCTTGACATGGTGGGAGGGTTACAAACCCATCTATTCATTATATGGCTTTAACAAAAATCCTAACCGTTATACCTACTAACGACGTTGAAGATCCATTGTCCTATAAGAAGGTAACGGAGGATGTAGAAAGAGATGAATAGATCAAAGCTATGAATCTTGAAATGGAGTCTATGTACTTCAATTCAATCTGGAATCTTGTAGATCAACCTGATGGAGTAAAATTTATAGGTTGCAAATGAATCTACAAAAGAAAAAGAGGTGCAAATAATAAGGTGCAAACCTTTAAAGCTAGACTAGTGGCAAAGTGTTATACCCAGGTTGAGGGAGTTGACAATAGGAGTCTTTCTCACCTGCTGCCATGTTAAAGTTTATCCGGATACTCTTGTCTATTGCTGCATATTATGACTCTGAGATCTGACAAATAGATGTCAAGACTGCCTCTAAATGGCAATCTTGAGGAGACTATCTATATGCAGCAACCAGAGGGATTCATAACCCAAGGTCAAGAGCAAAAGGTTTGCAAACTTAATCGATCCATTTATGGACTGAAACAAGATTCTCAATCTTGTAATATAATATTTGATATTGCAATCAAATCTTATGGCTTTAATCAAAATGTTGATGAATCTTGTGTTTACAAAAGAATCATCAATAGTTTAGTAGTTTTCTTAGTGCTATACGTAGATGATATCCTACTCATTGGAAATGATGTAGGTCTATTGATTGACATAAAATAGTGGTTGGCGGCCCAATTTCAAATCAAAGATTTTGGAGAGGTACAATTTGTTCTAGGTATTCAAATCTTTAGAGATCGTAAGGATAAACCGTTAGCCTTGTCTTAGGCATCGTATATTAGCAAGATGCTTGTCAAGTATTCGATGAAAAACTCCAAAAGAGGCTTGCTCCCTGTCAGGCATGAAGTTTCTATGTCTAAGGAATAGTGTCCTAAGACACCTTAAGAAGTTGAGGAAATGTGATGGATCCCCTATGCATCGTTTGTTGGCAGCCTGATATATGCGATGTTATGTACTAGACTTGATATCTACTATGCAATGGGGATAGTCAGTAGATATCAGTCTAATCTATGATTAGATCACTGGACCACCTTAAAACCATCCGCAAGTATCTTAGAAGAACGATGGACTACATGTTTGTGTAAGGGTCTAAGGATTTGATTCTTACGGGATACACTGACATTGATTTTCAAACTAATAAGGAGTCTAGAAAATCCACTTCAGGATCAATGTTTACTCTTAATAGAGGACCTATAATCTGGAGAATCACCAAGTAGAGGTGCATCGTTGACTCCACTATGGGAGATAGTACATCGAGGGGACGTGATCGTCATGCAGATAGCTTCGATGCACAACGTTGCTGATCTGTTTACAAAAGCCCTCACAGTTATGGTGTTTAAGGGTTACCTGGAGAGTCTGGGTCTATGAGACAGGTCACCCCCCCCCCCCCCCCCAAATTCTTTAATCAATGTGCATGAGTGGAAAAAGGGGTTGAGATCTCCTTCTTCTTCTTTCTTCTTTTGAGATGCACAAAGTAGACGCAGAAGAAATTTTTCCTAAGAAGAACTCTGTGAAAAATTTCTCTATTAAATTCTCTCCTCTCTCTCTTCCAAAGTTAATTGTTTTGAAGCTCACACACTCTCAAAAGATTCTCTATCTTTGAGAATACCAAGGTTGCCGCATGGTGGTGTTCGAAAAATTCATCACTGTATTTTCGGGTGTTCGTGAGTTCATGGGATTTCGAAGAGTTTGTGGAATTAGAGAGGAATCACAAAGAATTTTGATCTTTAAGGGTAAGCATTCTTCAACCCTTTATTTCCTCTCAATTTGTATGTAAAAGCATGCTTAATTAGGGTTGCATATTTTGTTTTCGTTCTCTTAAATTATGCATGTTTCTACAAAATAAAATTGGGGTTACGATCCGCTTCCGCATCGGATGTTTGCACATCCTTCAGAGTCAAACCACTCAAAACTAAGCTATGAAGACTTCATCATCTAGTCCGTACTGGGACCCAATTCATCAAATCTTCATAGACAAACCACTCAGATTCTGAGCTATGAATATTTCATCATTATCCATCAAATCCATATCAGGACCACCCAGAGAAAGTATTATGGATCATTTAAAGGTTTTAGTTTTATCCATCAAGTCTGTTTTAGCACCACCCAAATAAAAGGTTATGGATCATCAAGTCTATCACAATAGACCTGCTAGAAAAAAGGCTGGACAATCAAGTGTATTGCAATAGACCACCCAGATAAAGAGCTACGAACCACTATAAGGGTTTAAGCCCCATGTTCACTAAGGATTGTAAAATTATCTTCATTGTTAGTCCTTTGGTTAGAGGGTCGGCCAGATTCCTCTTAGACCTCACAAATGCCAAAGAAATAACTACTCTTTTTAATAATTGTTTTATAGCTCCATGTCTGGGACAGATATACCTCATTTTGCCATTATATACACTATTCTTGAAAATTTTTATGGCAACTTGTGAATCAAAATGTACTGAAACTGGTACTGATGCCCCCACAATGGTACATCTCCTAATAGACTTCTAAGCTACTTAGACTCTTTTCCTGCTAACTCTAGAGCAATAAATTCAAATTCCATGGTGGATCTAATATGCACATCTGTTTTGCAGACATTCATCATATGCCTCTTCCTTCGAGTAAGAATACATATTCACTAGTAGAATTGACCTCGTCATTATTTGTTACCCAATTTGCATCACAATTTCCTTCTAATACAGCAAGGAATTTATTGAAATGCAAACATAGTCTAGTGTGCCCTTAAGATAACTTAACAAACGACGAAAGCACCCTTATGATTTATATCAAGATTATACGTATATCTACTCAATCTACTCACAACGTATGCAATATCAGGTTTGGTCTTGTTCATTAAAAACTTAACACTATCTATGATATTTGCATATTCAGATTGAGACATACTATCTCCTTTATTTTTTTTAAGACTTATACTAGCATCATAAAGTGTTCATATAGGAGAATCATCTAAGCAGTCAAATATCTATACTCCAAAAATTTTTGAATAAACACATGTATTTTCCTGACTGGCAACTGATTCTCCTATCATCAACATACAAGCATACAATCACATACTCTACTCCAAAAAATTTTGAATAACACATGTATCAGAGGAATTCACCTTGAACTCATTGTTTATTAAAGTATTATTGAATTTTTCATATTATTGTTTGGAAGCTTGCTTAAGACCATAAAGAGATCTTTTAAGTTTACATTCTTTATTTTCCTGACTGGAAACTATAAAGCCTTAGGCTATATCATATAAATTTCTTCTTCTAGATCACCATTATGAAAAGCTATTTTTACATCCATTTGGTGAATTAGAAGTCCATGGATGGCAGCTAACACAATCAAGGCTCTAATTGTAAATGATAGAAAGAGGCAGAGACTAAACGATCGTTGCCGAGAGACTAAACGACAGAGGCAGGAGTCTACACGACAGAGGTGATAGTGTAGACGATAGGGACAGGAGACTACACGATAGAGTTGAGCGTGAAAACGATAGAGGTAGAGACTACACGATAGAGTCGAGAGTGTAAACGATAGAGACAAGAGACTACACGATAGAGTCGAGAGAGTAAACGACAGAAGAAAGGAAAGAAATCTATTAGACGATCGGCCTTCCGCGATAATGAGAGCCCGTCGTGTAGTAGCTATTTATTAATGTATATATTGCCACATGGCATAATAACACTGGTTTAGTATAACAACTATGAGAGAGAAAAGAAAAAATAACAACCAAAATAGTGGAACATGAATTGCTAAAGGAAGACAGAAGAAAACAAAGGAAAAATTTGTTGTAATCAGTAGACGTAAATGACTCTTTTATCACTAATTGCAGCTATTTTTGTTACAAGAAAATACGTATCAAAGTAGTCAATACCTTGTTTTTGTGTATACCTTGACACTACTAACCTAGCCTTGTATCTTTCAATTGAACCATTTGGTCTTATTTTCTTCTTGAAAATCCATTTGCACTTAATACGCTTACTTCCTTTAGGAAGATCCACCAAGTTTGGTTCATAGTTAGATAATCTAGGTCACTCTTAATGGCTTCCTTTCATAAGCTAGAGTCTACAAAACTAAAGGTTTCTTGGTAAGCTTTAGGATCCTCATCTATTAGATACATACATGCAAACTGACAACCGATATTATCTGGCCTTTCAACTAAAATAGTAGTGAAGAAATTAGGACCAAAGTTTTTCTCAATTCTCTATCTCTTACTTCTTCTAGGTTCAGTTTCATGTATTCTATCAGAAGTTCTAATATATTCAAGTTCTAGAATACTACTAGAAACTTTATTATTTTCAATTTCATGCCTACTATTACAACATTTATTATTTTTAATTTCATGCATACTATTATAACCTTTATTATTTTTAGTTTCATGCATACTATTAGAATCTTTATTATTTTTAGTTTCATGCATACTATTAAACGATGAAGGCATATAAGTAGATACATTCTCATAATTAGATGTTCTATCTAATTCAGAATTTGCCTTTTTCATTGAAAATATATGTTTAAAAAAATTTGGCTTCCCAATATTCATATATGGTACTATCATTTAAGCACATAAATCTATATGCAGCCCTATTTTGAGCGTAACCAACAGTACTGCATATGAACCTCTCTTGGAGTTATGCATCTAAAACTTGACAAGTATCTTGTCAATGTATGATTCCTGAGACGGGGCTAGCATTTTGTTCTTTCGATCTCCAATGTTCTGAATGCCCAGAACAAACCGTGCCTCTCCCGAATCTTTCATTTGGAACTGAGTCGCTAGCCAATTTTTAATTTCAGTCAGTAGACCTACATCATTCCCAATGAGTAGGATATCGTCTACATATAACACTAGAAAAGCTACTGAAATGTTGATGATTCTCTTGTAAACACAAGGCTCATCAACATTTTGATCAAAGCCATAAGATTTGATCGCAGTATTAAATCTTATATTCCAAGGTCGAGAAACTTGCTTCAATCCATAAGTGGACTGATTAAGCTTACTCACCTTTTTCTCTTGACCTTGGGTTATGAACCTCTCAGGCTGCTCCATATAAATAGTCTCCTTAAGATTGTCATTCAGAAAAGAAATCTTGACGTCCATTTACCAAATCTCATAGTCACAATATGAAGCAATGGATAGGAGAATCCAGATAGACTTTAACATGGCAATAGGTGAGAAAGTCTCCTCATAGTCGACTCCCTCAACTTGGGTATAACCCGTTGCCACAAGTCTAGTCTTGAAGGTTTGCACATTCCTATCGGCACCCCATTTTCTCTTGTAGATCCACTTGCAACCTATAGGTTTAACCCCATCAGGTTGATCTATAAGATCCTAAACAAAATTAAAGTTTATAGACTCCATTTCGAGATCCATAGCTTTGTTCCACTCATCTTTGTCAACATCCTCCATTGCCTTCTTATAAAACATGGATCCTCAACATCTTCATCAGCTACGATAGTCAGGGTTTCTATTAAACCCATATAATGAATAGGTAGGTTCACAACCCTCCCACTACGTCAAGGTTCCCTCAATACTTAAGGTGGATGTGACCTACTAGATGAACCAACTTCAACAACTCTTGTTGAGGTATTGAGTTCTTCATGAACTCTTGTAGAAGGTTCAGTAGTTTCATTGGAAAGTTCACTTAACACAATCTTATTGTGGAGTTTATGCTCCCTTATGTGGTCTTCTTCTAAAAAGATAGCGTTTATCGACACAAACACTTTATTATCCTTAGGATTTTAAAAGTAACCACATATCATTCCTTTAGGGTAACCTACAAATAGGCACACTTTTGAAGGAGGTTCCAATTTCTTAGGATTTGCCTCAAGCACATATGATAGGTAACTCTAGATTCTGAAATAGTGTAAACTACTTTTACGACCATTCCATAATTTCAAAGGTGTTTCAGTAATACTTTTGAATGGAACACAGCTCAAAATGTAAGTTGTAGTCTATACTGCATAACCTCAAAACGAGTCAGGTAAGGAAGCATAACTCATCATAGACCAAACCATATCCAACAGGGTTTGATTTTCCCCTTCTGATATACCATTCTGCTGAGGTGTATCAGGTGTCAAGAGTTGGGATACAATTCCGTGTTCTATCAAATAATCTTGGAATTCCTAAATACTCTCCACCTCAATTAGATCGGAATGTTTTAATGGTTTTGTTTAATGCGATTTCAACTTTAGCCTTGTACTCCTTGAACTTTTCAAGGGTTTCAGAGTTATGTTGTATTAAATAAACATACACATACCTAGAATAATCATTAGTAAAAGTGATGAAATATTCAAACCCTTCTCTTGCCTTAACATTCATCGGACCACAGAGGTCTGAATGTACAAGTTGTAAGGGTTCTTTGGCCCTATGACCTTTTCCAGTAAAAGATCTTTTAGTCATTTTGCCTCCAAGGCATGACTCATATACAGGTAGAGAATTTTCTTCTAACTCACTTAGAAGTCCATTCTTGACCAGTCTTTCAATCTTATTAGATTTGTGTCCTAATCTTAGGTGCCAAAGATGGAAATTTTCCTTAGGAGAAATTTTAAGTCTTTTATTCTGAATTATTACAATTTTAAATATTTCAGTATTCAGGACTAATTTAGTTACTAATGGTCTTAGCATATAAAGATTATCTTCCAACTTAGCATAACAAAGTTCTATACCATTCTTAGAAATAAATGCTTTATTCATAGAAAAATATACATAACATTTTTGTTTAATTAAACACTTTACAAAAATTAAGTTCCTCTTTAAATTACGAATAATAAATAAATTTTCTAATAAAATATATCTATTATGTAAAGTAAGCCAGAGTCCTCCCACTGCCACAGTTGAGACAAAGTGCCCAGTTTCAATACACATCATCATCTCCCCAGCCTCCAGTTACCGCTAGGAACTAATTTCCTGAAATGAAGAACAAACATGGTTAGTGATGCCTGAATTTATTATCCAGGCTTAATTATCATTCTTCACTAAACAAGTCTCCAAAACAAGTAAATCATATTTACCTTGCTTGTTCTTCTTCTTTTCTGCCAAGTATTAGCAACAAGGAGAATGTTTGAGACAAAATGACCATAAGCTAGATACCTTTTATCAACAAAGTCTCCATTTTTTGTGAGGGTAACCTTGTCAGCTTCTAGTACAATTTTAAGCCCAACCCGACTCAATAGACTTCCAAAAACCAGGTTCCTATGTAAGGAAGGTACATACAACACATTACTTAATGATAAAGTTTTTCCAGAGGTTAATTTTAAAAGAATCTTCCCTTTTCCAAATACTTCTTTCGTGGTAAAGTTCTCCATGGATACACAATCTTCGTCAGTAGAGTTCTAATAGTCTTGAAAAAGCTCTCAGTTTGAGCAAAAGTGTCTTGAAGGTCCGATGTAAAAAATCTAGTCAAATTTGTTTTCCACCAGATTGGCTTCCACAACAGCAACTATTATACCATCTTGTTAAGCAAGATTGGCTTGTGGGGTGGATCGTTGATCTAACCTTCATTTCATTTGATTACATTGGTAGGATTTGTGCTCAGGCTTCCCATAGACACAATAAATTACTTTCTACGTTTCAATTTTTCCATCAGCAACTTTGTGATATCTCTTTGAGAGGAATTATTCTTGTTAGGTTTGCTTGTTATGATTTTTTAACCTGTCTTTGTTAGTAGCAGCAGATTCAACCAAGTTAGCACCAACTGAATTTAGATTGTCAGAAATTTACTTATCTTTTAGCCTGTTAGCTTCTTCTATGCGCATGTGACTAATCAGCATCTAGAGTGTCATATCCTTCTTTTTGTGTTTCAGATGGTTTCAATATTCATTCAGGATGGGGGAAACTTCTCAAGCAACACTTTTTCTTGGAGAATTTTGCACATCTTCATATCTTCAGGCAAAACATTTGCTACCAAATTTTCACACTCATGGATTTTATCAACAACAGGTTTCTCGTTGGTCATCTAAAATTGTAGCCAATTTCCGACGACGTATTTTTTCCATGCAACATCATCTCCTCCGTACGAAGACTCTAGCATGATCCATATTGCTTTAGCTGAGTTTGGACCATGAATAGATCAAACATAGGGTCTATCATATGGTTGAGCAGATGGCCATAGAATATTTGTTATGTTTCTCCTATTTATCAGGATCGATCTTAGAGGGCTGCTTCAGTTGATTAGAAACAGTGATGGGTTCTTCAGAAGATTTTTGGATCAATGACAGTAGATACCTTCTTGATAGCAGCAGGTGCTTTTATGGTAAGGATATAATAAATCTCCAGCTACTCAATGAAGATCAACAATTTTGAAGACCAGTGGCGATAATTCATTCCATTGAGTAGTTCGAGCTTGGACAGATCGGGAAGAACCTTGCCGTTCTTGATTGACATCTAGAGAAAATAATTTCTTTTAGAGTGTAAATATAGATGTCGAAGAGTTGCTGCCCACTGCCCTGAAAGCAATTACGGTGCGACTAATTTTTAGGTTAAAAAATCAAATGGATAAGTAATAAAAAGTCATTTATTATTACTTTTTTCTTGCGCAAGCGCGATTACTCTAACTCGAATCTGCACGTTCGACGAGACGGTGGCGGCGAATGCATGCGTGTGGTAAAAGGGTTATACTTCCACCATCACCGCACTTTGGAGTTACCTTTAGCATGCCTTGGTATTTATACTTTTTAGGCATTGCTTAATTCTCCATTGTGAAACCGTTTCTTTTAACTTTTGCTATGGGCCTAACCCCAAAAGTCAGTTCCAACAGTCATAATGTTCCAGCTTTGAAGGAAATTTTCTCATGCTTTGTTGTGGGCCATTGGATATTCTATTGACTTTGTAGGCATTCGTTTACTGATGTTGAACTGATGTATCAATGTTGAACTTGGTGTTTTGTACTTTAACATATCCTTGTTTGAGAGAGGAGGAGATTAAAGGACCGTTTGATGACGTTCTTGTTTTCTATTTTATGTTTGTTGTTCTTGTTTCTCATTTTTCAAGACACTAATTTGTCTGATAACCATTTTTGTTTCTTGTTTCTAGATTTTGAAAAATGTTTCTAAGAAATGTGTCAAATTTAAGAAATTACAAAAAGTAATTTTTCCTATTCTATTTTAATTTTATGGAAACATATATACAAAGGTTTTTATTTGGTTTAGTAGTGCCTCCCTTGTTCATTATATTCCAGGTTTGAGCTTTTTTTTTTTTTAACCTCCCCCTCTAGGATGGAAGGTAATATCAGATACTACTGAGCTAAACTCACTTTGGCAACTTTAATTAGTTTTTTCCTCTTTTTTCATTTCTTTACCTATTATTTTATTTTTATTTTTTATTTTATTTCTGCCATATTATTCATATTTACATATTTTTTTAATTTTTAATTTTGCAATATGTATATTTACATATTATTTAATTTATTTCTTCAATTTGTTATATGTATATTTATGTACTACTTTGAATGATAAATTCTAAAACTTGCAATATATATATTTATAAATCATTTTAATTTTTAATTTTATTTCAGAATAAGCGGGTTGGAAAAGATTCAACTTTTAACCTCTGATCGTTAGTGCAACTTTATGGCAGTTAAATTACACTCATTTTGACTACTAATTTTGAATTTAAATTTTGCAATATGTATACTTTTATATTTTCTACCAACATTTACATAATAACGTAATTGAGTTGGACTTAAGTCGACATTTGTTAAGACAAAGATCTCGAGTGATAGAAAATATTGCAAATTAAAATTTGCATGGAGAATAGTTTGTATTAGATAATGTAAGCTTTTGATCATTTCTTTTTAATGTGTTTGGATGCATATATATTATTTTTATGTTCTATAACTGAATTATGTTTTTAAAAAGAAAAAAAAAAAAAAAAAAAAAAAACACGAAACAGACCAAAGTATATATCCCACAATTTGATTCGTGGTTGTGCTCTGTTTCCAAATTGGCTTTTAAGTAAGAGCAAAACTCGCCTTTCCAATCGCAATAGTAGACAAATGAATGACTAATCAAGGACGGCTCAACAGTAGTCCCTATAATTTATTCAAAGGGGAGGAAAATTTTTAAGAGATAAGCAAACAAAGTGTCAAAGTCTAACATTAAATTAGAAAAAGGAAACGATCATCAACATCCATCGAGAAAATTTTCTAACCCTATACCTCTTTATTCTGTATTTTTAATAATTCTCTCTAAACAAAATTGTTCTTCTTTTACTTCATAAATAGTAAATATATCTGTTCATTTTTTATTATTTATGTTTTTTAATTTATTCTTATTTGTAGATTTCATAACAAAATATAAGAACATCTCTTGATTGTAACGTATAAAAGTAAAGTCACGAGAGCTTATAACTAAAGTAAACAATAGTATATCATTTTAAAGATACGTAAACATTCTTGTTCCTTAAACAATTCAAAAGTTCACATGTTTATGCAAAAGTGTGAAAAAAACCCTATAATTAAAAGCAAATTGAGTTGGCAGTACTATCTCATGCTAGCTGCCTCTCTCTCTTTCTTTCTTCACCACACATAAAGAAAATAATTCCCCCATTGCCAAACATAGCCATCAATTTAACATTATCATCCCTCCTTTCCTTTCCTTTTTCCTTTTTCTTCTTTTCTTTCTCTCTCTCAAACATTTAAATTTGAGAGTTTTTAGAACAATTTCAGATCTAAGGTAAGAGAGAAAAAAGAAAAAAAAATTAGGGCATATGGGTTTTGTTGAAGAATACTTGCCAGCAATGGCTATGTTTGGGCTTCAAGTGACTTATGCCATTATGGCTCTTATCTCAAGGACTGCCCTGTTGAAAGGCATGAGTCCTAGAGTGTTTGTTGTTTATAGGCAGGCCATTGCCACTCTCTTTATTGCACCCATTGCTTATTTTTCCAGGTATTTATTATTAGTGTTTTTTTTTTTTTTTTTTTTTTTTATAATATGCGGGAGAGGGAATTCAACATCTAAATTCGAAGTTGATACTACAAGTACTATGCCCTTTGAGCTAAGTTCATCTTGACTAATTCATTCTTTATTCTCAGAATTGCGTTTTTTGTGTTTTTGTTTATGTTTTGTGGGGATGAAAGGTCGAAATCTAGGAGGGTGCCTTTGAACTTGAAGACCTTTTCTCTAATCTTTCTTGCTTCTTTTGTCGGGTACGATTCAGAAGACTTTCGGAAGACTCGTCGTCTTTTTCCTTATTAGGGTAAATATATTGAATGTTCCTTGAATTTAGGTAATTCTCAATTTCATATTCTTACTTTTGAAAATTCTTTATTTAGCTTCTTTTTTTTTCCTGTAAAAGAGACTACTTTGGTTTTTTATTAATCTTACATTTCGATGAATAAAATTTGCACCACACATTAACAAACTCAATTTCTTCCACACACAACTCAACGATACATCATTTTCTTTTGATTACAAAGCTTAATCTATTTAATAAATTGAGAATTATCTAAAAGATTAGCAAGAATCATTTTATATATTTACCCTTCTTTGTTTCTTTTTTTACTCTTCTCCTAATTTTGGAGGGTCTGGACAGTGTAACGATGAATCAAAACCTTTACTTTGAGGGAGTTTTTTTAGTTAGCTCGTCAATGGCGACGGCAATGACTAATTTGATTCCAGCAGTCACGTTTGTGATAGCAATGATAATCGGGTAAGTTGAAATGGTAAGATTTTATTATATAGCACTTAAACTTTTGAGTTTAGTAGTGATTTGATGGTTGTAATGGAATTTTTTTAGCATGGAGAGTTTGAAGATGGGAAGCTTGAGGAGTATGGCAAAGATTGGAGGGACAGTGGTTTGTGTGAGTGGGGCCATGTGCATGGCTCTTCTAAGGGGTCCAAAGCTTCTTAATACAACACAAGGTTTTGGGGTGAAATCTACATTATTTAATGTGGAAAGTGGAAGTCACAATGCTTGGTTATTGGGTTCTTTGTGTCTCTTTGGGAGTTCTTGTTGCTGGTCAATTTGGTTGATTTTGCAGGTATATTTTGATTTCATTGATATATATATAGCAATATTATTTTAATTTTTTTTTTTATCATATGAGAAGTCAAAAATCGAACCTTTGATATCGAGATGTCGATAGAACATAAGGCTCTATGCCAATTAAACTATATTGGCATATAATAGTATTGGTCGTAAGGGATTAACTTTATTCATTTATTTATTTTCAAAGAAAATAAGGTTGTTTTGACTATTTTGGAAGTTTCTTTATCAAAAGAAAAAGTGAGCTTTTGTTGGGTTTTATTAGCTTTTTTTAATTCCTAGTTTCTTTATATTCTCAATTTGTTTTTTTGCTAGGGTTTTGTTTTTCAACTTGATTTTGGTTTTGTGAGTATAGTTAGATTAGAGGCTTGATTGGGATTTTTTTTTCAAGACAATTATGTTTTTTATGCTTTTAGGAACAATAGTGAATAAAGCATGTTTGAAAGATTCACTTAAAAAAAAAAGAGTTGAAAGGCTGTTTGTTAGATGTTTTGAACAAACAACAATAAATCTGGTAACTGTTAGATATCTATCATTGGACGATAGACCGTGTTAGACATTTATCAAATACGGATAGATTTTTATCACAGTCTATTACATCTATCTCGATAGATAGTGATATTTTGCTATATTTGTAAATAATTTACCCAATTTTCTAAATTTAAAAACACCCCATTAATTTTTTATGGGTTCCTCGATCATAATCCTTAAAAAACACAATTTTGTTAATCAAAGTCATGTTTGATAACTTGATGATTTTTTAAAAATTAAGCTTATAATTACTACTTAGACCAACATGAATTTGTTTATTTCGTTGTATAATTCTGAAGAATGGTTTTTAAAATCTAAAAAGAAAAACAGTTTCAATTCTTTTTAATCACCCATCTTCAAATGAAGTTGTCAAACTAATTTTTATAGATTATATTACTTTCTTTAAAGTAATATTTACAAAACAAGAAATGGGAAATAGTCGAAAAAATTTAATAATAATAATAATAATAATAATAATAATAATAAAAAAAAAAAAAAAAATAATAATAATAATAATAATAATAGTTTGTTTATTAATAAAACAGGTACCAGCTTCAGCAAGCAATCCCGACAACTTATCTTTATCGGCATGGATGTGTTTGTTTGCGACAATTCAATCCATCACTCTTACTCTATTGGTCGAACCAATCGATCTACAAATTTGGAAAATACATTCAATTATTGAACTTATTTGTTACCTCTTTTCGGTAAGTTCTTTTCTTTTTTTTCTTTTTTTCTTTTTTTATAATTTTTTAGAATTTGAATTTAGGTCCGATTTCATAATCATTTTATTTTTTATTTTTGTTTTTGAAAACTTAACTTACGAGCATTACTTTTTGCTATAGTTTTCTTGCATAAAACCCTACTGAAGACGAAGAAAAAAAAAATTAAGGCTCATTTAAAAATATTTAAAAATCATTTTGTTTTTTATTTTTAGTTTCCAAAAATTAATCAAACCTATTTTCTCTCGATTTGTTACCCTACTTTGAATCTTTTTTAAGTAAAAGAGTTAAGTTTTTAGCCAAATTTCAAAAAAATAAAAAGTTTTTAAAAATTATTATTTTTTAGTTTTCAAAATTTGGCCCGTTTAAAAACACTTCTAAAATATAGCCAACAAAACTAGGGGTGTTCAAAAAACCCAAAAAAATCGATCAATCCAACCCAACCCGTGCAGTTTGGGTTGGGTTATCAACTCATTTGGATTGAATTGGGGTTCAAATAAATGAAAATTTTATGGGTTGGGTTGGTTCATGGGTTCATCTAATATAACCCAAACCAACCCGAGTTTATTATTAACTTTAAAAAATATATTTTTTTATTACATATAACACATTATTTATACATATATTGATTTTAATTTAATTTAATTTTATTTTTTTTAAATAATTTATTCTTCAACAACTCTTAAAAGTAGTTTCTTTGCACTCTAGAAATAAAATTTTCATTATATAAATTGAAATTGAGTTGTTAATTTTAATTCAATATATGAAAATAATTAAATAAGATTTTTACATATTTACGTTGTGTTTCGTTTTAGAAAAAAATTTAAACAAATGACCCGATTAACTCGAACCAACCCAACCCAAATATTTCATGGTTGGGTTAGGTTGGGTTCATTTTTTAATAAGAGTTGTTGAAGAAATTTACAACCCGAACAATTGGGTTGGGTCTAAAAAGTCTTTCAACTCAACTCAACCCAACCCAACCCATGAACACCCTAACAAAACTTGGAAACTAATGGATGGAAAATGAGACTTGTAGGCTTAATTTTTAAAAATTTAAAACCAAAAACCAAATGGTTACCAAAGATTGAATTCGAAAATTAAGGTTGTGTTTGGTAACCATTTCGTTTTTTGTTTTTGGTTTTCGAAAATTAAATCTATTTCCTCCTCTCCCTTTTTTTTTTTTTTTTTTTTTTTTTTTTTTTTTTTATTACAATTATTAGTATTTTTCTCAAGTACAGTACTTAAATTCTTAGTCAAATTCTAAAAACAAAAATAAGTTTTTAAGAGCTTTTTTTTTTTAGTTTTCAAAATTGACTTAGTTTTTAAAACTATTGATAAGAAAAAGATAACAAAGAAAGAAATTTGGAAGTAGAAGTAGTGTCTATAGGCTTAAGTTTTAAAAACAAAAAATAAAAAACAAATAGTTATCAAACAAGGCCTAAATAAGTAGTTCTTAAAAATTTGATTTTTTATTTATTTATTTAAGTTAGAACTCAATTGCTTTTACGGTGAAAAGTCTATTAAAACTCGTAAAGAAACAAGTATATATATTTTCAAAAACAGAAACTAAAAAAACGAAATAAATATAGAAACTAAAAAACGCAATAGTTATCAAATGTAACGAAGGTAAATTGAGTTCTGATTTGTGTAAAAATTTGGTTTCTTAGGGAATTATTGGGTCAGGGGTTGCATTCTTCGTTCAAGCTTGGTGTGTTTCAAAAAGAGGACCTGTCTTCTCTGCAATGTTCAACCCTCTTTGCACCATTGTTACAACTATTTTGGCAGCTATAGTTCTTCATGAGGAAATTTTTACTGGAAGGTAAATTCTTTTCTTATATCTTTTTCATTTTAGATGCCTTCTTTTTCAATTTGATTGAAACAACTTTTTTTTTTTCTCTTTTTGGTTGGGTTAACTTTTGGGATGAGAATGAAAACGATTATTCTCGTTCAAACCCTAATCCTATAAAAAAAAATTATTCGATGGAGCCATCAAAATGTGACTATGACTATTTTATAAGATGTACATTTGACTCTTAATTATGCATGCATCCTAATCATTATAGGATACAAATTCAATGAACTTTTATTGTTTCTCTCATACATTCAATAATCGAAAACTATCATTGTGGGGTCCTCTCGAATAATCTTTTTAACCCTACCTTTCATTCCAAATTTTTAAGTCCTATTTTATGTATTTTGTTATTACAGGTTTCACCTCTCTTATATCTATGTATGTATGACGTATGTATAGAAAAAAAGAAATTTTTTAATACATTTTTAAAGTTTTCAAAACTTGGTTTAAATATTGATATAGCAAATTTAAAAAGTAAACTAACATAAAAAAAAAAAAAAAAAAAACTTATGGATAGAAGTAATAGTTATAAACTTAATTTTCAAAACTAAAAAATTTAAACCCATGCTTGATAACCTTTTGATTTTCTATTCTTTGAAAATCAAGTTTATAAACATCGTTTCCATTTTTAAGTTTCTTCATTTTATTTTCTACTGTTTTACCAACGTTTTAAAATATCAAACCAAAATTTAAAAACTAAACAAAATAGTTTTAATTTTTTTTTAAAAAAATTTGATTATGGATTCATATGTTTCTTTTAAACAATTTAAAACATTCATCCCCCCAATGCACATCCCTTTCTTTCATAGCCTTTTATGTTAAAGATGAGAAATTTCAATGAAAAGCAATAGGTAGAGTTTCCTCATCTTTTTTCTCATAAATTTCATTTTTGGAGCAAATTTTCAGCTTGTTGGGGGGTGTGGCTGTAATTATTGGATTGTACATTGTTCTTTGGGGAAAAGCAAAAGATTATGTGAAGGAAGAAGGCAAAGAAAAGCAAAGTGTTGAAAAAGAAGAAGTTGAGGGAAGCAACTGTCAAAATGATTTGGAGGAACCCCTTTTGTCTAAAGAATGTATACATCAAATTCGCTAGCCAAAAGAAATTTGTTAGTATTATATATTACATGTCAATTAATTTTTGTTTCACCTTGTTAGTTATTTCTAGACAAGCACTCTAATATATATCCTCCTTCTTTTTGGCCCAAAATTCTATTTTGTTTTTGTTCCAATAATTATATTTAGAATTTGAAATTAGAAATTGATTCATACCAAATTCTTTATTTGCTTAACAATTAAATTTGATTAAGATGAACTTAATTCTTTAGTGCATGATAACGTGATACTGTAAAGCAAGTATAACTCAATTGGTATGTAATATGTGTTAGTGATCAAGAGATCATGTGGTTTACGAATTCCCCTACCCCTATGATACTAAAAAAAACATGAAGTTACATCTCAAAATTAATTGAGTAACTCATATATCTTATAAATATTAATTGTCAGGTCACATCACCTCTCAAGATGATGCCTCTTGATGCCATATATTTGAGAACACGAGATTCCATCTCGAAACCAATTGGCTATATATGGGAGGCGCAATAAATCTTATAGGATCGGTATGGCAACTTTAGATGTGGTGAATAGAGTTTATTAAACTAATGAAAACTTTTTCCTAAATGTAGACCCAATTAAGCAAATTAATACACTTTTGCTAATAAGTAGTTTAAACAATAAATTCATACAAATAAATTGAACCCAAAATAATCAATAAGTTAATAACACTACTTTAAAGTATCTAGTTTGATTCTAATAACAAGATTGATGATTAATGTAAAAATTTAAGAACTACCAATCAAAATATGCAAATATGAGCAATTAATTCAAGAACAAATATTGCAATTAATTTTATGTAATAGACTATAATAAACATTATTTGAAAAATTAAAGTGGTATAGGGATAGAGAAATTAACACTGGAAATTCTTATAGTGGTTCGATCAAACTCAACCTACATTTACTTTCCCAAGCACCTCTTGGGATTTTGAATAAGGAACCTTATAGCGATTCGACTTTAAGTAGTGGAAAGAGTTAAATTCTAGTGAATTACCCTAGAGGAGTTTGGGAAGTTGATGTAGGCTGATTGTGTCGAACCACTATAAATTTTTCGGTGTCAATTTCTATATCCTTATACTACTCTAATTTTGTAATTAATTTATTATAACATTTTATTGCTTGAATTAATTGCAATATTTGTTCTTGAAATAGATTGCTTATATTGGTTTAATTTTGAATGGATCGTTTCTAAATTTTCATATCATTTACCAATCTTTTTAATATAATTAAATAGGGTGCTTTAAAGTGCGATTCTTAATTTCTTGTTTAATAGTGAAATTATTTGCATGAATTTTTTGTTTAAATTACTTTCTAGCAAAAAGTTTATTGATTTGTTTAATTGGGCCACCTTAAGAAAAAAAATTAATTAGTTTTAATAAACTCTATTCATCGTCTCCCTTAGGGTTACATACTGATCTTACAAAAATACTATTTTAGTTGTTATACTTTCAATAAATCTTAAATTTAGTCTCTCAAAATTACTTTTTTTAATGAGTTAAATAATAGTAGTAATTTTTCATACAAAACATACACTATGGGAATATATTTTCACAATTTATAAAGAGAATTATAATAGACTATATATATATATATATATATATATATATATATATATATATATACTAACTATTGATGCTAAAATTCGGATATAGAAAAGAGTCTGACTTTCATGTGACAACAATGATGAATTTGTTTAGAGGAAGAATAACTTAACCTGTAAAAGAAAGGGAAACCTACACATCGGTATGATATTTATCATACTCAATCTGATGCTTAAGTCCAAGAATGAATTAGTGTGGAAGTTTTAGGATTTGAGTGTGAGAACTGACTTACTTTTCCTAGAATTATAATGATGTATTTATAAGAATAAATGACCTCGATTATCCTCCATCATTTCAAAGCTACATTAGAATGACCCTAATCTCCTTGAATTAGGGCATGTCTCATTAACCATTTTGCTAGGCTTAGTCTCTGTGAGCATCTTCCCCTAGATTCATTTTGGTTCAAAAATGACGTTTTTAGACTACGACATGCACATGCTTCTCCCATTAGGCATTTTGTTAGATTCTCGATTTGGGTTAAGACCCATGTGAAGCCTCTTTCGTAGGTTTATTTTGGTCCTATGATACTACTTTTAACTCAAATCATATTATTATTGTTGTTGGCTATGTCACTTCCATTTCTATTTTGAATCAAATTACGTAGTTTGATCTAAAATCACCTATAATACTAACTCTTAAGTACATACGCAATCAAAATAAAACAAAATTCGAAGGGCATGCAAAACCAAAATTATTTAACCCATCGAATAAAAATAATGAGTTTAAAAATGAAAAATAAATGTTCTCCCAAAAAAAAAAGTGAAAAAGAAATAATGTGATATAATTGGATAGGGCCACAGACCAAAAATAATTATTGTACGTAGGAACTAAGGGAACAAGTAAGTGATAACATGTGACTTCAATTGAGGTTTGTTTTAATTCTTATGAAATGATTGTTGGTTCTTGGACATTTCCGACACATTTACATCAATATTATTAAACATCTCTAAAGGGAAAAAAAACACTTTTCCAGCTCAATTTTGAATAATTTTCTGGAAGTTGGCGTAAAAATGTGTTTACAAGGGGTAGAATTAACAAAATTCCACTTCATATATCACTAAAACCCAACGCTAATTTCACTTTTTGAAGTTATATATGGTTGGGATTTTTTTAAATCAACATATGTTATATATGGTTGAGATTTTTCTTTTTAAATCAACATATGTTTATGATATAAAATCAACACATGGGTTGGGATTATTTCTTCTTCTTTTTTCTTAAAATCAACCTTTATCCATGTTGTAGTGTGCTTATGGAATTTTTCAATATTTTCATATATTTTTATGATACATATTGATATACATGAGGGTATTAAGATTAGGAAAATTGTCGATTTTTACTCAAATTTTTTTTTTCTAATTTAAAAGTAAACTCATTTTTAAAATCTATATTTTTTTAACTTCTTTTCGGTCTTTAAGTGGAGGGATCCACTACATGAAAATATCATTTTGCCCCTCAAATGCTCATTCAATTATCTTAGATATGAAATCACCCAACTTACCTAAGTCACATATCTTAAATTAGAAACTTCAATATTCAGTTTCACATTTTGTTTTCAAGATAAAATTGCTTTTCCTGAAGGTCCCAACTTTAGAGAGATAATCATTTTCAAATGGTCCTAAGTTCAAAGGAACAATTTCTTTTCTTTTTGAGAGTTCTAAAAGAGACAGATATGTTAAAAAGTAGTTGTTTATTTTTTTATGTTGAAAAGTAGTCATTTGTCTCATAAAGTCAAGTTTGTAAGTAAGTCTTTTGTCTTGTGAAGTAACTTCACAAAACAAACTTATAACATTACGAGACAAACAAGATAGTTTGTTGTTTGTCTCCTAAAGTTATAAGTTTGTCTTGTGAAGTTATTCCACCAGACAAAAGATAGAAATAAACTCAACTTTACAAGACAAAAGATAGAAATAAACTCAACTTTACAAGACAAAAGATTGACTTTTGTCTCTCGTTAAGTTGAGTTCATTTTTGTCTTTTGTCTCGTGAAGTGACGACTGTGAACGAGACAAACGACAAAGAGCTTTCAAGCTAATTTACAAACTTCCCACTATTGTGTCTTGTGAAGTTACTTCACAAGGCAAAAGACGGAAATGAACTCAACTTTATGAGATACAAAAGTCAATCTTTTGTCTCGTGAGTTGCGTTCATTTCTATCTTTTATCTCGTGAAGTAACTTCACAAGATAAACTTGTAACTTTACGAGACAAATGGTAGACTATCTCATTTTTCTTGTAATGTTGTAAATTTGTCTTGTGAAGACAAAAGACTTACTTACAAACTCAACTTTACGAAACAAACGATTACTTTTCAACATGAAAAAATAAAAGACTACTTTTTAACATACCTGCCTCATTTGGAACTCTAAAAAAGGAAAGAAATTGTTCCTATGAACTTCAGACCCTCTGAAAAGGATTATTTCTCTAAAGTTGGGACTCTCATAAAGTATTTCTATCTTGAAAACAAAATAGAAAACTGAAGATTGAAGTTTCTAATTTAAGATATATGAGTTAGGTAAGTTGAGTGATTTCATATTCAAGGCAATTGAATGACCATTTATTGAGGGGCAAAATGGTAAGTTTCATGTGGTATTTTAAATGTTGAAAAGATGGAAAATAGGTTAGAAAAAGTAGATTTTAAAAATGAGATTACTTTTGAATTGGAAAAAACTTTTTGGGTCAAAATCAACAATTTCCATTAAGATTGTTTGGGTTTTAGGCTATGGGTTTTATGGTATATACTCTATCATATGATTATGGAATAAGGCTTTAAAAACGTTTTCTGATGTATGCATTCATTCTTATGATATATATTGAGGGGTTTATCAAGTATCCATGTCTTAATGAACGTGTTGGTTTCTCATTGCTTAGGTTTATATGAAATATATTGGGATATAAAATAGGGGTTTATATGATATAGTTTGGTATAAATGATCAATGAATAAGGTTGACTGATATATACTACAATGTTATATAATTATGGGCTCGGTTTCAACTTATTTGCTTGATATACTCTTTCACCTGGGCTAGCTGCTTGACTTATATACTAAAATATATGTTCAATTTATGTACTGAATTGTCATATGTCATTTATGCACTGTCATATGTCATTTATGCACTGAGGTATAACTTATACAGATGGTATTTATGAGAAATTGTGCAAAGTGTGATATATTCCCTACTTTATATATACATATTGCATGTTATAGAAAATGGTTGGGGTAAAAATGTCAACTAAGTAGAGAATGAAGAAAAAAAATGACAAAGATAAAGTTATCATGATAGAGTATACCTGGAACTTATAAGAAAAGTACACTGACAAATATGTTATTACAGGATGAACCAATCTAACATGAAGCATGAAAAAATTGAAAAAGTCAAATTTCCAGACTCATCTGAATTTTGTCAACGTCTTTCTGGAGATACAGCTAAAGAATTTATGCGTTTGAAGATAGTTCAACCCCATAAAGATCTTTCGGTAGATGAGGAGAATGACACTATTGGAATTCAAATAATTCCATATGGTTACTCATTTGATGTATGTTCAAAACTCATAATCAAATTACATATTCTATATTTGTATGTTCTAATATAAACTTATATTTACAAGCCAAAAAGAATGCTTCTCATGGTGATAAGCATAAAACAAATGACAAAACATATGAAGACAATATAGTGAAGGAAACTATCGATGAGGTATACTTGTTTAATGCGAAGATATGACATCAAACTAGTGGGAATAAAAGAGCCAAACTGCGAAGCGATTCTGAAAAAGCCAACAAGGTATATAATGCATATACTTTGATATATTTTTGTTATCGTTACATTACCAATGATCAACCTCTTGAGGGATCTCGAAAGACTTGTAATGGAACGCTTAGCACAATTAGCATTTTTGTACTGAATATTCGGGTATCAAATTTGGTATGGATTATTGAAAAATAAGACAAACTTTTTGGTTTATTGGGGCGATGGGGATTCGTAATTTTCCTCCGAGGAACAGGCGAAAACGCGAACACTCAAGAAATCCGTCGGACATGCAGATTCACACCATTTATATTTCACATATACATTTGCAACAGCCAAATAGACAAATCGGGGAAAACAGAAGATAAAATTTGAATTCTAAGGCAGAAAAAATATAAAGTGCATGGAACTAGACAACTGATATGAGGTATGTTTTGTATAAACAGACTTTGAAACAAAGCTTGATTTGAAAATTATAACGTTAGATAAAATTTAGTGTGGGATGCACCATTACTCCTACCTAGACATATGTGGTCTGGTGTATAAAAGTTGAACATCTATAGAAATTTTGAGGTCATTAGAAACATTAAGGATAATTGGAGAAGGAAGCATTTTAGAAAGTTCTTAAGTTGTCATTTTGGCCATTTAAATTTGAGAGATAAATCGTTAGATTTAGAATACAAGAGTTTGAACAAATCACATGTTTAAACTGTGGAGAGTTGCCAACTTTGAACATGCATAAGTTTAGTGTCAGATTCCTAAACAAGTATTTCAAACAAGAAAACCTATTAGAAGGACATTTTTAAGCTAGATGTTCATGACTAGGGAGTCGGTAAAGAAGAATGATAGAATGGAATTGGCTTGTACAATTTCTTATTGGGTAATCAAGTAACCACGGGTGTTGATATTGATCACATAAGGATGTTGGACGATGAAGAACAGTTTGAACAATATCCATGGGGTCGAATAACTTATATGACCACAATAGGAGGACAATTGCTATTAGGCGGAAGTATAATTAGGCTTTTCACGTCATTAGGAATGTGTCAACGACCCTCATTACCTAATGGAAAAATTATGTCTCTATGTATTGAAAAAAGAGTTTTGTTCAAGTAGTATGGAGAAACAAGCTCCTTAATAACGAATGCTTCACAATAAGAACAATAGATACGCGAGAGCATGAAATCTGCAACAAATCTCATAACCTACAACTATAGCGTTTGTAGCTAGATGAACATCATGTTGATTAGATCCGTCAATCACTTGATATTACATAGCATTTACTGAATAAAACCAAAAAACAATATAACGAATATTAGACATTAGATTTCCAAAATTAGCATTAAATATATTATGTACTAACCCGCATTGATCAACCCATCTCAATTTGTTCCCTTCTCTGATTCTCAATCGACTTGGTGAAATCTGTAACTTCATATGCTACCTCTCATTCCATCTATGGTATAATCACTTTTGTGACATCATTCTTAAATCTTCTAAGATGGATGACACAAGCAGCTCTCTACCATCTAAAATAGCAACATCCAAACTCTAAGATATGTTTATCATCATAACATTGTATCTTCTACATATAGAATAAACATGAGCCCATTTCGAAAATCCAATTTTTTATAACTCAACTCGTATACCTCTTGCACTTGATTCCAAATAACACATGTGATATTCGAATTTTACAACATTGAAAACTTTGACACATGAATAAAAGATGTTGTCAATAAGCTTATCCTTGAGCCTAAACTTCAAATTTCTACACAAATGTACAATGCACATGTAATCACAGATATTGGGAAGTATTAAATCAACTGCTTTAATTTTGCTCTTATGTTGATCAGAAACAATCACGACAGTACTAGTATCAATAATTATTCACTTCAATTGGACAAAAAACCATTACCATGAAGCATCATTCTCACCATCAACAACAAACAATGCCAACTAAAAAAAATTGATCATTTGCATTTGGAGTAACAACAGTTAACAAAGTCCTAGGGTACTTATTCTTCAAAGATGTACCATCCACATAAATCATTGGTTGGTAATGCTTCCAACAAAAAATTAATGTAACAATTGACATGAAAAAATATACAAATCTGTCATCATCGTCAATATGGTATTCAATAATTAAATCTATATAATCAAAATGTATATCAAAATGTAGAAAAGTTTATATAACATATAAACAAAATAACTAATCGTATTTACACGATACAAATAAAGCATATTCAGTATATACCAAAGTTTTTACTTCCAACATATACGCAAAAATAGGGATCCTTTTGTATGAGTATTTAGGAGTGTTTAGTGCATTCAATGCAGCTTCTCAAGCATGTCAAGCTTTCTAATAACTAATGTTTAAACCATGCTCGGATCTTATATAATGTACGATTTCTATTGGAGTGGTTAATTCATTACCATAATTGCTAATCTTCCTTAAAATACAAACCTTGAATGGCTTACTTATGATCTATACAAACCATGCTCGGATCTTATGATCTATCAAGTAAATACAAACCCTGAATCTTATAATATCTTCGTCAAAATTAGATATAATCCATAAATCACTGCCATCATCTCCAAAACGAGTAGCTTGAATCTTTCGATGATATACATGAACCACACATTGTACTACCAAAACATAAGGATTTGATTTTGTGCGTGTTATACTAAAAGTTATCTCTGATCATGATAGATCACAAAACTTTTTGTAATATATACTTATAAGCAAACATGTCATCCACCATAACTTAAAAACTGGGAAAAACTTAGCAACATCAATACTATGAAAGAATCATCCTTCAAGAGCATCATGATTACTCTACTTGACCCAATTATTGATGTATTATCCATAGTTAATGCTAGAGCATTTTTTGCTTCAACAATTATTGAACACAATTGTTCAACACCAATGGACACAAAGTTGTGCAACCATTGAACATCATTATCGTTTCTAATGTCCAAGCCTTTTTTTATGAAATCCTTAAATCTTATACAAACAAACAACTGGGGGGGTGCAAAATCGCGTATAGTACATAAGCTCTGAATAATTGATTGTTCTAACTTGATAAATGTCTTTCCATCATGCATGACAATCCCTGCTAATTTGTAATCTATAAAATTGTTCATTTCATTGAAATAATCATCATATAAAATTGGCATGCAAACGATACCTAATTAGTATGACATACATATTAGAACATCTGAGATACATACATACATACATATATACATATATACATACATACATATATACATATATACATATATACATACATATATACATATATATATATATACATACATATATACATACATATATACATATGTATATATATACATATATATATACTCAAAATAAACAATGAAATGTAAGAAAAGAAATCAAATAAGATTCATCATATCAAAATGGCATTTGTATGGCACACATATCAAAACGTCATGGGTACATAGTGCATACAATATACACTATGAAATATATGTGATGACAAGGCATAATATAAACATACTTGATACGAACCGTCCAAGATATTTGTAGAAAATAACAAGTTTTTTAAGTAGTTTTTTATTGGGTTTTTTGGAAATTTAAAGGCCCAATGACATTATTGTAATTATTGAACAGTGGCAAACTTGTAATTATCCCTATCTTCTCCAAAATTAGGGCATTTTCGTTTTGTCTTATTAGCTGAAGAGAAAATTGAGAGAAGCAGCCGAATTGGACTTGAAGACAGATATGTAGCCGTCTCAAAGGGAGAGCCGAAAGTCGTCTGAAGCAATCCGTCTGCCGCTTCTATGGGTGACGAGTTCTGACGTGGGCGAGCGTCCGCGGTGGTGGCGTGGGTGTCCGGCAAGATTGTTGGGTGTCGGCTTCGTGGAAGTGCAGCGGCCGGTCGAAGAGCCGCTCAGTTGGACGGTGGAAGCAGCAGCCGGTCAGATCTGGTTTAGCGTGTGGGTTTGTTTGCAGATCTAGTTTTGGTGGTCCGCCGGTTAGAGTGGGGTAACACACTGTTTTGGGCTGTTTAGCAGCAGGTTGTTCTCAGTTTTCAGAGGCGACGTTGTGTGCGGGTCTCTCTTGGTATCAGTTGATATTGAAATTACAGATTGGTGATTTCGTTGATTATCTGTAATTTTTAAATTCCTTTATTGCTCATTAATAAATTAATTTAAGCTGGTTCTCAAAGTGGATGTAGATCAAATTGGTCGAACCACTATATATCTTGGCGTTCTTTACTGCTTTCGATTTATTTCTGCTGATTGGCCATCTAAGTTAGGTTCAGAAACTCTCACAAGTGATATCAGAGCTTCAGTTGATCCAAAGAGGTTGTGCGGTAGTGTGTGCTGACATATTCTTTGTCCAGATTTTTTTGTGGAATTAATTTGACGGGTGGCTTCGATGTCTACACGGTTCGAAGTTGTTAAATTTGATGGGAAAGGTGATTTCGGGTTATGGAGGAAAAAGATTAAGGCTATTCTGGTATAACAAAAGGTAGCCAAAATCTTAGACGAAGATAACCTTCCACCAACAATTACAGAAGCTGAAAAAAGGGATATGGATGAGATGGCCTATTCAACAATAATTCTGTATCTGTCAGATGGAGTGCTTAGGCTAGTAGATGAGGCCACTACTATAGCGAAGTTGTAGAAGAAATTGCCAAATAAATTATATCTAAAGGAAAAATTCTTTGGATATAATATGGACTTAAGTAAAGGATTAGAAGAGAACCTAGATGAATTTCAGAAGATTATAGTTGATCTCAATAACATCAGTGAGAAGATGTCGGATGAAAATCAAGCAGTTATTCTTCTGAATTCTTTGCCAGAATCGTATCGAGAAGTTAAGGCAGCTATTAAATATGGACGAGAACGAGAAATCTCGAGATTAAAAAGGAACGCAAGAATAGGGAGTTACTCATGGTCAGAGGCAGAAATGAGAAAAAGAACGAAAAAGGAAAAGAGTCGAGATCCAGGTCGAAATCAAAGGGGAAAAGCAAAAAGTGTTTCCTATGTCATAAAGAGGGACACTTTAGAAAGAATTTCCCTATGAATAAGAGCAAGGAAGCATCAAGTAGCCTAGGAAATTCTAGTGCAGCAAATATTTCTGATGGGTATGATTCAGCAGAGGTTTTGATGGTGTTCAGTAGGGACATTCAGAATGCTTGGATCATGGATTCAGGGTGCAAGTTTCACATGACTCCTAATCGGGATTTCTTGATTGACTTTCAGGAAAATGATGGGGGATCAGTTCTACTTGGTGATAATAATGCTTGTGATGTAAAAGGAATTGGGTCAGTTCAAATTGCAACACATGATGGTATGATCAGAATTCTTACAAATATAAGGTATGTTCCAAAACTCAAACGAAATCTAATTTCTTTGGGCGAATTAGATAGATCAGGTTATTCTTATAAATCTGAGAATGGAGTTCTGAACATTATCAAGGGTTCTTTGGTTAAGCTGAAGGGGACTTTGAGGAATGGTCTTTATGTGTTGGAAGGTACAGCAGTTTTAGGTAGTGCTGCTATTGCATCTGGGAAAGAAACAGATAAATCTATGTTATGGCATAACAGATTGGCTCATGTGAGTGAAAAAGGTCTGCAAGCTCTTTCACAACAAGGTTTGCTTGGAGGAGTTAAAGACATTGAACTCCTATTTTGTGAACATTGCATAATGGGAAAGTATACCAGAGTGAAGTTTGGGAAAGGGAAGCATTCTACTAAAAGAATTTTAGATTATATTCATTCATATTTTTGGGGTCCTACAAAGGTACCTTCTATGAGAGATTCGAGATACTTTATGTCAATCATTGATGATTTTTCAAGGAAGGTGTGGATGTATCCACTAAAACAGAAGGATGAAGCTTTTGGGAAATTTCTTGAATGGAAAAAGCAGGTTGAGAACTAGATAGTCAGGAAGGTAAATTATCTGAGGATGGACAATGGTTTAGAATTTGTGAATCATAAATTTGATAAATTTTGCAAATCTGAGGGAATTACGAGGCATTTCACTGTTACGTACACTCCACAGCAAAATGGTTTAGCTGAGAGGTTCAACAGAACAATTATGGAATATACAAGATGTCTCTTGACAAATGCTTCATTACCCTTGAAATTTTGGGGGGAAGCTGCCCAAACAGCTTGTTATCTTATTAATAGGAGTCCGTCTTCCGCTTTAGGCCTAAAGACTCCTCTGGAGATATGGACAGGAAAAGCTCCAACCTAGGATCATCTCAAAGTGTTTGAATGTTCAGCTTATGCTCATGTTAAGAAAGGGAAGTTGAACAAGAGGGCACTGAAATGTATGTTTATTGGCTATCCTCAGAGTGTTAAAGGATATAAACTTTGATGCTTGGAAGAGGGCAGAAATAAATGCATTATCAGCAGAGATGTGACCTTTAATGAAACAGAGATGTCATTTCATGTCAAAGAGCAGCAGAAACAGCAGACAGTTGATCAGGTTGAGGTAGAGGTTAGAATTGATTCTAAAGCACAACCATCAGTTAGTTCAGGTGATTCCAGTGATCAGTGATCCAGTTCTGATGGTAGATAGCCTCAACTGCAGAGAACTTTGATTGATGAGGGAGCTTTTGTTGAAGAAAGCTCAAATGGCAGTGACCTACAGAACTATCAGCTTACACGTGACAGGCCTCAGCGAGTGAGGCAAGCTTCTACGAGGTATGGTTATGCTGATTTAGTTGCTTATGCTCTTACTTGTGCAGCTGGCAGTATTGAAGCAGAGCCTCTTACTTTTGAGGAGGCTATTGTATCTAATTCGAAGGAACAGTGAAAGGATGTTATGGAAGTAGAGTTGTTCTCGTTGCAGAAGAATCAGACATGGTCATTGGTTCCAAAGCCTCCTAATCAGAAACTCATTCAGTCAAAGTGAATTTATAAAATCAAGCCAGGTACAGGAGGTGACAGCAAGCCTAGGTATAAGGCTACACTAGTAGCCAAGGGCTACACTCAAAAGGAGGGAGTTGACTTTCATGAGATTTTCTCTTCGATGGTGAGGCATTCGTCCATTCGATTAATTTTATCTATTGTTGTTCACTTTGATATGTTTGTTGAACAGATGGACGTTACCACAACTTTCCTTCATGGTGACTTTGAGAAAGTGATCTACATGGCTCAACCTAAGGGCTATGAGGTGAAAGGAAAGAAAGACATGGTTTGTCGTCTTCATAGGTCCATTTATGGACTGAAGCAATCACCAAGACAGTGGTATATCAGGTTTGACACCTTTATTCTGAAGCAGGGGTTTCACAGGAGCTCTTATGATGCCTGCGTGTACTGGAAACTATCTCAGAAAGGTACATATACTTATCTACTTCTGTATGTAGATGATATGATTCTGGTGTCTAAGGATTATTCTGAAATCTGTGATCTCAAGAAACGATTGAGTAGTGAATTTGAGATGAAAGATTTAGATTAACTGACAAGTATCCTAAGCATGGATGTGAAAAGAGATAGGGAGAAAGGTTTTAACCATTTCACAGGAGAGTTATGTGCATAAACTGCTTGAGAAGTATAATATGTCTGGTTGTAAGGAAGTTTCGACACCCTTAGCATCTCATTTCAGGCTTTCTTCGTCTCAGTGTCCTGTTATTGAACAAGAAAGGTTAGAGATGGCTAATATTCCCTATTGTAATGCTGTTGGAAGTATTATGTATTTGATGATTTGTACTAGGCCTGACTTGGGATATGCTATGAGTATGATAAGTAGGTTTACGTCAAATCCTGGGAAGGAGCATTAGAATGTAGTTAAATGGATGCTTCGATATTTGAAAGGTAGTGCCAGTATATCATTGTGTTTTAGCAGGGATTGTGATAAATCAGCACTGTTGGAAGGCTTCACAGATACAGATTATGCTGCAGACCTTGACAAAAGAAGGTCTCTATCAGGTCACATTTTTTGTTTGTTTGGTAATGTGGTCAGTTGGAAGGTTGCTCTACAGTTAGTTGTTGCCTTGTCTACTACTGATCAAAGTATATTTCAGTGGGTGAAGCTGTGAAAGAGGCAGTGTGGTTGAAAAGAATAGTTGATGAGTTGTTGTCGTTGGAGTTCATTCCTATCGTCCGTTGTGATAGCCAAAGTGCTATTCATCTTGCGAAGAATCCATCTCATTACGAACGATCTAAGCATATGGATGTCAAATTTCATTTTATCAGAGAAGTTGTGGCCCAGAAAGATGTTGAACTGGTCAAGGTTCATACAGTTGAAAATTTGTCAGATATGTTAACTAAGGTTCTTCTAGCCCATAGGTTCAAATACCTATTAGATGGGCTGAATATTAAATCTGGATGATAGGAAGATTGAAGAATCAGCTTGGCACTTAAATATTCTTGTTATGAGGGAGATTTGTAGAAAAATAACAAGTTTTTTAAGTGGTTTTTTATTGAGCTTTTTGGAAATTTAAAGGCTCAATGGCATTATTGTAATTATTGAACAGTGGCAAACTTGTAATTATCCCTATCTTCTCCAAAATTAGGGCATTTTCGTTTTGTCTTATTAGCTGAAGAGAAAATTGAGAGAAGCAACCGACTTGGACTTGAGGACAGATTTGTAGCCGTCTGAAAAGGAGAGCCGAAAGCCGTCTGAAGCAATCCGTCCGTCGCTGTCTGTGGGTGACGAGTTCTGACATGGGCGAGCGTCCGCGGCGGTGGCGTGGGTGTCCGACAAGATTGTTGGGTGTCGGCTTCGTGGAAGTGCAGCGGTCGGTCGAAGAGCCGCTCAGTTGGACGGTTGGAGTAGTAGCTAATCAGATCCGGTTTAGCGCGTGGGTTTGCTTGCAAATCTAGTTTTGGTGGTCCGCTGGTCAGAGGCGGGTAGCACATTGTTTTGTGTTGTTTAGCAGCGGGTTGTTCTCAGTTTTCAGAGGCGACGTTGTGTGCAGGTCTCTCTCGATATCAATTGATATTGAAATTACAGATTGGTGATTTTGTTGATTATCTATAATTTGTAAATTCCTTTATTGCTCATTAATAAATTAATTCAAGCTGGTTCTCAAAGTGGATGTAGACCAAACTGATCGAACCACTATATATCTTGGTGTTCTTTACTGCTTTCGATTTATTTCTGCTGATTGTTTACGTCTGTTTGGCCATCTAAGTTAGGTTCAGAAACTCTCACAATATCAAATTATTAATTATATTTTATTTAATTATTTTATTGTAATTTTATCGTTTTTTTGTTATATTAAGTCAAGTTATTTCTGTCATTTTACTATGAACTATATATGATGTGGTATTAGGATTTTCATTGAGAGGCTATTGAAGCATTGCCTTTAAGTTGTTTTGAGTTAAGTTTTACGATGAATCAAATTTGGGATTTGTTCTTATTTCAAGTTTAGCCAAAAGAGCTTCTTGAATTTTGCAATTCATGAATTGAGTTGCATGTCAAGAACATTCAAGTGGGATTGATCATCTTATCTTGTGGAGTGTTCGAATATTGGGCCAGGGAACTTATTCTTTGTTTCAAGAACTTTGATCTTAAGAAAATCTGTGTCTAACCCAATCCTTAGGGTTGAAATCGAATCAATTTGGGGGTTTTAGTGATTCACAATTAGGGGTTCTCATTCCAAAAAGGTTTCTAATTCCAATTAGCTAGAGTTTTCGTATCATTTGGTATAAGAGACTATGCTCTAGATTATGTATATGTTTTATTGAACTATTTCCTTTGTTGAGTCTATTTTTAAATTAGGGTCCTTGTTTTGTTATTCTTTAAGAAAGAATATTGCATCAAAAAAATTAGGAGATTTTCATTTCAATTGGAGGTAAGAAAAAAACAAGGTAGAGGTTGGTGTTTTTTTGAATCAAAATTGCAAGAAAGAAGAGAGAAAGAGAATTCGGATTTGGGAAAAAATTGAAATAGAAAAAAGAAAAGGTAAAATTGAGAAGCTGGAGAATTCGAAGTTGGGAAAATTTTTCAAATTGAGAAAGAGTTTAAAAAAAAAAAAAAACTAAAATCAGGTTGACAAAACGTGAATTCGGTGGTGGGAAAAAAATAACTGGAAATAGGCACATAAAACAAGCACTTCAATTAAGCAGATGAATTTTGTAAGTTGTATATGCACAAAGAAAAGCTTCAAGGAATAGTTGTCATGTTGCTTGAAACATGTTTCCATTGTTTTATAGAAGTATTTCATTCCAAGTATCTTCTTTGAGAGGAGGAAATTGATTCCATATTTGATCACCATCATTATAGTGAAAAGGGAAAGGTAAAACTTATTATTTCTACGTTTGTAGATTATGCACTAACATGGTGGAGTCATTTCTTGTAGAAAAGCAGGAGAAGTGCAAATCATGCAATTGAAGGAACGGAATTTCCCGCGGTTCGTGTGAACGTCGTACAATTTGAATTCAGTTTATATACAAAAAAAATTGAGAAGAAAACATGCTTCAAAAATAGGATAAACATTAAAAAACCTAAGCATGTTTTCTATAAAGAATTTAGAGAAAAGAGGAACTCACCCTTGACGAATCACAAAACTTCACGAGATCCTCTTCTTTGCCTTGGTCTCAAACCCTTCTCGACTTCTCACGTTCACTAGTTCATGAACATAGTAAAGACTCCAAACAAGAACACCACCACAAGTGAAACCTTGTTATTCTCAGGAAAACAAAGAAAATGGAAGTGTGAGTTGCAAAAGAGTTTTTGGCAAATGGATATTTTGAGAGAGATTGAGAGAGTGAGAGAACTCTGAGAGATTTTCTTAATTCTTCAGTATTGCGTTTTTCTCAACAACACAAATTAGAGAAGATGGAGGGAGAGAGAGTTATTTTCAATATTATATTAAAATCAAGAATATTAATTAATATTTATAATATGGTTATTTAACTATTAATAAACCATATTATATGCATTTATAATCATATTATAATGCAACTTCCTCTTATAACCTACAGTCTTAATATGAATCAAATTCATATTAAATTTTAATGTATAGTATAAATCATATGTATATATATATATATATATAATATTTGAATCTCATTCAAATATTTTTCTCTCACATATTATATAGTTTTAATTATAAATCATATTTATAATTAAATATATATTCTAATGTATCAATATACATTATACATTATATTAATCATATTAATATAATTCATTACTTAAATTCCTATAAATAATTTGAATAATTCAGATTAATTCAAAAACAATTATTCCTTGTTTTTATCCTTAGTGAGCTAACAAGGGAACCTTATGGACCTACAGATCAGAAGCTCCAATCATACGAGATTAATCAATCAAACTCTTTAATTGGATTAATCAACATTCGTTAACTGTCAATGACTCCACTAAGGACCTGTTGGGATTGGTGTCCTAATTCTCCTGGAGTCTCATTGTTTGTAATGATACACATTGTTTGATGAATAAAATAATTGTTATTTCATTCTGACATTTACTCATATCCAATAAACAAAGCTCCATGGTTATCTTATGTGAACTTAAGCATGTATATATGATATACAAGTGGATCATGACTTAAGTGATAACCTAAATGGGTCTGTATTATAAGGATTAAGTTGGGATACCTAATCCTGGTGAGACTACGGATACGACCTGCTTTGTAGAGGTTTGCAAGTGTTGTAAACTACTACAAATGGTAGATCCTGACCATTCATGTGAAGACGTGCGAGTGGGGTGTTCTATACAAAGAGTTTGTATAAGACCGAACCACAAAATGACTAGACTTTGTATATAACACTGTTAATACTAGAGACTTACATCTCACCTAAACGACCATATGTGACACGACCTCAATCCTTAGTGCTTTGGGAACTCCTACCTTTGAGGGCGGTCCTTTGATTAGTATGGGTGAGAGTGGCTAGATTGCCAACTCAACATGTCTACCTTTTTAGGGACATGTCTGATCTAGGAGCTAGGAATTCAATCCACAAAATGGAATTCACTCCTTTCCCAAAGCAAGGATAAGTAGAGAGATTGCTCCCTTAAGGGCTGATTCTGGGACTTGAACATAGTGGCCACAGCTTCTTTTTAGAAGAGAGGACTCAGTCATAGTAGGACTATGACTTATGTTTATTAGAGGGATCAATGGTACTTAAGGAGATAGATGTAACTACAGGGGCATAACGGTTATTGGCTGAGCTGTACTTACGAGCGATATGTGAAGGGTTATCGCATTGTTGATTGGTTAAGATGGATACATAATATATCTGTGATAAGGAGATTTTAGCTGTTGGTCTTTAGTGGAATGCCTGGCAGTTAAGGGATGGTGGATCCCGTGACTAAAGAGTTTAGTCAGTTATTCACGTACCGTTGGAGCTTCAAGCTACAGGTCCATAAGGTCGCCTTGGTAGCTCAATGGATTCAGTTGAGGATCAGTTCTTGGTGTTGATTTGAAATGTTCAAATTGACAAGAGGTAATTTGATTATATATGATATAATCGGTATAATGTATGAGATACATTTATTGGAGGATTAATGTAAATGAGATTTACATTAAGTACTATGGAATAAAAAAATAGTTATGGTTTATATGTTTCATGAGATGAAATATTAAAACTATAGGTTATAAATATATTATGGTAAGCTGGTTATCATTTATATTTATAATAATATTAATTATTGGATATTAAATCTTTTTCTCTAATAACCCATTGAGTGGGAGGTTACTGGTGGTTTCATGGTAAACGTGAGATAAAAGAAAAATTATTTTCATAATTTTGGTAATGTTGAAAAAATTGATTGTGAGATTTTCTCTCTCGGAAAAAGAATCTCACGGAAGTTGTCAAGTAAACACGGATTTACTAAGCGACAGCTTGACTAAGGTAAACGATCGTGTAGTGTTTTGTAAGCGACAGACACGGAACTAAGCGATGAGCTAAACGATTGCTTAGCTTTTGTTAGACGATCATTTAGCTTTTTCTAAACGATTGGGCATCGACCTATACGATAGGTTTTAGCCATTTGCCACTTGCTCAATCGTTTACACGATTGTTGTTTCCTCCATCTTTTGCCTCAATCCAAGTCCACACAGAGCCCACCCTCTGGATTCTCACATCGAGAATACCAAAGTAGCCTTCTTGGTGGTGTCATACTTAACTCGACGCCATCGAGGTTCTGTGGAGGCCGTTCCTGCTGTTGAGGTGTTCGTGATCGAGGCGATCATTGAGGACGAGTGTGTAGTGTTCGTGCTATGTAGCAGTCATATTGTTCGAGCGTTCAAGGTTGCTGTGTTCGAGCGTTCGTGATCAATGAGCGTGGAGACGAGTCTACAAATGTGTGTAGATTTCTCCTTGGTTATTTGTTGTATCATGCTGTAATTTCTATAATGAATGCATAACCATTTGTTTCTGTTTATGACTATAATTTGTAATGTTCATACATGATTGTAATTTGGAATGATCTTTTCGCTGCTCATGGACATTCTTGTGATCGATTTACTTCAATTGGTATTAGAGCCAGGTTGTTCTGATATTCCAAATTACAAGTCTGTTTTAAACTTCATTTTACAATCGCGGTGGGTTTTTGTATTTGTGTTTAATCGTTAAATGTATTTATGGATGGAATTGATGAATGTTTCAGGTTTAATTGCCTTCAGTTAAAGCTTTCTTCAATTACAAAGTGTTAATTTGTAAGGGTCCCTGTGTTTTGGGGCATAATTAACTTGCAATCGAGTCTGTAATTCAAAGAGTTTGAGTTAGTCGAGCCATTTGTGATGAAGTTTCGAAGCATGGAGATGCAGTTCTCAATGAAGAAGAAGAACAAGCATTGGTCGTATTGTATAGCCTACGGTAAACGATCGTTGGGATTTAACTAAGTGATCGTGTAGTATTTACTAAAAGATCGTTTAGCTAATGCTAAGCGATGAGGTAAATTGTTTACTCTATCGCGTAGCATTGGTTGCCCGATTGCATAGGCACTGGAGGTAGACGATCGTAGTGGGAGCATGTGATGCTCATCTTTTAGGCACGCGCTAGACGATCGTGTAGTTAGCAAACCTCATCGCTTAGTTACTACCTACACGATCGCGCGTATATGATACGGAGGCGCTAGCTAAGCGATCGCTTACACGATGGTGCTTTATGGCATCGTAGTCGTTTAGATGATCGCAAAAGGCAGGCATTGTGAGGAGCGCGCTAAGCGATTGCGTACCTCAAGCTTCATCGCTTAGTAAAGGTACACGATCGTGTAGTATTTGCTAAACGACCGTTTAACTCTGGGAGAGTTGGTAAGCGATAGAATGAAGCGTTTGTTTTATCGTGTAGATGACCGTGGGGAGTTTAGTACACGATGCTTTGCCCAAGCGGTTCAAGACCCGGTTCGCCTGTTTGAACCGGAGACTCCTTGCCTTTGTAATAGTTAGCTTTATTTTTGTGTTTTGAAGGCAATTTTACCCGGTTCATTAACATTTATTTTCTATACATGTGATGTATGGTGTTTATATGCCAAATTGTTTGACATATAGTTTAAAACCTACCTTAGGTTGTGCAATTATTCATGCATCATGTATTATCAATGTTATAATATTGCATGAAGAAATTACTTGATAGCATCTCCATGTATCATGAAATATAAGAGTTATATTTTGCATGCAGTGAGCATTATCATGCATCATCCTTTTATTATAAATGTTATAGTCTAAGGGTGAATGGAAGCATGTTTTGCTTGTTTCATTGCTATTTTGTATAAGTGTTATATAAAATAAGTAGCAATGAATGGACAATGCATTGAGCATGATACTTAGGTTGTTTATAATCGTTATGAATGCCTTGCATGTGTTAGCTTAGCATTATGGTTATGGTTTCTGTTTATAAGTGTTATAAAGGAAATTAGACCTAAAATCAATAAGAAAGAGTTGCATGCGAACTTAGGGTGAACTCAAGTTTTTGAAAAAAGGTTTTAAAATTGGATTAAGATCGACCTAAGTTCAAGTGGTTCTAAAGAGTTTAGTAACCTATATTAATCTTTTAAAATTGGTCTAATAGGATTAAATTGGTTGGCATAAAAGCTTAATTTTTTTTTAAATCTATCTATAAGGGACCTTTTGTCTAAGGCGGGTTCTGGCTAGGCTGGGGTTCTTAAGTTGACGGAAACGTAACACCCCTACCTGGGAACCTACCTGGAAAGGTGTATTAGATAGATTTTCAACAAGCATGCGACAATTTGGTTAAAGACTCCGTTAAAGAGTTTAATGGATGATGATCAAAAGTTGTTTAACTATCCAAGGTAAAAGTTACTCTTGGGCAATCCTAAAAGTCACTTAGTTAAAATCCTTAGCCATGTTTTTCTAAATAAGCTAAACCCTAGGTTATAAAATACTCGGTGGTAGGAAGAGATATATCTGACCTCATGGTACCCTGGAAGCATCCCCCTTCAGAAGGTGTTTGCATGAGTAAATATCAAGGTGGACGAAGAGAGTGTTTATAGTAAGTGGGTGAAGGGTGTGTGTCAACACATCCTATGGTCTCTATCATTGGTTCACACCGGGAGATCATTCTGTACTCCTTCGTGGCGCCCTGGGAGTGTCCCCATTCAGATGGGTTTTGTGCAGTTGGTCAAGATCAAGATGAACTCCAGAAATGGATAGGGTCGCTTTAGGTTTTACCCCAATCGGATTTTTTCCCTTCGGATTGGCTTTTTAGGGCGAACCTCTAGGGCCTAAAATAGCGGGTCACACTTACGAGAGATTTTTAAGTAAGTTAATGATCTCTTGGAAAAATAAATGATGGCTAGTCGTTATAGGAGAAAGAGTTGTTCTAGTATTAATGACTGGTTGAAAACTTCTCAATTCAGAGGAGGGATAATTGACCTCCCTTCGGCGGCTTTTGTCCTAAACCTTTGAAGCGTCATTGTGAAACTAGATGTCACACGGGGTTCATATTAGTTTTGCTAAAACCCTATTGGATGTTGTTTTGTTTTACAATAGGTATTTGCTCAAAACCTAACGTAGGTCAATATGTTTTTCTTTTCAGCAACTCGTTAGTATTTCCATTTACTGCTTTTAATATGACCGACTACTTACAGTGGAAAGAATCATGTGAAACGTATTTCGTGGCAAACGACCTCGTATTTGTCATGGTTGAGGAGTGTCCTCAAGTCCCGACCCTTAATGCACCGTGAAGTGTTCGCAATGCATATGAGGTGTGGATGAAGGCTAATTCGTTGCCCCGACTTCACATTTTGGCTAACATACCTGATGTTTTGGCCAAAAGAGTTGAGAACATGATCATTGCACGCGAGATCATGGACTCACTACAAGATTTGTTTGAACGTCAGTTCTTACTTTTTTTGAGCAAAAAGGGATGGATGACAAAAGCAGTAGTATCAGTTGTTCTGACACTGATCCCACTACTCTCTAAAAGAGGAGACACGACAATAAATCTGATTTATTGGTCTTGGAGACGTGTCTGGTAGAGAATGATGATTCTGCCTGGATCCTTGATTTGGGTGCTACCAATCATGTCAGTTTCTCTCACCAAGGATTCAGTTCCTGGCAAACATTGTCACAGGGAGAGATAACTCTTTGAGTCGATACTTATGAGGTTTTTTCAGTTGTTGTTGTAGGCAGGCTGAAGTTATTTGTTGACAAGAAACGTTATCTGTTATTGGATAATATTTTTGTAGTTCCTCATATTAAGAGCAACTTAATCTCGGTTTCTTGTCTCATTGAACAAAGCTATACCGTCTCCTTTTCTGAGAATAAAATGTTTATTTTCAAGAATGGAATGGAGATTGGTTATGGTTCAATGGAAAGTAACTTTTCTGTGCTAAGGTCGTTAGTCATAAAAGCCTTGTTTAACACTTAAATGTTCAGTATGGCAACAACAACTAAAAGACCAGAGGTTTTTCATAAGGAAAATGTCCATCTTTGGCATCTAAGGTTAGGTCACATCAACCTCAATAGGATTGAGCAGTTGGTGAAAAGTGGACTTCTAAAGAGTTTAGAAGAAAACTCCTTGCCGGTATGTGAATCATGCCTTAAAGGCAAGATGATCAAACGACCTTTTACTGGAAAAGGTTACAGAGCCAAGGAAGCCTTGGAGCTTGTACATTCAAACCTCTGTGGTCTGATGAATGTTAGAGCTCGATGTGGGTATGAATATTTCATCTCTTTCATAGATGATTATTCAAGGTTTAGGTATCTCTACCTAATGCAACGTAAGTCTAAAGCTCTTGACAAGTTCAAGGAGTATAAGACTGAAGTTGAAAACTTGTTAGGTAAGAAGATAAAAACACTACGATTTGATCATGGTGGAGAGTATATGAACCTCCAATTCCAGAACTATATGATAGAACATGGGATTGCATCCCAACTCTCGGCCCTTGGTACACCTCAGCAAAATGGTGATAAAAAAGGAGAAACAGAACCTTTTTGGACATGGTTCGGTCTATGGTGAATTATGTTCATCTTTCAGACTCGTTTTGGGGTTTTGCAGTGGAGACTGCATGTTATATCCTAAACAACGTTCCCTCGAAAAGTGTTTCTGAAACACCTTTTGAGTTATGGAGAGGCTGTAAAGGTAGTTTATGCCACTTCAAGATTTGGGGTTGTCCGGCACATGTGCTAGCGACTATCCCAAAGAAGTTGGAACCGCATTCGAGGGTTTGCCTCTTTGTAGGCTACCCCAAGGAAACGAGAGGTGGATACTTCTATGATCCAAGTGAGAACAAAGTGTTTGTTTCTACAAATGCTATCTTCTTGGAAGAAGACCACATGAGGGATCATAAGCCACGAAGTAAGCTTATTTTACGTGAGATCTCTAGTGAGACGGAGACTGCTGAGGGTTCAACAAGAGTTATTGAACAGGCTGACAAATCAACAAGAGTTGTTGAGGTCAAAACGTCTAGTCAACCAGTTCAAGAGTTGAGACTGCCTTGACGTAGTGGGAGGGTTATGAACCCACCGGATCGCTATATGGGTTTGACTGAAGCCCAAAACGTCATTATGAATGATGGGGTCGAGGATCCGTTGTCTTTTAAGAAAGTAATGGAGGACATTGGAAAAGATGAATGGATTAAAGCCATGAACTAGGAAATGGAGCCAATGTACTTCAATAACATCTGGGAGCTTGTTGATCCACCTGATAGGGTAAGACCTATTGGGTGGAAGTGGATCTATAAACGAAAGAGAGGTGTAGATGGAAAGGTGCAAACCTTTAAGGCTAGATTCGTGGTAAAGGGTTATACCCAGGTCGAGGGAGTTGACTATGAGGAAACTTTCTTACCTATTGTCATGCTCAAGTCTATCCGGATTCTCCTGTCCATAGCCACATTTAATGGTAATCTTGAGGAGACCATCTATATGACTCAACCAGAGGGGTTCATAGTTCCAGATCAAGAGCAAAGAGTTTGCAAGCTTAATAGGTCCATTTATGGGCTAAAACAAGCATCTAGATCTTAGAATATCAGATTTGACACTGCTGTCAAGTCGTTTGGCTTTGATCAGAACGTTGATAAGCCTTATGTTTACAAGAAGATCATCAACCACTCAGTAGCTTTCCTGGTACTGTATGTGGATGATATCCTACTCATTAGGAATGATGTAAGGTATCTGACTGACATTAAGAAGTGGTTAGCTGCCCAGTTCCAAATGAAAGATTTGGATGAGGCACGCTATATTCTAGGGATCCAGATCATTCAGGATCATAAGAACAAACGGTTAGCCCTGTCTCAGGCATCGTACATTGATCAAATGTTGATTAGGTATAGGATGCGAATTCCAAGAGGGGTTTGTTACCTTTCAGGCATGGAATCGTTTTGTCTAAGAATCAATGTTCTAAGACACCTTAAAAGGTTGAGGAGATGAGACGGATTCCCTATGCTTCAGCTATAGGAAGCTTAATGTATGCAATGTTGTGTACCAAACCCGACATTTGTTATGCAGTAGGAATTGTCAGTCGATATCAGTCTAATCCAGGATTTGATCACTAGACGGTGGTCAAGATGATTCTCAAGTATCTTTGGAGAACGGGGGACTACATGCTCGTGTATGGAGATAAGGATCTGACCCTTACAGGATACACAAACTCTGACTTTCAGATCGATAGAGATTCTTGCAAATCAACATCGATGTTAGTTTTCACTCTGAATGGAGGGGTTGTAGTGTGGCAAAGCATTAAGCAGGGATGCATCGCAGAATCCACTATGGAAGCCGAATACGTAGCCGCTTGTGAAGAAGCTAAGGAGGATGTTTGGTTGAGAAAATTATTCCAGATTTGGAAGTTGTTCCGAATACGGATTTTCCTATCACTCTGTATGCTGAGAACAACGGGGCTATGGAAAATTCAAAAGAGCCTCGAAGTCATCGCGGGGTAAACACATCAAATGGAAATATCATCTGATCAGGAAGATTGTACATCAGAGCACAATGTTGTTGATCCCTTTACAAAGGCCCTCACGGCTAAAGTGTTTAAGGGTCACCTGGAAAGTCTGGGTCTGCAGGACATGTGGCATCTTGTCTAGGGCAAGTGGGAGATGATACTAGGGTATGCCCTAGTTTATTATATATTGTACATTTTTATATTGTATTGTACATTAGTCTCCAAAGTCATTAGGACAAGTGGGAAATTGTTGGGATTGGTGTTCTAATTCTCTCGGAGCCTTGTTATTTGTAATGATACACATTGTTTGATGAATAAAATAATTGTTATTTCATTATGATATTTACTCATATCCAATAAACAAAGCTCCATGGTTATCTTATGTGAACTTAAGCATATATATGTGATATACAAGTGGATCATGACTTAAGTGATAACCTAAATGGGTCTGTAGTATAAGGATTAAGGTGGGATACCTAATCCTGGTGTCACTACAGATACAACCCGCTTTGTAGAGGTTTGCAAGTGTTGTAAACTACTACATATGATAGATCCTGACCATTCATGTGGAGACGTGCGAGTGGAGGTGTCCTATATAAAGAGTTTGTATAAGATCGGACCACGAGATGACTAGACTTTGTATATAATGTCGTTGATACTAGAGACTTACATCTTACCTAAACAACCATAGGTGACACGACCTCAATCCTGAGTGTTTTGGGAACTCCTGCCTTTGAGGGCAGTTCTTTGATTTGTATGGGTGAAAGTGGCGAGATTGCCAACTCAACATGCCTACCTTTTTGGGGACTTGTCTGATCTAGGAGCTAGGAACTCAATCTACAAGATGGAATTCACTTCTTTCCCGAAGCAGGGATAAATAGAGAGATTGGTCCCTTAAGGGCTGATTCCGGGGCTTGAACATAGTGGCCACAGCTTCTCTTTGGAAGAGAGGACTACTATGACTTATGTTCATTAGAGGGATCAGTTGTACTTAAGGAGATAGATGTAACTACATAACAGTTATTGGCCGAGTTGTACTTACGAGCGGTCTATGAAGGGTTGTCGCACTGTTGATTGGTTAAGATGGACACATAATATATCTGTGGTAAGAAGAGTTTAGTTGTCGGTCTTTAGTGGAGTGCCTAGCAGTTAAGGGATGGTGGATCCCGTGACTAAAGAGTTTAGTCAGTTATTCACGTACCATTGGAGCTTCAAACTATAGGTCGATAAGGTCTCCTTGGTAGCTCAATGGATTTAGTTGAGGATTAGTTCTTGGTGTTGATTTGAAATGTTCAAATTGACAAGAGGTAATTTGATTATATATGATATAATCGGTATAATGTATGAGATACATCTAGTGGAGGATTAATGTAAATGAGATTTACATTAAGTACCATGGAATAGAAAAATAGCTATAGTTTATATGTTTCATGAGATGAAATATTAAAACTATAGGTTATAAATATATTATGGTAAGTTGGTTATCATTTATATTTATAATAATATTAATTATTGGATAATTAAATCTTTTTCTCTAATAACCAATTGAGTGGGAGGTTATTGGTGGTTTCATGGTAACCGTGAGATAACAGGAAAATTGTTTTCCTAATTTTGGTAATGTTGAAAATTTTGATTTTGAGATTTTCTCTCTCGGAAAAGAATCTCACGGAAGTTGTCAAGTAAACACGGATTTACTAAGCGACAGCTTGACTAAGGTAAACGATCGTCTAGTGTTTTGTAAGCGACAGACACGGAACTAAGCGATGAGTTATACGATCTTTTAGTTTTGCTAGATGATAGCTTAGCTTTTGCTAAACAATTTAGCATCGACCTATACGATAGGTTTCAACCATCTCTCACTTGCTCAATCATTTACACGATTGTTGTTTCCTTCGTCTTCTGCCTCAATCTAAGTCCACACAGAGCCCACCCTCTGGATTCTCACACCGAGAATACCAAGGTAGCCTTCTTGGTTGTGTCATACTTAACTCGGCGCCGTCGAGGTTTTGTGGAGGTCGTTCGTGCTGTTGGGGTGTTTGTGATCGAGGTGATCGCTGAGGACGAGTGCACGATGTTCGTGCTGTGTAGCATTGTGTTGTTTCAACGTTCGAGGTTGCTATGTTCGAGTGTTCATGATGAAGGAGCTTGGAGACGAGTCTACAAATGTGTGTAGATTTCTCCTTGGTTATTTGTTGTATCATGCTATAATTTCTGTAATGAATGCATAACCATTTGTTTCTGTTTATGACTTTTATTTGTAACGTTCATACATGATTGTAATTTGGAATGATCTTTCCGCTGCTCATGGAAATCCTCGTGATCTATTTCCTTCAAGACCGACAGCTGCATTCTTCGTACTGTGGACATATAGTGTCCATTGGATATAACCAATCAATAATAAGTTAACCCTTCACAAATTGTTCGTAACTACAATTGTGTCAACCGTTTTACCCCTATAGTTACATCTAACTTCTTAAATGTCACTGATTCCTCTAATGAACAACTAGTTTATAGTCCAATTATAAACAAACCCTTCTCGAGGCCAATAAGAGGGTGAGGCCTCATTATTCAAGACCCGAAATCAGCTTTTAAGGGAGAAATTTATCTACTTCCCTAACGATGAGAATGAGTGAATTCCATCTTGTGTAGCTATGTACTAGTTCCCTACTCAGACAAATCCCCAAAATGATAGGTATATTAAGTTGGCAAAATCGGCCATTCTCACCCATACAGATCAAAGGATTGCCCTCATAGATAGGAGTTCACAACTCATTCAGGATTAAGGTCAAGTTACCTATGGTCATCCTCGTGAAAAGTTAGTTTTATAAAGCAATGGTGTTTTACTAAGAAACTTCGCATTTCGTGGTTCAGTCCTATATAAACTCTTGATACAGGATTCCACCACTCACATGTCTCAAAATGAACAATATGGATCACATTGTCTATAACACTTACAATTAATATAAAAATTAAAGTGGGTCGTATTCATAGTGCCATCAAGATAAGGGTGATCAGGATAAGGCATCCAACCATAACCATATACTGTAGATCTTTTAGGTTATTACTTGAACATCATCGAAATGTATGTCTACCACATGCTGTTCAATTTTCAGTAAACAACCTTGGATCTTAGTTTATTGGATTGAATTAATGTTATCTAAATGTCAAATAAATACTTCTTATTTTATTAAATAAATAATTTGTATTTACAAATTACAAACTGTAAGATGAACAAGATTTAGGACACTAAATCCAACAATTTTCCACTTGTCCTAAAGCGAATGGGGTAGTACAATACAAGATATAATATAAAGTACAATACAATAAATTAGGGCATCCTCTATACCCCAAAAATATCCCCCTTGACCTAGGCAAGATGATACATATCCCATAGACCCATACTCTTCAGTTGACCCTAAACCTAAGCCATGAGAGCCTTTGTAAAAGGATCAATAATTTTATGCTCCGAAGTGATTTTTGTGATGATCACATCTCCCCGTTGTACAATTTTCCTAATGAGATGATACTTGCGCTCGATGTGCTTTCCTCGTTTGTGGCTTCTAGGCACCTTGGAGTTTGCTATAATACCACTATTGTCACAATATGTGATGGGAATTTACATGTTTGGAACAACTTCCAAATCTGCCAAAAACTTACTAAGTCAGACAGCTTCATTAGTAGCTTCATAAGCACATACTCTGCCTCCATGGTAGAGTTAGCAATACAACCTTACTTGATGCTACGCCATACTATAGCTCCTTCATTAAGAGTGAACACTGATCCTGATGTGAATTTCCTAGAATCCTTATCAGTCTGAAAATCAGAGTCAGTGTAACTTATAAGGATCAAATCCTTAGCACCATACACAAGCATATAGTTTCTCGTTCTCCTAAGATACTTGAAAATAGTTTTAACCGTCGTCTAGTGATCAAATCTAGGATTGGGTAGATATCTATTGACTATTCCTACTGCATAACAAATATCCAGTCTAGTATACAACATGGCATACATTAGGGTACCTACTATAGATGCATAAGGGATCTGTATCATCTCCTCAACTTCTTAAGGCATCTTAGGACATTGTTACTTAGATAAAATAATTCTATGCCTAAAAGGTAATAATCCTTTCTTGAAATTATGCATCAAGTACCTGACAAACATTTTGTCGATGTATGATGCTTGAAACAAGACTAGTGTTTGTTCTTACAATCTCTAATGACTTAGATCCCTGGAACAAATTGTGTTTCGCCCAAATCTTGCATTTGGAACTAAGCACCTAGCCATTCTTAATATTAGTCAGTAAACCTACATCATTCTCAATGAGCAGGATATCATTCATATATAATACTAAGAAAGCTATTGAATTGTTGATAATATTCTTTTAAACACAATGTTCATCAACATTCTAGTCAAAGCCAAGATTTAATCATAGTGTCAAATCATATATTCCAAGATCGAGATGCTTGTTTCAATCCATAAATAGACCGATTAATCTTGCTAACTTTTTGCTCTTAACTTTGTTCAATGAATCCTTATGGTTGATTCATGTAAATTGTCTCATCAAGATTATCATTTAAAAAGGTAGTCTTGACATTTATCTGTCATATTTCGTAGTCATAATATATCGCAATGGACAATAGAATTTTGATAGATTTAAGCATGGCAACAAGTGAGAAAGTTTCTTCATAGTCTACTCCCTCAACCTGGATATAACCCTTTGCCACTAATCTAACCTTAAAGGTTTGCATCTTACCATCTATATCTCTCTTTCTCTTATAGATCCATCTACATCCTATGGGTTTTACTCCTGATTCATGGCTTTAACCCATTCATATTTGTCCACATCAACCATTTCCTGATTGTAGGTCACTAGATTCTCGACATCATCATATGGTATGGTGACTTGAGTTTCTGTTAAACCCAAATAACAAGTAGGTTGGGTTATGACCCTCCCATTACGTCGAGGCTCCCTTAACTCTTGAAAAGGATGTGTGTGACTGGATGAAGCAACATCTACAACTCTTATTAAAGTGCTTGGTTCTTCAACAATCTTTGGTGAAGATTCAGCAGTTTCATTAGAAAGCTCATTTAATATGATTTTACTTCTTGGTTTATGCTCCCTAATGTGATTTTCCTCCAAGAAAGTAGCATTTGTTGATATAAACACTTTATTCTCTTTCGGATCATAAAAGAGACCACCTCTCATTTCCTTTGAGTAGCCTACAAAGAGGCACAACTTTGAACGTGGTTCCAGCTTCTTTGGATTAGTCACTAGCACATGGGTCGAACATCCTCAAATCCTAGGATATCGTAAACTACTTTTACGACCTCTCCATAGCTCAAAAGGTGTTTCAGAAACACTTTTTGATGAAACTTGGTTCAAGAGATAGGCTACAGTCTCCATTGCATAACCCCATAACGAGTTAGGTAGAGAAGCATAACTTATCATCGACCAAACTATGTCTAACAAGGTTCTGTTTCTCCTTTATGATACACCATTTTGTTGTGGTGTACCAGGTGCTGAAAGTTTAGATCTGATTCCATGTTCCATAAAATAGTTCTTGAATCACATATTATGTACTCTCCACCTCGATCAGATCAAAGTATTTTAATCTTTTTACATAATAAATTGTCAACTTCAGCCTTATACTCCTTGAACTTTTCAAGTGTATCAGACTTGTGTTGCATTAGGTAAACATACTCATATCTTGAATAATCATATGTAGAAGTGATGAAATACTCATATCCTCTTCTTGCCTTAACATTCATCGGACCACATAGGTCTGGATGTACAAGTTCCAAGGTTTCTTTGATTTTATGACCTTTTCCAGTAAATTTTACCTTCTATACAAGATTCACATACAAACAAAGAATTTTCTTCTAACTCTTTTAGAAGTCCATTCTTGACCAACCTCATAATCCTATTGAGATTAATGTGACCCAGTCTTAGATGCCAAAGATGGACATTTTCTTTTAGAGAAACTTTAAGTCATTTGTTTTGCGTGGTTGTAGTGTTGAACATTTCAATGTTACAGAGTATTTTAGATGCTAATGGTCTTAGCACATATAAGTTTTTTTTGTTTATTGCTTAACATATTTAATACCATTATTTGAGATAAACGCTTAATCACAAACAAAAGATACTTTATATAATTGTTCCAATAAACAAGAGACAAATTAAATTCCTCTCAAAATGAGGAATAAAGTAAACATTATCAAACAATATAAATTTTGAGTCAAAAAACAACTTCAAGCTCCCTAGCCGAGATGACCTACCCCGTTCCAACCCACAGAGTCATGTCTCTAACCTTTAATTGCTGCCAGGAACTAGTTTCTTATAATGAAGAACAAACGTGGTTAGTAGCTCCTGAATCAAGTATCTAGGTGGAATCGTCATTTTCCACTAAACAAGTTTCTAGAACAAGTAAATCATATTTACCTTCTTTCGCCTTCTTCTTTTCGACTATATATTTTGTTAAAATCCTATGTTTCATATAGCTTTTTATTATACATTTTAATCTCTCTGTCATATAACTTTTATATTAAAGAAAATAAAACCTATATCATGCATATAATGACATTACCAATATAAAAATTATTTAAACTGTGTAATGTCTTGCTTCATGCATAATTTATTTTCATTAACAACCATAATATAACACATATATTAACAAAAATAAAACTATATAGTATACATGCTTTAATTATACATTAAACTATATAACATAACACTTATATTATAATCATGCATACTATATAATATATATCATGCATGTACATACTTTAGGAATTAACCTAAACTTTAAATATAACAATTACATTTCAATATGATGCATGAACATTCTTAACCTATGGTGAGATTTTAAAAAATATGGCATACAATATGCAACATATAATTAATATGATTAAACATATATCTCATGCACATAAAAACTATATCATAGCAATAATAGACTGAAAATTGGCACCCTAAAAAAATAACTGAATTAGTATAACTAACTTATATTAATATAATTATTAAAAATAAAAAATACATTAAAAATAATAAAGAAACTTCCAACAACTACCTCTCACGTGCACGATCTGCTCAACTAACGCACAAACGGAAAACTCCAGGGCGCCGTAGGGCTGGCCAGCTGTTATCAGAGCACCGCCCAGTGCTGCAGTGGGCATAAAAAACTCAGACTACCGCGGTGCTATGCCTGAAATTCCCCAACGCCACAACACTACGGCAAGGCATTGCGGTACATACAACTTATATCTTCTCCATTTTTCAGATAGGGAAGAAAATTAATTACCTTTATAGATCAAAACTTCAAAGATCTTCTTCTGGTCTTGTAAAATAAACATGAAGAATCTCGAACACCACCAAAGAACCTTCTTTATAAGATAAAAGATTAATTAATTGAACTCTTTAATTAAATTAATCAACATTCATTAACTATATGACACTCCATTAAAGACCCACAACTATACTCCTATGAACTATAGATTATTGTCTGTGTCTATTGACTTGACCAATTTATGTAAGTTAACCCTTCACAAGTTGTTTGTAATTACAACTAAGTCAAATTACCGTTTTACACCTGAAATTACCTCTAACGATCTGCTTATGGTCCGACCATAATTAAACTCTCTCTCGGGCCAATGAGAGAGTGAGGCCTCATTATTCAAGTCCCGAAGTCAGTACTTAAGGTAACAATTTATCTACTTACCTTCAAGTTGGGAAGGAGTAAATTTCATCTTGCGAAGCTATGTTTCTAGCTCCTCACTCGGTATCGTCCCCAAAATGTAGGCATATTGAGGCGGCAACCTAAGACCACTCTCACCCATACAAATTAAAGAATGACCTCGTGAATAAGAGTTCATAACTCACTTAGGATTGAAATCGAGTTACATGGTTATCGTTTGTAATATTAATCTCTTTAGTTAACATTGTTACAAAGAGAGATTATATATTCTCTAGTCTGATCTTATATAGACTTCCTGTATAAGATATCTCCATTTACATGTCTCCACATGAATGATTTGGATCAAATCATTTGTAACACTTACAATGTTGGTCGTATTCATAATGTTACCAAGATAAGACACCCAACCTTATCCATGTACTATAAACCTTTTAGGTTTTTACATGAACACGATCCACTAATATGTCAATCACATACTGTTCAATTTATATTAAATTTCCTAGGATCTTAGTTTATTGGATTTGAGTTATTTGGTCAGCCACCGAATTCACCGTCGCCTGTGAACCCATGCCTATGCAAATAGAATTTGTATACACCGAAATGACCACTTATACTAACTAGTAGTACAAGTAGCAAGTCCGAGGTCAAACCACAGAGAGTCGATTTGGATTCCTCAAAAGTTGAAACTTTTAGGAAGTAACCAAAGGGAATGGGGTTTGTGAAAAAATTGTAAAAACGAAAAGTGTGCAATGCAAACAAATGTGTGAATAATCAATTGAACAAAATACTTAGCTTGGGTATTTATAGTTTAATTCATCCCTTATCAATTCTATCATAGACTATTCAAAAGATTTGGGAGAATATTTGAATTAAAACTTAATCTACTCGATTAGAATTCTGACCGGTAGTCCACAAAATCAAGTTAATTAACAGAAAAGTGAGAATCCTCCACCAATCAATCAATCAACAGGCATTAAGATTCAAGGCAAAGCTAAGTCAATTAATCGATTTTCATCGTGTAATCAATTAAGTGAGCGAGATTTATCTAAGTTAGAAAGTAAATGCTTGCTAAATGGAATCCCAATTTAACACAACAAACTAACTTAACTCATGCTTCTAGGTGACGACTAACTAACGATTACTAATTAAGGCCAATCAAAGCAATCAACTAAACATGCATAGCTAATTTGTCAGATTATCCCATCACGAAAATTGAAGAATATACTCAAGATAAAATCTCATAAATTCATAATAAACTCACAGAATTACAATACAAGTCTCAAGAATCGAATTGGAACGAAATTAAACCAACTAACCCAAGCTAAGTTCTTACATTTTAGACTTGAAACATGTTCGAAATCGATACAACTGGCAAATGGGAAGAATTTTTTACAAAATTTTGGTGCAAAAGAGAGCTAAAACAAGGCTGAAACAAAGTTGAGACGCTAAAGATCGGGTGTACTTAGTATGATGTAATTGGTTGACCCAATTTGTCCTTTTATAAAATTATCGTAGCATCGCAACACTAGGAAAAGCGTTGATGCTACGACGCAAATTGGTCGAGTGCCAGGCGAGTGTCACAGTGCTGCCTTGACGTTGTGTGGCGCGCGCACTGAGGTTGAACGTCCGTAAAACCATGTAGCATTGCAACACTCTAAGGGAGCATTGCAACACTGCCTATTCTGTCCTAGAGCGTTGGAGGTGCATCATTGACGAGTGGTGCGATGATGGTGTTGAGCATCTTCGGAGCATTGTAATGCTTAGGGAAGCATTGCAATGCTGCCCTGAATTCGAGCATTCTGTCCAATAGCATTGAGCTAGCATTGAACTTAGGTTTAATGAGAGCGTTGCAACACTCGATAGGGCAGCATCCTTCATTCCTTTGTCATTTGATCAATTTATCTCCTAACTTCATCATTTTAGCTCCTTTTTGTCCCGAAAACTTAATCTGACTGCTTGTACACTTGAGTCCTGCAAAATAATCAATTTAACCAAATTAAGTAGCTAAACAACTCTGAGTTAAGTGGAAAAAGATAACATATTTCCAGTGTTATCAAACACCCCCAACTTAATTCTTCATCGTCCTCGAGCAAGTTAAAACAAGAAATCATGCAAAAATAATCAGTTTGTCAAACTAGAGTGTTTCTTACTCAAGCCTCAACAATCAACTAGAATTAATTTCACAATCAAATAGGTAATCAAAAAGCAATCCATCATTTCAAGAATGGTTTGAAAATTCGTCTTAAAATTTGCTATGCATGTCCAAGCTCAAAGTTTTTTATTTTGAAAAAGAGCGAGCTCAGAATGTACTTGTGAATCTTCCATTTGTTTTCCTTCTACACTGGCTTTAAGGTTCAAGAATTAGTTTTCCTAAATTCAAAGTGGTAATGACATCAAATTAGATCGGTCAAAATCTAATCATCCATCACCCTTACTACATGTTTTTATTTCTCGTTTATTTTTGTTCTTTTTTTTTTAAATCTCAAATAGGAAACTTAATCTAGAAACCGACTTTCGTTTTGGCTTGCCCACATGGGTGTCATGTGAGTCATCCAACTACGGGCCAGTTTCCCTTCAAAAGTGCCTAAGCTTACTCATTCTCCTAGGATACTTTAGCTTAGAGGGAAACTGCGGATGTCATTGCCGCCCCAGGTTAATCCTACCCTTGAAAAAGAGGAGTAGACCCCTAAAATGCATAAATGAAAATTATCTCTCTTTTTTACTAGGCAACAGTGATATCAATTGACTACATCTCAAAGCATGCATTATTAAATTGAACTGTGGAAAGACTAATATCTATCACCAAAGCCTATCGAAGTGACAACAAACTTATGGTCTAATAATTCAATTCTAAGCAAGCATACATGGTCAAGATAGATATGCAAAGGGCTTGGAGGTGTAATAAAAAAAAATTAAGTAGAATTTTTCAAAAACATTCTGAAAATTATGCATCCTTTCATCCATCTTATTCTAATGCAAAAACAATTCATACGATTATGTCATAGACTAGTCATCGTAAGGAACAAAATAGCAACTCAATCAAGCAAGCATTATTCGAGCATAGTACTCAATTACCCCAAATAATATCATCAAATTAAAAAAATCAGCCTAGAAATCTAAACATCCCACCCCCAACTGTCCCCAATGTGATCAAAATAAAGCATGAGGGATCAGAATACTTCCCTAGAAAATGGAGTGAAGGAAGGATGTAGAACTCTCGGCTAAACTTCTTTTCTCACTAAAAATCCTTGTAGACAAGAATAATTTAAAGAATTAGGCTCAATAAAAATAAGAAAAATTACTTAATTGAAATCTAACCCTAGAAAGAAAATAAATTTAAACCTTTGTTGCCTCCAGGTAGTGCAAATATTTGAAGGAACTCCTTTTACAGAGAACCTTTGAGCGAAAGCGGATCGCCTAAATCCCATTTCGATTGAACGCATACATTTGTAGTAAAATAGACAGATTATGCGTAAAACACAAATTACAGCATGCTTTCTAAATAAGAGAAAAGAGTTTAGAGATTTTACCTTTGAAGTACTCTTCTTCAAGTAAATCCCTTGAACTAACTTGTTCACGAACGCGTCGAACAAGCACAAACTCTCCTCGAACAAGCAGCAACCAAACTCAAACAAAAAGAGGACACTACCACTTGGTGACCTTGGTATTCTCGTTGTGAAAATCCAGGAGTGGTGGGCTCTGGCTATTTTTGGTTAGAGGGACTTTTTAGGATGGATGAGGAAGACAATCGAGGAAGCAAATCTGAAGGAACTCTTTTAACAGAGTACCTTTGAGCGGAAGCAGATCGTCCAAATCCTATTTCGATTGAATGCATACATTTACAGTCAACAAGAACAGATTATGCATAAAACTAAATTACAGCATGCTTTTGAATAAATGAACAAAAGTGATAACTTGTAGAAATACAAGTTATTGTGGCTCAAAAGTTGGAACAATTAGGGTCTTTAATGATAAAATATCATCATTTTTAGAGGAAACGTATGGAATTACTCGAACACTATCAAACTCATGCAAAAGAATGTTTATTGCTAAAATACGGCGACACCAACGCATGATATTGCAGGATCTCAATAAAGTCTAATGCATGATTCTGAAATTTTTAGACCGTAGAGCTGTGTTGTGGTGATGAGAAGAACAAGAGGGAAGAGAAACACCACCATCGCCGATCAAAGAGCGGAGGAAGCTGAGCTCGAGAGAGATATTTCTTCCAATTCTTCCACAAGTGGTTGTACACGAACTACAATTGAGCCAAAGAGGATAAGAGATTGTACTCTGCGGCTTGACTCCTTTCATTTCATCTTGCTTATCGTTTTCATTTTCTCATTTGATTAAGTGTTGGTTTTGTAAAGACAATCAGTTTATTTATAAATTCACACATTTGATCTATCATATTTCGAAATGGTTTATTTCTTGTTTTATGTTTGATGCATCTATAACTTCATGCAAAATTCCACTTCGAAACGCTTAAGCCAACTAGATCAATTGGCAAAAGCAGTTTTCGCTTAAATTATTCGAGAGAATAAGTAAGCCAACATCAAGTTAGAAACGCTTAGTACATCTAGAGATAGACGCACTGGTGTTTCATTGCATCCTGTGACTGACGCATACATCCTAGAGATAGGTATTGTATGATATTCGCATTGAGAAGTGTCAAATAGAAGTCTAACGTATAAACAGAGATAAACAAGTCATCTCATTCGCATCATATTCTTGTTTGTGTACATCTAACTTAGATCGATGCATATCACTTGCATAACTCCATTTTCACATGACCCATCTTTCTCTACTTGACCCTTTTGTATCATCTTGCACACACACACAACAGCTTAGTGTAAATAACTCATTTCTATATACACTTAGGATATTTCTACAACAGTTACAATGCAAGACCTGCGTTAGCTTTAATCTGAATCCTTGATTCGACCCTGGACTTACCAGGAACCTGAGTTGGATTGATACTTGAATCTGATTCAGGAAAATTTGAATGCCTATAGAGGAGTGTTATGCATCCTGTTGCACATTATTAATGCATCAACGTGTCACTAACGCATCATAAACGCATCAATGCATCATTCACATTTACACTTATTTTTCCAATCACTTTATATAGTACACTCCTAAGCTCGAATCATGAAATCAACAAACAAATTTTTGGCGCCGTTGCCGAGGATTCAGCAACAAAACTAACCAGAAATTTTGCTTGTATCTTTTGTAGGAAAACTACAGCTGAAGGAGTATTACAAGCTAAGTCGAAGATTATAAACGTTTATGAGCAGGGAAAGCACTCTTGAACTTGTATACGACCCCGAAGTTGAAAGGAGCTTCCGACGAAGAAATCGATCTAATCGTCGCTGTACGTTAAGGCAACAACTACTCAAACAATAAACCAGGCAACAACAAATGGCGGACGAACAAGCGAATCATAACTTAGCTCGACAGCTAGCTCATGCTGCGCAAAATCCTATCATAATGGCAAACAGTAGTACGCGTCTCATGAGGGAGTATGCGTCTCCTGTGTTGTATGATTTCTCACCAGGGATCATATACCCAACGCCAGATGGGACAAGATTTGAGATGAAATCTGTGATATTACAAATGCTCCAAACAGTTGGACAATTCGGGGGTGCTCGGGGAAAAGACCCTCACGCCCATATGAAAGGTTTCTTGGAGACGTGCAACTCGTTTGTGATTCCTGGAATCACTCCAAATGCTATCAATCTATCTTTATTCCCATATTCTCTGTGTGATGACACAAAGCAATGGGTAAGTTCTTTGGAGCCTGGAGAGATCACGACCTGGGAAAAGTTGGTGGAGAAATTCATGCAGAAATACTTCCCACCCACCACAAACGCAAGGAGGCAGAAAGAGATCATGAACTTCGAGCAGGAAGAATTTGAAACCTTGAGTGCCGCATGGGAGCACTTTAAAGGATTAGTCAAGAACTTCCCCAATCACGAATTACCGTTTAACCATCTAGATGGAGACCTTTTATGGCAGATTAAACAGAGCGTCTCAAATGGCAACCGATGCATCTGTAGCTGGCGGTATCATGGACAAATCTTATAATGAAGCTAAGGAAATACTGGACCGCATAGCCAAGCATAATATGGAATAGGTGGATGACACTTATGACGCAAGAGCAGATAGGAAGAGGCAATCTTAGAATGTGAATTCTATTGACTCTAACGCAATAGCCATGCTCTCTATACAAGTAGCTGCTATGACAAACCTTTTTCCGAATATGTCACTAGGGAACACATCAAACCTGCAAAAGGTAAATCAAGTAGAAACATTCGAATAGCCCATGGTTAGCTGTGTGGGTTGTGAAGATCCCCATTCCTACTCTGATTGCCCACAAAATCCGCAATCGGTATGCTTTATTAAAAATAACCCATTCTCAAACACCTATAATCCTAGATGGAGGAACCATCCAAATTTCTCTTGGGCAAGTCATCAATAGGAGCAACACCAACCAGGGGTAAACCAGCAACAAAGGCAAGGACCACCGCCTGGATTCCAACCAATGCAACAGCCACACCAACAATCCTTTAATAGAGGAGGTCATGCATCGAGTTCAGCATCTCCGCTTAAAAACCTTTTAAAGAATATATCACCCAGAACGATGTCTTTCTAAAAAGCCAGGCGTCTTCCATAAAAAATCTAGAGATACAGGTGGGGCAGATTGCCAGTGAGTTGAAGAATTGGCAGCCAGAAGTCTTGCCCAGCAACACAGAAACCCCAGAAAATAACAACGGAAAATAGCAATGTCATGTGGTGACATTGCGAAGTGGAAAACCTCTTGTAGAAAAAAACCATGAACCCAAGAACCAACAATCCTTCAAAAGAACTCAACACACGCCCAACGACACTAGAAGATCAAGAAGAAAGGATGCCTGAATCCACAAGCCATTCGAATCTAAGCACGTCTAACGCGGGAGAACCTGCGATGCAGTTGAACGCACCATTTCCTAGACACTTGATGAAAAAGAATGATGAACAAAAATTTAAGCATTTTCTTGAACTCCTGAGGCAACTGCACATTAATATTCCACTTGTAGAAAGAAGCCTTCGAACAAATGCCAAAATACGTCAAATGTTTTAAGGATATTTTGATAAAGAAGAGGAGAATCAATGAGACGGAAGTAATTGTGCTAATGCAGGAGTGCAATGCGTTAGTCAGCAACAGATTACCCAAGAAACAGAAGAACCCAAGAAGCTTCACATTCCTGTGCTCAATCGGAGGGTTGGATGTAGGACATGCATTGTGTGATCTGAGAGCAAGTGTTAACCTCATGCCATTCTCAATCTTCAAGAAATTGGGAATTGGTGAAGCACAACCCATTTCTATAACACTTTAACTCGCTGATAGGACGATCACATACCCTGAAGGAAAGATTGGAGATGTTCTGGTAAAAGTTGACAAATTCATGTTCCCAATGGATTTCATCATCCTAGACTATGAAGCAAACAGGGATGTACCAATCATTCTTGGACACCCTTTCTAGCCACTGGGAAAGTATTAATAGACGTGCACAAAGGAGAACTGACCATGCGCATAGACAATCAAGAAGTGAAGTTTAATGTGTTAAATGCATTAAAGTTCCTGGATAATGAAGAATGTCAACCGAACAAAATAGAGTTGCCTGAAGAAGAAGCGACCCAAGTTTGTGAGGTCCTCACGTTGGAAGAAAGCATGAAGGAACTCGAGCCGCCAAGTCTGAGTGAGCGGCAGACGAAACCAACGCGTCCATCATTAGAAGAACCACTAGAACTAGAATTGAAATCGTTACCTAACCACCTTAAATATGCTTTTCTTGGATTAAACAACACCTTACCCATAATTATTTTAGCAAATCTTTCCGAGCCTAACGAATATTCTCTTTTGCAGATTTTGCAAAAGCACATGCGGGCAATAGGATGGACGTTGGCTGACATCCGTGGCATCAGCCCATCTTACTGCATGTACAAAATCAGGCTAGAAGAAGGGAAGACTGGATCAATTAAGCCTCAACGAAGGCTAAATCCTATAATAAAGGAAGTAGTCAAAAAAGAAATCTTAAAGTGGTTGGACGCAAGAGTAATCTACCCTATATCTGATAGCAGTTGGGTAAGCCCAGTTAAATGCGTCCTCAAGAAAGGAGGAACAATAGTGATAGTCAATAGTAACAATGAGCTCAACCCTTCAAGGATTATCACGGGTTGGCGCTTCTGCATGGACTATAGGAAACTCAACGTGACAACCAAGAAGGACCACTTCCCTCTTCCCTTCATTGACCAAATGCTTGACAGACTGGCTGGAAAAGAATTTTATTTTTTCCTAGATGGATACTCCGGCTATAACCAAATTTTAATCGACCCAGAAGATCAAGAAAAGACGAAATTCACTTGCCCCTTTGGAACGTTCACGTTAGAGGCATGCCCTTTGGACTATGCAACGCATCTGGAACATTCCAAAGGTGCATTATGGCAATTTTCTCTGACTTCTTGGAAAATACCGTTGAATTTTTATGGATGATTTTTCATTTTTTGGAGACTCATTTCAATCATGCTTAGATAACTTGGAGGTCGTCCTTGCTCGATGCGAGGAAACAAATCTTGTGTTGAATTGAGAAATATGTCACTTTATGGTGATTGAAGGCATTGTTTTGGGCCACAAGGTATCTAAAGTCGAGTTGGAATTTGATGAGGCCAAGGTAGATGTCATAGCTAAACTTTCTCCGCCATCAAATGTAAAAGCACTACGAAGTTTTCTAGGACACGTTGGCTTTTACTGAAGGTTCGTAAAAGGCTTTTCTCAAATTACGCGACCTCTAAATGCATTATTGGAAGCGAACCGGCCCTACGAATTCAATGACGACTGCTATGACGCATTTGAAACACTGAAGTATACGTTGACTACAGCTCAGGTACTAATAGCACCGGATTGGACCCAACATTTCATTCTAATGTGCGACACAAGTGATGTTGCAGTAGGCACCATGTTGGGGCAGAAAAAAAGGAATTTGATACACCCCATCTCTTATGCGTTCAAGACACTGAATGACTCTCAGGAACAACAACCACGGAGAAAGAAATGCTAGCTGTAGTGTTGGCATTGAAAAGTTCAGATCTTATTTAGTTGGTGCATCAGCTACCATCTATACAGACCACTCAACCATTAAGTTCCTGATGAGCAAGAAGGACGCGAAACCAAGATTAATTAGATGAGTGCTACTATTGCAAGAATTCGACATCGATATTCAGGACAGAAAGGGGACTGAGAATCAAATGGCCGACCACCTGTCCAGATTAGAGAATCAGGAAATACAAGACCAAGAAAATGAAATCAAATATGCCTTTCCTGATGAAAACTTATTCAATGTTGAAGGCAGGGAACCTTGGTATGCAGACATAGTTAATTATTTATCTACCAAACAATTCCCCGAACACTTCAACTCTCAGCAAAAGAAACGGTTGGTACACGATAGAAAATTTTATTTTTGGGATGAATCGTTTCTCTACAAACAAGGTCCCGACTCCATCATGCATCGATGCATTCCGGAGGGAGAGACATAACGTATCCTAGCTGAGTGTCATGACTCTCCTTACGGAGGGCATTTCGGAGGGCAAAGAACCGCTGTGAAGGTTCTTTCAAAGCGGATATTTCTGGCCTACCCTCTTTAAAGATACAAGGGAGTATGCTCGCAAGTGCGACCCTTGCCAACGCACTAGAAATATCTCATCAAGGGACGCAATGCCTCTGAACAATATTCTTGAAGTCGAATTATTTGACGTCTGGGGCATCGGTTTTATGGGACCTTTCCCTCTGTCCTGTGGTCAACAATATATTCAGCTGGCAGTAGATTACGTATCAAAGTGGGTGGAAGTAGTAGCTTGTGCTAGAAATGATGCATCGACTGTCTCTAAGTTTCTCACCAGGAACATTTTCACACACTTTGGAACACTAAGAGCCCTGGTGAGTGACGAAGGTACGCATTTCATTAACCGCATCATTTCAAAATTTCTTGCCAAATATAATGTCAGGCATAATATCGCTACCGCATACCACCCGCAAACCAATGGTCAAGCTGAGGTATCGAATCGGGAAATAAAATCAATATTGGAAAAAGTCGTCAACGTATCGCGGAAAGAATTGACACTGAGGCTGGATGAAACACTTTGGGCCTACAGGACTGCCTACAAGACTCCCATATGTATGTCTCCATACTCTCTAATATTCGGAAAAGCTTGTCACTTACCCCTGGAGTTGAAGCACAAAGCTTTCTGGGCATTAAAGAAGTTGAATTTAAACTTGGACGCCGCGGGCGATCAACGCAAACTTCAGCTCAATGAGCTTGAGGAATGGTGGTTGAACACATACGAGAACAACAAGCTTTACAAGGAGAAGACCAAACGTTAGAACGACCAACACATTAGTAAGAAAGAGTTCATTGTTGGCCGAAAAGTTTTATTATTCAATTCACAATTGTGTTTGTTCCCAGGAAAATTAAAGTTAAGGTGGTTAGAACCATTCATTATCAGAACAATCCTTCCCCACAGAGCAATAGAGTTGACGCGGAAGGATGGCACAAATTCGTTCAAGGTAAATGGGCAAAAAGTGAAGCCTTACTTTGAAGATGGTGTAGAACGACAGAAGTCATCCCTCATATTACGCGAAGCCAACTGAGGTTTGCGTCGAAGCATCCCTGCGTTCACATCACATATTCTAGGGACGCTTCTTCTACCTTCATTTCCTTTGCATTATGTATTTTATGACTGCGTTTGTGTTTTGCTTTTCTTTGCGTTACGTTTTAAGTTGATTGATGATTGTTATTGCTTTCTTATTTAAGAGATTTATTTAATTTTTTTAGGAAAAAAAATGTGTACAACCGGAAGAAGCTTAGGATGGGAATAAAACTAACGTGCTAGACTTAAGCCAACACATGACCCAAATCGAAAGGACGCATCTCGAAAACACAAAGCACTCGATTGCCTAGAAACCTTAGGCACATCCTTTCATCTACGTAATAAATAAGGATGACAGGCACCGCCTAACGTCACCATGTCCTCTCCCACAGACCTATAAAATGCACACTTTCAACATTCTCTCTTCTTCCACCTCCTTCAACCCTACTTCGCGAACCCCTCGCTCCCGAAGCTTTACCGCCCCTTCGATCAAATCTGTTACTCCGGTTATCCTTCAGCAACAATGTCTTCAGCATCTGACAGCAAAAACCAATCACTGAGCTACGGAGGCGTGTCGCCAGTAAGTTTCTTTTCATCTTCTTCCGCTTCAATGTCACCCCTTTCAAACCCTCACCGAACCTCAAAAACTCCCTTTCCAAGCAAGCCTTCGTACGGTAGACCTTCTTCCATATCCCAGTGACCATCTCAGTCGAAACCCATCAAAACCACCATAAATTCGAAATCCTCTAAAACCCACCAAAAAACCCAAAACCGCCGCCAAACCTAAGCCCAAAACTCCCATCAAACCGAGGCGGCAATGCGCTTCTACCTCTACAGCTGCCAAGAAGCCCTACACACAGCCCGCCCACCGTTTATTCCAAATATCACGCCGATGGGTGCAACGCATGACCTTATTCCCACCCATCTCCACACCACACCATCGCCCGCCGTGCGTCCACTTCCCCCTTTATCCATCCAACCCTTAGCCACCATTTACCCCATCGAAGCAAAAGAAGCTAGCCAACCCCTTCAGCCGCCTTCACCCATTATCATTTCATCTGCCGGGTTGCTGCATACCCCATTCGGCACCTCATCAATCACGCCCCCTAAACCCAGCTCTGATAGTCCTGCGTCATAGCAAAATAGCGCAGAACTTGTGGAATTCGCTCGAAGAGACGAGCAAGAAGTTTTTGGAACAATTTTGGCAAGGTTGAATCAGGGCCATGTCAAAGAGGAACAAGTGATGTGTCCTGACCCAATCGATGCATCACTTGAAATTGATGAAGCGAAGCGTTATGCGATGATGCTTAAAGTGGAGTTGAAAGAAGAAGATGAGAGAGAAAGGGAAGTTGGCCCGGACGCATCGCAACCTCGCAAATCTAACGCAAATGAAGGGCCATCGAAAGGAAAAAGAGTGTTGAGAAAAAGAATTAATTTTGGAGGATGAAGAAGAGCAATCCACATCTGGTCCTGAGGGTACGACGCATGAGAGCTGCTCAAGGTCTAGAGTGTTGGAAAAGGAATTGGAGCAATACCAGCCTCCAAAAAGAGTTGGAAAATGAGTTGAGGGAGCTGACGAAGGAAGCCAAAGCACACGAGGCGGGCAAACACAAGGTAACTGCCACGTTACCTAAAAAGACCAAAGGGAGGAAGCGCCAATTTAGTGACATCCTTGCTTAGAAGGGCTTTTTCCCCGAACGCAACCTATTGCCGCCATATATAACCAAAATTGTGGATGCAATGGGCTGGGGTCAACTATGCGTTGGGCACACGAGGATTTGGCCCAACCTTGTCTGCCAATTTTATAGCAGTGAGTTTGATATGGAGAAAAATACGGTGTTCATTGATGGTGTTTTGGTGCGCTTCTCAACCGAAAAAATTAATGAAGTGTTCAATATTGCAAGCAACCTAGATGCAGAGGGAAACCACAACTTGGAACATCCAACTCCAAGCCAGATAGAAGATGCGTTAAGAGTAGTGGCCAAACCTGGAAGCACATGGCAAACATCAAGAAATGGAGTAAAGATCTTAGCTTCCAAGAATCTGAAACCAGACGCAAACTTGTATTACTTGATAAAGAAAAGCATCATACCTACAACAAATGATGAAACATTATCAAGAGAACGTATCCTGGCCACTTACTGCATCATGCAACGCATTTCTCTAGACATAGGGAGGATAATAATGGACCAGATCAAAGCCATTAAAGCAAAACCATGAGGACAACTTTACTTCCCTTGGCTGAATTGTGCACTGTGTGAACGCGGGGGCATCTCTCTAGGGGATGATCATGAGGAAATCAATGGTCTGAAGGATATCAAGTTAATCAGGCGTCTGCTTCGTGGTTCGCTGCACCAGTCTGCCCTACCTCGCAAGGATGTGGCAGCTAGACCTCGACCCTACCAATGCGCCCCCAAAAGAAGACGCGTATGGGTGATTGAATACAGCAATGAAGCTTAAAAAAATGAAGATTACGAAGCAGAGCAAGCGTTTATTGATGAAAAAGCGTGGCCAGACCTAAACATCCCTCTCTCAAACTCACATTTGGCCCCGCAAGAAGGGATTCTTGATCCAACGTAGCACGAGACTACCAATTTAGATCAAGAAATCCCTAGTCCTCTTCCTTCTCCCTTACCAGCTCCAATTCCAACTTTTGTACCTCCTCTAGTTATTTTTTAACCAATTGGGTTAGGGTCAAGCAATGTAGGAAATCTTGAAGACCCAGTTGAAAGAGCCGAAGAGCCAACATCGCCATAAACACGCATTGATCTTGACGAGTTGAAAACTTTCATTAGCGATCAACTCATACCACTGGCTGCGTCCATTGAAACTCTTCAATGGTAAAATAAGGTTCTAAGGGATTACATGCGGCAACAATCAAGAAGAATGCAAGACCAGTTCGTCTATACAACGCAGTATATTAATCAGGTCTTAGTTGGAATGTTTGCCTTGCCACCGCTACCTGCCCACCTAAGGAACACTCTACGCTTCATGGATGAAGAACCTGCAGAAGAATGTAGGGATCACGCGCTAGCACAATAAGTTTGGGGGTGTTGGTTACTTTGTTCTTTGTTTCTTTTGTTCTTTTGTATTTGTTTGTTATGTTTGTTTATTCCATTACTGAGTTATCCAATGAAATGAATGAAATTTCTATCATTTTTCATTCTTGCGTTTATCCTTAGCATACCTTTTTTGTTCTTTAGCTATTTTTCTAGTCTTATGCATTGTTTTACCTTAATGATATTAGTAATATTAAATTTATAAGTACAAAGTAGGCGTTAGGAAAATCAACAAAGCCTGAACTTTTCTAAAAAGTCTACATGTTTTCGTTCTAACGCATGCAAGCTCTAAATCAAAACTTCTTTCTAAATTCTCAAAGCTTTTTCGAAATTTTGTTCCTCTTTTAGAAATGAGGATTTAGCTGATCTCCAAAATTTGGGGGTGAGGAAAATCCGAGTTAAGACGCATTCATCGAATACATCAAAAAGAAAGGAAACAAAATAGAAAGATGTTAAACGCAAACTCTTCTGTCAATACTCTAAAAGAAAACCTCAAATTGGCATGAGTTAAAAATTGGAATAGGCACTTAGCCGTAGTTGGATGCTCGCATGACACTCGTGGAGGCAAGCCAAAACGAAGTTAAGTCTCCAAGACCAATGCGTCCCAAAACTCCTCTATCTAGTTTAAAGAAGTTGTATCTTGAAACACATGCATGCTAGATATGATTTTAGTTGTGAAGGTTCTCACCCGTAGTTGAATGCTCGCATGACACCCGTGGGGGAAAGCCAAAACGAAAGTGGGATACCTAGAACAACACATGGGTAACCCAAAATTCATACTTTTTCTTTTAACCAGCATCTATTTTAAAAGCATTTAACACATTGTTGGTTTAGAAAAAACGAGAATGTTTTTAGAAACGAAAATGAGTTGTTGAAAAAAAGCTTGCTGCACCTGAAATAAAACATTCTTCCTTTTAGAAAAGAATCAACCTGCGTTACATTTTCCAAACTTCAGTCTCAAGCTTAAAAGTGAATATGATGAGAGGTGAACCCTGCACACTAAAGACAATGGAGATAACAAAGAATTATTTGTGGAATACTCGAGGACAAGCATTGTTCAAATTTGGGGGTGTGATAACTTGTAGAAATATAAGTTAATGTGGCTCAAAAGTTGGAACAATTGGGGTCTTTAATGATAAAATCTCATCATTTTTAGAGGAAATGCATGGAATTACTCGAACACTATCAAACTCATGCAAAAGAATGTTTATTGCTAAAATACTGTGGCACTAACGCATGATATTGCAGGATCTCAACAAAGTCCAACGCATGATTAAGAAAAGTGTCGCAGACAAAGTCTAACGCATGGGGCATGCGTTTGAGGGATTCAACGCAAGGAAGATTCATTGATTCAGGCTGTTTATGTCAAATCACCACTTGCAAGCATGGGCATCTGCAGCAGACGGCGTCTGAAAAGCATCTGAGTGTCAAGCAGCTGATCAGGGTATGGAATTTAATGTTGTCCATCATCAAATTGAAGAAGACCGACGCCTATAAATAGAAGAAATCCCACCAGATGAACGATCTTTGAACTCATTGCATAATTCTGAAATTTTTAAACTGTAGAGTTATCCTGTGGTGACGAGAAGAACAAGAGAGAAGAGAACTACCACCACCACCGATCAAAGAATGGAGGAAGCTGAGCTCAAGAGAGACCTTGCTGAGCTCAAGAGAGACCTTTCTTCCAATTCTTCCACAAGTGGTTGTACACGAACTAGAATTGAACCAAAGAGGATAAGAGATTGTACTCTATGACTTGATTCCTTTCATTTCATCTTGCTTATCGTTTTCGTTTTCTCATTTGATTAATTGTTGGTTTTGTAAAGACATTTAGTTTATTTATAAATTCACACATTTGATCTATCATACTTCGCCACGGTTTATTTCTTGTTTTATGTTGGATGCATCTATAACTTCATGCAAAATTACACTTCGAAATGCTTAAGCCAACTAGATCAATTGGTAAAAGCAGCTTTAGCTTAAATTATTCGGGATAATGAGTAAGCCAGTATCAAGTTAGAAACACTTAGTACATCTAGAGATAAACGCACTGGTGTTTCATTGCATCCCGTGACTGACGCATACATCCTAGGGATAGGTATTGTATGATATTCACATTGAGAAGTGTCGAATAGAAGTTTAACGCATAAACGGAGATAAACAAGTCATCTCATTCGCATCATATTCTTGTTTGTGTACATTTAACTTAGATCGATGCATATCACTTGCATTAAACTCCATTTTCACACGACCCATCATTCTCTACTTGACCCTTTTGTGTCATCTTGCACACACACACAGTACCTTAGTGTAAATAACTCATTTCTGTATACACTTAGGATATTTCTACAACAGTTACAATGCAAGACCTGCGTTAGCTTTAATCTGAATCCCTGAGTTTGACCCTGGACTTACCAGGAACCTGAGTTGGATTTATACTTGGATCTGATTTAGGAAAACTTGAACGCCTATAGAGGAGTGTCATGCGTCCTGTTGCACAACGTGTCACTAATGCATCATAAACGCATCAACGCATCATTCACATTTACACTTATTTTTCCAATCACTTTATATAGTACACTCCTAAGCTCGAATCACAAAATCAACGAACAAAAAGGTTTAGAGATTATACCTTTGAAGAATTGTTCTTCAAGTTAATCCCTCAATCGTACTCGTTCACGAACGCGTCGAACAAGTCACGAACTCTCCTCGAACAAGCAACAAACAGCAATGACAACTCGAACCAAAAAGGACACTACCACTTAGTGACCTTGGTATTCTCGGTGTGAGAATCTAGGAGTGGTGGGCTCTGGCTAATTTTTGTTAGAGGGAAGTTTGAAGTTGGAGAAGGAAGACGATCGAGTAGAAGGCAAAGTTATCACATAGCAAAATCTCTTGATCCTTTAGATAGACGAGTCTATCGCATAGGCTCTGAACAATCATGTATTAACTCTCAAAATCGTGAATCCTTGTCCCCTTGGAATAATCAAAAACCAATTTTCATTTATCCCAAATTGCCATAAAACTAAATAACTTCCCACTAAGGGTGGTTATAGAGAAAAAAATGATTTAATTATTAAATAATAAATAAATATGAATAAATATGATAACTAACTTATCATATTATATTTATAACCTATAGTTTTAATATTGCATCACATACAATATATAAACCATAGTTTTTTTTCTCTATTTTATGGCATTTAATATAAATCATATTTATATTAAATTTAACAACTATGAATCTAATTCATAGAAAATATATTTGAATCATATTCAAATATTAGTTCCTCCAATCAAACAATAATGTATCAAATACTTTATATCAATTATATCATATATAATTTAATTAATTTAATTATATCATATATAATCAAATTCCCTCTTATTAATTTGAACATTTCAAATTAATCCACAAACTGATTCTCAACTTAAATCTATTAAGCTACCAAGGGGACCTTATGAACCTGTAGCTTGAAGCTCTAACAGTACGTGAATAACTGATTAAACTCTTTAATCACATTATCCACCATCCATTAACTGTCGGACACTCCACTAAAGACCGATAGTTGCACTCTTCGCACTACAGATATATTTCTGTGTCCATTGGGTATAACCAATCAACAATGTTGGGGTTGATGCCCTAAATCTCGTAGGGTCCTGTAGTTTGTAAACACCTATATGAACAAACACTTGTGATGTAATAATATGAGATATTTTCTTCATTATTGTCTATGAAATATGGGATATTTTAGTTTCATTAACCATAAACCAATAAATAAAGATCCCTAGTTATCGTTGTAACTTAAGCATGTATGTGGAGACATACAAGTGGATCATGTCTTAAGTGATAACCTAAATGATCTGTAATATATGGATAAAGGAGGGAAACCTTATCCTTGTGACATTACGGATATGACTCATTTTGTAGATGTTACAAATGTTGTAAAGTGCTACAAATGGTATGATCCTGATCATTCATGTGGAGACATGCGAGCATGGGTATTCTATACAAAGGAGTTTGTACAAGACCGGACCACGAAATGTTTAGTCTCGTTATATAACGCCGTTCATGATAGAGATTTTCATTTCACTAGAATGACCATTGGTAACATGACCTTAATCCTGAGTGAGTTGGGAACTCCTGTCTACGAGGGCGATCCTTTGATTTGCATAGGTGCGAGTGGCCAGATTGCCGACTCAAACCTACCACTTTGGGGATTCATCTAATTGGGGAGTTGGGAACTCAGCTACACAAGATAAAATTCACTCCTTCTCCGAAGTAGGGGTAAGTAGATAGATTGCTGTCTTAAATGCTGATTCTGGGGCTTGAACAATGTGACACCACACACTTTCTCATGGCCCGAGAGGTGTTCACTCATAGTAGGACTACGTTGTATTATTCATTAGAAAAATCAGTGGTACTTAACGAGTTACATGTAACTACAGTGACAGGTAAATTGGCTCAGCTGTACTTACGAGCGATCTGTGAAGGGTTATCGTATTGTTGATTGGTTATATGCAATGGACACATAAATATATCTGTAGTGAGAAGGGTACAGCTATCGATCTTTAATGGAGTGCTCGGCAGTTAACGAATGGTGGATATCGTGATTAAAGAGTTTAGTCAGTTATTCACGTACCGTTGAAGCTTCAAGCTACAGGTTCATAAGGTCCCTTCAGTAGCTCAATGGATTCAAATTGAGAATCAATTTTTTGGGTTAGTTTGAAGTGTTCAAATTAACAAGAGGGAATTTGATTATATCTGATATAATTAAATTGGTTCAATTATATGTGATATAATTGATTTGATGTATGGGATACATTAATTAGAGGAATTGATATAAATATGATTTACATTAAATAAAGGAGAAAAGAACTATGGTTTAAATATTACATATGATGTAATATTAAAACTCGATTATAAATATAATATGATAAGTTAGTTATTATATTTATTTATCATAAAAAACAATTATGATATAATTGTTTAGTTGGTTTTTTTCTCTTCTCCATTAACCGTGAATGTGGGAGGTTATTTTTAGTTTTTAATAACTGAAGAATAAAATTAAAAGAGTTTTCATTTTATGGACGATCGCATCATTATTGAATTAATAATCGTTCAAGCGAAAGAAAGCTATATGATAGCCCTTTCAAGAGACTAAATGATAGAGCGAGAGATTGCTAGACGATTGCTCACGAGAGCTAGAGATTGTTTAACGATTGGCTAGACGATTGCTCACAAGAGCGAGAGATTGCTAGATGATTAGCTAGACGATTGCTCACGAGAGCAAGAGATTGCTAGACGATTACTCACGAGAGCGAGAGATTGCTAGACGATTGCTCACGAGAGTGAGACATTGCTAGATGATTGCTCACAAGAGCAAGAGATTACTAGACGATCGAGTACCCAATGTCTATACGATAGACTAAACCTTTCTCTCACTTACTCGATCGTGGAGCTCGATCGTTTACTTCTTCCATTCCTCTACCAAATTTACACAGAGCCCACACCTCCTGGATTCTCACTCCGAGAATACTAAGGTTGTCGAGTGGTAGTGCCGAAGGTTGCTGTTCGAGGATCAGACAGTTTTTTATTGCAGCGAGAGCAAGAGTTCATGATCGTTGAGACTTCGCTGGGACGCCTGACCAATGTAGATCGAGGGAATACGTGAAGGAGAGTTCTTCAAAGGCACATCTCTCAATTCCTTTTGTTTTAGTAAGAAAGCATGCTATAATTTTCTCTATAATGCATAACTGTTCTTGTATGTTTGTGAATGCGTTTATTCTTTCCCAATGGGCTTGGAAAGATCTTTCTTCCGCTCACTGGTTCTGTTGAATAAAAGTTCCTTCAAACAGTACAATGACCCTTCACAAATCGCTCGTTTGAGCCAAATTACCGTTTTGCCCCTGTAGGTACATCTAACTCTTTAAGTACCACTGATACCTCTAATGAACAATAGATCATAGTCCCACTATAACTAAACCCCTCTTTGGCTAAGAGTGGATGTAGCACCACATTGTTTAAGACTCGAAATCAGCCTTTAAGGGAGCAATTTATCTACTTACCCCTGCTTTGGGGAAGGAGTGAATTTCATCTTGCGTAGTTGAGTTCCCAGCTCCCCAATCAGACGAATCTCCAAAATGGTAGACTTGTTGAGTCGGCGATCTGGCCACTCTAACCCATGCAAATCAAATGACCGCCCTCATAGGCAGGAGTTCACAACTCACTCAGGATTAAGGTCATGTTACCTATGGTCATCCTAGTGAACATGAGGCTCATCAACATTCTGATCAAAGCCATAAGATTTTATCGCATTCAAGATGCTTGTTTCAGTCCATAAATGGACAGATTCAACTTGCAAACCTTTTGCTCTTGACCTTGGACTATGAATCCCTTAGGTTACACCATATAAATGGTCTCCTCAAGATTTCCAGCCAGAAAAGCATTCTTGATATCCATTTTCCATATCTCATGGTCATAATATGAAGCAATGGATAAGAAGATGCGGATAGAAATCAACATGGCAACAGGCGAGAAAATCTCCTCATAGTCGACTCCCTCTACCTGGGTATAACCATTTGCCACCAATCTAGCCTTGAAAGTTTGCACCTTCCCATCAACACCCTGTTTCCTCTTGTAGATCCATTTACAACCTATAGGTTTAACCCCATCAGGTTGATCTACAAGATCCCAAACTGAATTGAAGTACATTGACTCCATTTCGAGATCCATGGCTTTGATCCATTCATCTCTATAAACATCCTTTATTTCCTTCTTGTAAGACAATGGATCCTCAACCTCGCCATCAACTACCATAGCTTGGAATTCAGTTAAACCCATATAACGAATAGGTGGGTTCGCAACCCTCCCACTACGTCGAGGTTTCCTCAACACTTGAGGTGGATTTGACCTACTGGATGGACCTACGTCAACAACTCTTGTTGAGAAAGCAGGCTCTTCAACAACTTTTGTTGAAGATTCAGTAGTTTCCTTAGAAAGCTCATCCAACATGATTTTGCTTCTAAGTCTATGCTCCCTTATATGATCCTCCTCAAGAAAAGTAGCATTTGTCAATACAAATACTTTGTTTTCTTTAAGATCATAAAAATAACCTCCTCTCGTTCCTTTGGGGTAGCCAACAAATAGGCATAACCTCAAACGTGGTTCCTGTTTCTTAGGATTAGCCTCAAGCACATGTGTTGGGCAACCCCAAATACGAAAATGACGTAAACTAGCTTTATGACCATTCCACAACTCTAAAGATGTTTTGGCAACACTCTTGGAGGAAACACAATTCAGGATATAAGTTGCAGTCTCTATCGCAAAACCCTAAAACGAGTCAAATAAGGAAGCGTAACTCATCATCGACCGAACCATGTCCAACAGGGTTCGATTTCTCCTCTCTGATACACCATTCTGCTGAGGTGTACCATGTGTTGAGAGTTGGGAAACTATTCCATGTTCTATCATATAGTTCTGGAATTCTAAATCCAAAACTCTCCACCTCGATCAGATCGAAGTATTTTAATTATTCTATTTAATGTATTTTCCACTTCAGCCTTGAATTCTTTGAACTTTTCAAAGGACTCAGACTTATTTTTCATTAAATAAAAGTATCCATACCTTGAATAATCATCAGTAAAAGTGATGAAATATTCATAGCCTCCCCTGACTCGCACATTCATTAGACCACATAGGTCTGAATACACTAGCTCTAGAGGCTCTTTGGCCCTATAACCTTTTTCTGTAAAAGACCTTTTAGTCATTTTGCTTTCAAGGCATGACTCACACACAGGTAAAAAATTTTCTTCTAACTCACATAGAAGTCCATTCTTCACCAACCTCTCAATCCTACTGAGATTAATGTACCCTAAATGTAGGTGCCAAAGTTGGGTGTTTTCTTTAGGAGAAATTTTAAATCGTTTATTTTGAGTTACGGTAGTTTAAAACATCTCTATGTTATGGAGGGCATTTGTTGCTAACGGTCTTAGCACATATAATTTATTTTCCAGTTGAGCTTAACATACATCAACACCATTTTTTGAAATAAACACTTTATTAACAGAAACATTAAGTTAATAATTACATTCAAGCAACGACTTTAAAGAAATTAAGTTCCTCTTTAACTTGGGAACTACATATACATCATTCAGAATGGTAAACCTATTCTGTAAAGTCAATCAGATCCCACTGCCACAGCTGAGACGACGTGTCTAGTTCCAACTCGCATCGTCATCTCAACAGCACCAAGCTGCCACTAGAAACTAATTCCCTGAAATGAAGAATAACCATGGTTAGTGACCCCAAAGTCAATAATCCAGGCAAAATCATCATTCTCCACTAAACAAGTTTCCAAAACTAGTAAATCACATTTACCTTGTTTGGCCTCCTTCTTCTCAGCAAAATATCTTGGGCAGTTTCGCTTCTAGTGCTTGTCCTGGTTGGAATGGAAATACTTTCTTTTGTCAACCCTCACTAGTTGCCTGCCCCTTGGAGTAGCAGGTTATGGGTTAGCAGGCGCCTTCCCCTTACCACCCTTCTTCTTCTTCTACTTTCTGGTGCGAGAAGTAGAAGGTGCAGACTTAGAGCCAGAGGTTGAAACTTTATGGAGAAGATGAGGCAAAATTTTCCTTACCAACCTTCTTCTCCTTGCTTTTCAGCAAAGATTGGAAAGTCTGCAACTCATTGAGTAGAGTTGTAAGGTTGTAGTCAACCCTGTTCAGAATAGCGTTGCTAACGAAATGAAGGAAGCTTTCTGGTAAAGACTCCAGAATAATGCTAACATGGCTGGCCTCATCGATGCTCGACCCGTTCATCCCCTCCATGTTGAAGTGGACCATCATATTGAGAACGTGTTCCCTAACAGATGTTCCCTCCTTCATACGTGAATTGAAGATGTACTTAAGAGCATAGTACCTGAGCGACGTCGACGATTGTCCGAACATTCCCCTCAGGGACTCTATGATCTCACGTGCAGTGATTATGGGCTCATGCTTCTTGGCCAAAACATCGTTAAGGCTAGCCAAGATATATGCTTGGGGCTTTTCGTTCGCCTGTGTCCAATGCTTATACGTGTCTCGAACGTTTCAAGTAGTGGTAGGAGGTGGAATAGGAGGACACTCCTCCATAAGGACAAACCTTAGGTCATTGATGATCAAAATCATATTAACAATATTTTTCCAACTATTGTAATTCTTGTCAGTCAGTTTATTAACGGCAAGTAATGAAAGAGTAGCGGTAGCCATATTTAAAAATTGCTAAAAAATTAACAAACTTAATAAGTCTACCTGCATTAAACCACTTTTAAAACCAATCAAGTTTTAGCAAAATAGTTCTAGTGTACCCTAAGTGACATCTAGTTTGCAATGATGCTCCAGTGAGGCAGGACAAAAATCACTGTAGGGTGATCAAGTGCCCCTTCACTGGAATGAGACAATCTCAACCATTAGATAGAAACAACTCCTTGTAACTGAATCTAACAGTCACCATTGTTTGGTCCAAAATTTATTAACATCCTTAACAATGTTGTATAAGTGTAACCCCTCAATTTAGGCCCTAGAGTCCCGCCCTAATGAGCCAACCTTAGGGGAATGCCGATTAGGACAAAAGACTAAAAAAAACACTTTCCATTTTTGGAGATCAAATAAAGAGTTGTGCAAAACTGCCATCCTTTAGGGGACACTCCCAGAGTGCCACGAAGTGATGCACGAAAACTTTATCCAACCTAATGAGAGAGACCAAGGGATATGTTGTCACACATCTTGCTCCCACTTACTATGAACATTCTCTCCATTCACCTTGTTATTGACCTACCCAAATGCCACCCATAGAGGAACACTCCAGAGGTGCCTTGAGTCGACAGATCTCACGGTGTGAACTTTTGAGGAAGAAACATGTAGAAGTAAAGTGAAGTATCATATACCCCATCTACCATCCACTAAATGTTCTACCTAGAGTTCATTAACTTAGAAAATTCGGCTACTGATTTTAACTTAGTGGTTTGTTTAATTTGCTAAAAAAAACAAATTTTACTTTTGATGATTAAACAAGTTTGATTCAAGTCTTATTAAACTCTTTAATAAACTTTCATTAAATTTGCATGCATGTAAAAAAACCTATCTAATTCACCTTTCTAGGTAGGTTCCCAGGTAGGGGTTCAATGTTTCCATCGACTTAAGTACCCTAGCCTAGCCAGAAACAGCCTTAGCCAAAAGGTCCCTTATAGATACATTTGTTGTATATTTAATCTTTTATTAGTCAATTTAATCCTATTAAACCAAATCAAAGGATTAAAATTAGATGTCTAATCTCATTAGAAATGTGATCTTAGGTCTATCTCAATCAAATTTAAAACATTTTTAAAAAATGATTAAAGTCTAAGGTGTGCATACCACTCTTTATCATTGATTTTAATTTTAATTTCATTAATTATAACTCTTATAAAAAATGAAACAATTAAAATCATTCAACATTGCTAGTTAGACATGCATAAGTTATTTATAACATTTATAAATAAACCTAAGTATCATGCTTCATACAATGTTCATTCATTACTAAAATATAACTTTTATATAACAAAGTAAGGAACTAACATACATTCCATGCTAACATACAACCTTATATTATAACATTTATAATATAAATGATGCATGGATATGCTTTAATGCATGCATATATTATAACTCTTATATTATATGATGCATGAGCATTCTTTAAGTAATTTAATCATGCATACTAATATATTATAGCTCTTATAATATAAAATGATGCATGAAAAAATGCATAACCTATAGTGGGTTTTAAAACTATATGACATACATTATGGAAAATAATATAAACATACATCACATGCACATTTAATAAAAGTTGATGGACTTGGATAGTTTATCTCAAAACCTAAAAATAAATGCTAAACTATTACAAAAGATTGAGTCAACCGATTTGAACAAGTGAACCGGGTCTTGAACCGCTCGCCTTGAAGCCTCGTCACTTGATCGTGTAGTAAATCCTCTGATCGTCGAGTGTAAATGATCGTGTAGCAACGATTATAGCTTAGGACTATGCAATGGGCATAAAAGACCATGTGATCATGCATCGTGCTTCAAGTAACGCTTGGCATGCAATCGTGTAGCTAACGACTATGCGATGAGCATGATAGTCTACATGATTGAGTAGCAAGCGTCGAGTATCATGTATTATGCGATCGTATAGTTAATGACTATGCGATGAGCATGATAGCCTACATGATCATTTAGCGCGCATGCCTTGCATCGAGTATTAAATAACGCACGATCGTTTACCCTCGAGCGTCTGTGCGATCAACCAGCCAACGCAACACGATTGAGTAAACACTTTACACGATCGCGTAGCATTAGCTATGCGATCGTTTAGCAAATGTTACATGATCGCGCAGAACAACTATACACGAAAGCATAGCCAAATCTAAACGATCATCTAGCTTAAGCTACATGATACGACCACCGTTTCGTCTTCTCCATCAAAGCGAACTGCAACTCTTGCGTCTTAAGCTTCTTCACAAACGACTCAAAAACTTAAATGAATATAGAGTTGATTGCAAGAAATTATGCCAAAAAACACAGGGCCCTTACAATTAATTTTTGTAAAAGTAAACGGAAAGAATAAAAAGAGACAATTATCCCAAAATGATCCATCAACAACATCCACAAACATTTAACAGTTAAATGCATTGCAGAAACTTAAAATCCACCAAGCTGTTAACGAAATTCAATATAGCAAATGGAATTTGGAAATCAGAACACAACCTAACAGAATTCAATACGAGCGATTTCTGAAGAGTCATCGTACTGTTGTTTGGTTATATCCAATGGACACTAAAATATATCTGTAGTGCGAAGAGTGCAGCTAGTGCAGCTATCGGTCTTTAGTGGAGTACCCGGTAGTTAACGGGTAGTGGATAATGTGATTAAAGAGTTTAATTAGTTATTCACGTACCATTGGAGCTTTAAGCTACAAGTCCATAAGGTCCCCTTGGTAGCTCAATAGATTTAAGTTGAGAATTAGTTTTTGGGTTAATTTGAAATGTTCAAATTAATAAGAGGAAATTGGATTATATATGATATAATTCAATTAATTCAATTATATATGATATAATTGATATAATTTATTTGATACATTATTGGTTAATTGAATTAATTTAATTATATCATATATAATTAAATTCCCTCTTATTAATTAGAACATTTCAAATTAACCCAAAAACTTATTCTCAACTTAAATCTTTTAAGCTACCAAGGCGACATTATGGACTGATAACTTGTAGAAATACAAGTTATTTATGCCGCCTTATCTAGATATTGCGGCCAAAAGTTAGTAATTATGCGCTAGTTGTACGAAAATTAGCCTAGTATGACAATAATTATAAATGTTTGCGATTACACCCACTAACGCCAAAAAGATGGAAGACAAGCCAAACTTTACTCTATTTTACAGGAGACCAAGTCACCACTTGCACTCAAGGCTCATGAGAAACTAATCAATGCATCTATGTCACAATTGCGTCAGTTGATCAACCATGAAGAGACGATTATCAAAGTGACAGCGCAAGGCGACAGTCGGTCCAGAGCTATGCTTCGACCGCATGCGGTAATAAAAACAAACACCGCATGCGAACCTATGATCGAAAGATGCAACTGAGCAACGCGAGAGCGGAGGATTATGACACGTGTACAACTAATGGTTGTGCAGAATTGATGGTCTGATTGCATAATAGAAGGAATAATATCCCTCCATTTGCGGAATTACCATAACCAAGTGGGGACCACAAGGCCAGAGTCAAGGATCTACTCCTATAAATACCCCATTGGTTTCAGAGAAAAGTATGCCACTAGATACGGGGCTAAGTGCTGTAAGATTTTAGAGAGAAAAGGCTGAGTTGAGTGCTGAAGAGAAGAAATCTGGGAAGAGAACGAGATAAGGCCGAAAGGTGAATCTCAGATCCGATCTGCCATATACCTGATCGAAGCTCTATGCAGAGATCATTGCTACAGGTGGAGCAAGCCTGAGAGGGAAGCTCTTCCTGCCATCAATACGATCCGATTCGGCAAGCAGGTCTCCATCGAATCTGTGCCAAGATATTGGCACTTGTTTGTATCTGTTCTATCTCTCTTTCATTGTATTCCATATTTTTTTTGCCTCTTCATTCACAAATCATGTATCAAATGCTTAGTAGAAATATTAAATGTTTCGATAGATTCCATCTACCATTTTCTGTCTATTTCCATTCACCCGTTAGTCACTTTCTTCATGATGTTTTCTTAATCTCCTGATGAGTAATACGAATCACCAAGAACTTAATCTGTATTAAAGTTATAAAATACGTTTAGCTAAAGCATGCTAGACAACATCGGCACCTGTGAGAGCAGAAGTGAAGATGTCATTCTGATCTATCGAGAGAGGGTCAGAAGAGTGCATTAACTAAAGCGAGTAGTACTTCCAGACATGGAAGCAACCTTGCGTTCATTACGTTAGACTCTGTTTCACCACAGGCATGTGGGGAACACGACCGATCACTGAGAAGTGTACGCCAAGAGAAGAGCGGAACAGTATTTTTACCTTCAATCCAATTAAGAACTTGCGTTGTTTGTAATACTTATCTTTCTCTTTCTATTCTGTTCATAAGAATTGTCGCCACATCCCACATCTTTGCACAACCTTCATAGCCAGCCTTAATCCTAGCATCTTGTACATGAAGTCTGTATCTTGTAACATCTAGCTTAGGTTTATTGTATTTTTATGCTTTATCGCATCTTTACTGCTTTCCTTTATTTTACCGCAATTTAAATACCTGTACAAACTCCTTTATAAAGAATTGGAAACCTGGTCGCATATACCATGAACATACCGCAATAACCGAAAACAATTTCCCCGTGTTCGACCTCGGATCATACCGAGAAACTTGCGGTGGAATTACACTTGGCTCCATCATAAGGAAACTTGTGACAACGTAGAGCATTCTACATGAATATTCCTAATTGATGCATAAATAGAAGTAGTATCGCATCATTTTGAGCATTTAATATCATACATACCTACGAGTCGATAAGTTTATGGCACCATTGCTGGGGACTGGTTAATGGTTTCTTGTTTGAGTGGTTTTTGGTATTTTGCAGGATAGATCTCATTGTACTGGTTGTTCAACGTGGAGAGCAGCCTAACGATTTATGAATCCTGGTGATGAACCAGAATTCGTAGTTGACCCTGAGATCGAGCGAACCTTCCACGCGAGGATACAGCGAAAAAAGGCAGCCAACATGGTAGATAATAATGATAACGCAGTGCTAGATGTGAATCAAGGGGCTGTTCGACCGTCTCAGGATCCCGTATTCCTGGTAGCCGATCGCAATATCCCAATGCGAAACTATTCAGCACCCAACTTATACGATTTTTTGCCTGGAATCTCAAGGCCAATTGTCGAGGAGAATGCACGCTTTGAGATCAAGCCGGTCATGTTACAAATGATTCAGAACGTCGGGCAGTTTGGGGGTCTATAAGGTGAAGACCCGCATGCCCACCTGACCAGATTCGTCGAGATGTGCGGCAATGTCTCCTTACCTGGCGTGACCCCGAAGAATATTAGGTTATATTTGTTCCCTTACACCTTGAGGGATGAGGCTAAGAAGTGGGTTTATTCACTAGAGCCCAATGAAATCACTTCATGGGGGCAATTGGTTGAGCGATTTATGAAGAAGTTCTTCCCATCGACTATCAACTCAAGAAGATGAAAGGATGTGTTGAACTTTGAACAAAAAGAGAATGAGACCCTGAGCACCACATGGGTGCGATTTAGAAGGTTGGTGAAAAACTACCCGCATGTCGAGATTCCCGATTGCATCTTGATGGAAACATTCTACAATGGCCTGAACAGAGTAACACAGGTTGTTACTGATGCCTCCGTGGCAGGAGGTTTTATGGACAAGACATACACGGAGGCCAAAGTCATCCTTGACCGCATCTCGTGGAATATGGATGACTGGATAGATGACGGATATGGAGGCCGAGGTGCCGAAAGAAGAAAAGTTGAAACAGCCATTGTTTCTGCGAAGAAATGACTACATTGGTCGCCCAGATGGCTACAGTAACCTCAATCCTCCAATCAATGGCCATTAATCAAGGAGCCATTGCTCCACAATCAGCGCAACCCACTGCACCAGCTCAAGTGGCGCAATTGGTTGCATCAATTGTGGAGGGGCTCACGGAGCTGAAGGATGCCCATTGAATCTTCAGCAAATGTGTGCTATCCGAAACAACCCCTTCAGTAACACCTACAACCCGGGCTGGAGGAGTCACCCTAACTTCGGTTGGGGTGGTAATCCCAACCTAGGGGGGCCAAGGAACCATCAGGGGGGCAGTAGAGGAAATCCTCCGTTTCATCACAACCAGAGGCAATCAAGACCACAAAACCAGCAAACATCATCATCATTTAATGCCTTGAGAGGATCGTTAGAGGCACTGCTGAAATAGTACATGGACAAGAATGATGCAGTTATGTAAGCACAAGCATCCTCTATAAGGAATCTGGAGATCCAAGTGGGCCAGCTGGCCTCTGAGTTGAGAAGTCGGACACCTGGAACACTGCCCAGCAATTCTGAAGCCCCAGGATCAACAAGGAAAGAGTAATGTCTGTGAAGACATTGAACAGGCAAGCCTGACCGCCTGCAGAGATGTGTATTGTGATCATCAAAGACAACGCAAAATTTTTGGTTCATATCTCAATACTACGTTTACTCTGCTTTATTGAATTCCTTCTTTGATTTCTGAACCCAATTTTAATGATTCATTTCATTCAAATTTTGACTCTTTGAATTTAATTCTTCATTTACTTCTGTGCATTTAATTCATTCCTGCCTTTAATTCTTTGAGTTTTTCTGTAGTCAGCGTATGAGCTTTAAATTGTGAATGATTGAGTCATAAGGAAAAATCGATAAAATAGTAATAATAATAATAAAATAAAATACCTATGTGTAAAATATAAGTTACGATAATAAAACATTTAAGAAAGCAAGATGACAATGGACGCATCCCAAACCTACTAGGAATGCACTACGATCACCTAACTCAACTGTATTGAGTTGAGGGGTGTGTTGGGCTCGTATATGTCCTTTGCCCGTCCTTAGTCAAATGCACTATGTCGAGGTATCCTTCAGAAATGCGTTGGTTAAGAGATGTGTTGCAGGGATATATACGTTGTTGCCCATCCTCTACAATTACATCTAACTCCTTAAGTACCATTTTTTCCCCTATAGTTACATCTAACTCCTTAAGTACCACTGATCCTCTAATGAACAATAGATCATAGTCTCACTATGACTAAATCCTCTCGAGCCAAGAGAGGGTGTGGCGCCACATTGTTCAATACTTGGAATCAACCCTTAAGATAGCAATTTATCTACTTACCTCTTCTTTGGGGAATGAGTGAATTCCATCTTGTATAGTTAAGTTTCCAACTCCTCAATCAGACGAATCCTCAAAATGGTAGGCTTGTTGAGTCGGCGATCTGGCTACTCTCACCCATACAAATCAAAGAATCGTCTTCATAGGCAGGAGTTCACAACTCACTCAGGATTAAGATCATGTTACCTATGGTCATCCTAGTGAAATGAAAGTCTCTATTATGAACGACGTTATATAATGAGACTAAACATTTCATGGTCTGGTTTTATACAAACTTCTTTGTATAGAATATCCCCGCTCGCATGTCTAATACATGAATGATCAGGATCAGATCATTTGTAGCGTTTTGCAACATTTGTAATACCGACAAAGCGGCCTATACTCGTAGTGTCACTAGGATAAGGTACCTAGCCTTATCCATATACTACAAACCATTTATGTTATCACTTAAATACGATCCACTTGTATGTCTCCACATACATGTTTAAGTTACAATGATAACAATGGATGTTAGCTTATTGGTTTGTGGTTAATGAAACTAAGATATCACATCTTAGACAGAAGTGAATAAAATATCATATATTATTAATCACAGAAATATTTGTTCATATAAGGTTTACAAACTATAGGACCCTACAAGATTTAGGGCATCAACCCCAACAATATTTATGGTCGATTGCTCGACCGTGATGGCTTAATTTCAGATCTAGACCAACGAATCTAATCCGTAGGCAATGTCAAAATAGTCTAACGACTCGCCATCATGGAAGACCTTCAACCTGTGCCCATTAACTTTAGTAACCTTCCCTGTCTCAAGATTAATAATGTTTACTGCACCATAAAGATAAATGTGAGAAACACTAAATGGTCCAAGCCACTTGGACCGGAGTTTACCAGGCATAAATTTCAATCGAGAGTTATACAGAAGTACCTTTTGCCCTACCTGAAACTTCTTGAGTGCAATCATTTCGTCATGAAAGTCCTTCACTTTTTTCTTTTAAATCAAAGAATTATCAAAACACTCTAACCTGACCCTTCTAACTCCTGAAGCTGTAGAAGTCTAGCCTCCCTAGTTGCCTTTAAGTCCAAATTGCACTTTTTGACTGCGCAATAGTCCTTGTGTTGGATTTCAACTGGGAGATGGCAAGCTTTCGCATAAACCATCAGGTAGGGAGACATCCCAATAGGAGTCTTGAAGGTTGTCCTGTAAGCCCACAGAGCATCGTCAAGTCGGAGGCTCCAATCCTTCCTTTCTGGGTTGACCATCTTTTCCAAAATGGTCTTTACTTCCTTGTTGGACACCTCCGTCTGCCCATTAGTTTGAGGGTGGTATGAGGTGGCAATAAAATGTTGAAAATCGTACTTCTTCAACAAGGAGGCAATGATCCGATTGCAAAATGTGATCCTTGATCATTGATGATTGCTTTAGGGAAGCCAAACTTGCATAGAATGTTAGTCTTCAAGAAACCTGCAACCACTTTAGTATCATCAGTAACTATGGCCTTTGCTTCCACCCATTTGGAAACATAATCCACTGCCAATAAAATATATTTATACCCATAAGAAGAAGGGAAAGGCCCCATAAAGTCAATTCCTCAAACATCAAATATTTCACAGAAAATGATGGGGAATTGTGGCATTTCATTCCTATGGGACAATCCTTCAGATTTCTGACACCGTTCACACGTTTTATAGACAAAATATGCATCTTTAAATAATGTGTCCCAATATAAACTAGAATCTAAGACTTTTTTATGGTTATCTTGGGACTGAATTGTCCTCCACATGCATGCTTATGACAAAATTCTAGAACAGAAAAGAACTCGTCATTAGGGACACACCTCTTAACTATCTGATCAAAGCAAAATTTCCATAGAATAGGGCATCCCAAACATAATACATTGACTCACTCTTGTTATCTTGTCTATGTCTATTCATTCCATGAAGAAACTTACCAGTGTTTAAGTAATTAACAATATCAGCATACCAGAGAGTCATTGAAATACCGTCTGCCTGCATCAAGGTGTGGTCATGGAAGTCTCCACTAGAACTAAGACAACCTTCATCAGCAACTATCCTACTCAGGTGATCAGTAACGACATTCTCACATCCTTTTCTGTCCTGAAGTCTTAGGTTAAACTCCTGGAAGAGAAGAACCCACCTCAGCAATCTAGGCTTGAACACCTTCTTTGACATTAGATAACACAGAGTTGCCCAATCGGAAAACACAATAACTTTAGATCCTATAATATAAGAGCGAAATTTTTCTAAAGTAAAAATAACTGCTAAAAACTCATTTTCTGTCATGGTGTAACTGCACTGAGCCATGTTGAGGGTCTTTGAAGCGTAATATACGACATGATGTTTCTTGTCAACCTTCTGCCCCAACACCACTCCTACAACATGGTCGCTTGCATCGCACATAATCTCGAAGGGAAGATCCCAATGAGAAGCCTGAATTACCAGAGTACACGACAAGGCGTTCTTTAACAAATCAAAACTTCTTCTTCAATCATCAATGAAATCAAAGGTCACATCCTTTTGAAGAAGGGAGGTCATCGGTTGAGCAATCTTACTAAAGTCTTTTATGAACCTGCGATAGAAACCTGCATGGCCAAGAAACGAACGAACCTCTCTCACATTTGTGGGGTAAGGGAGCTTAGCAATAACGTCAATCTTGGCATAGTCTACCTCTATGCCATGCTCAGATATTATATGTCCTAATACGGTGCCTTGTGAGGCTATGAAATGACATTTTTCAAAATTGAGAAGCAGGTTAGACTCAAAGAATTTTTCTAGCACCCTAGACAAATTAGACAGACAATCAGCAAACGAGTCTCCATACACAGTAAAGTCATCAATAAAAACCTCAATGCATTTTTCAATAAACTCAAAAAATATTGGACCTCCATGCATTTTTCAATAAACTCAAAAAATATTGGACATCATACAACGCTGAAAGGTGCCAGAAGCATTACATAGTCCAATTGGCATTCTTCTGAAAGCGAAGGTGCCATAGGGACATGCAAAGATCGTCTTCTGTTGGTTCTCTTGGCTAATCGAGACCTAATAGAAATCCGAAAACCATCCAGGAAATAGAATAAAGGCTTACCAGCTAACCTTTCGAGCATTTGATCGATAAAGGGAATGGGGAAGTGGTCCTTTCAATTTACAGCATTTAATTTTCTAAAATCTATACACATCATCCACCCATTCTGAACCTTAACAGGAATTAGACTACCTTCATCATTTTTTACGACAGTAATATCCGTTTTCTTAGGCAGTATATGAATAGGACTAACCCACTCACTATCAGGAATATAATAGATAATACCTGCGTCCAAGAGTTTGAAGACCTCTTTCATTACTACCTCCTTCAAGACAGGATTCAAACGTCATTGGGGCTGTCAACAAGGCTTAGCTCCATCTTCCAAAGAAATCCGATGTGTGCACAAAGTGGGGCTAATACTTTTTATGTCGGCCAATGTCCATCTAATAGCCAACTTGTATTTCTGCAATATCTCAATCAACTGCTTCTCTTGTTCCTCAGTCAGGTTCTTTGAAATTATAACATGCAAGGTCTTAGCTTCCCTCAGATAGGCGTACTTCGGTGGTCTGTAAGCTCTTTCAACTCCAATTTAGGTGCGTGCAAAACAAAAGGAAGCACCTTGTCAGAAGATTCATCATCAGAATAAGAGGACATACCTACTGGCTCAGTCATAGACAAGGTGGCAAGCTCTCCAAGTGGGATCAAATCTTCTGAGTCATCCTCATCGTCGTCATAGACGTCCCATATAACCTCCTGCTCAAGAGAGTCAAACACATCAATCTGGCACAAAGAATGTACTTATCGTATGGTGGAAGATTTCATAGCATTGAAAATATTAAACTTAATCAACTCACCATCAAACTCCACAGACAAAGTGCCATCATCCACATCAATCTTAGTTTTGGTCGTCTTCATAAAAGGCTACCCAAGCAAGATAGATGCAGATGAGATAGATGAGGACTCTTCCATCTTAAGAACATAGAAATCAGTAGGAAAAAACAATTCATTGCCCTAAACTAGGATATCCTCTATAACTCTTAATGGGTGTATAAAAGAGCTATCAGCTAATTCACAGTTCCAGTTTCAGTTAGGTCTTTTAATTTTAATTCTTGATAAATTGAATAAGGCATAACATTTATTGACGCATCCAAATCTTGAAGGAAATCGGATTCAAGATTTCCGTGAGCAGTAAGATCATTCCAAATTACAATCATAAATGAACAATACAAATTACAGTCGTACAGAAACATGCGATTATACAATCAATATAGAAATTACAACATGAAAACTTAAATGAACAAAAAGAAAAATCTACGAACATTTGAAGATATGTCTTCACGCTCCTTTGCACATGACCGCTCAAACAACAGCAACCTCGTACGCTCGATCTACATGACCGCAACACAGCACGAACACTTCTCACTCGAACTCAGCGATCGCCTCGGTCACGACCTCCTCAGCAACACAAACGACCTCCACAGAACCACGATGGTGTCGAGTTGAGTAAGACACCACCAAGAAGGTTACCTTAGTATTCTCGGTGTGAAAATCCAGAGGGTGGGCTATGTTTGGACTTGGTATGCGGCAGATGAAGAAGGAAACACCGATCATGTACACGACTGGGCAAGTGGGAGATGGTGGAGACCTATCATATAGGTCGATGCCCAATCGTTTAGCTAAAGCTATGCAATCGTTTAGCTTATCGTTTAGCTCAGTGTCTGTCGCCTACAAACACTATACGATCATTTACTTTGGGCAAGCGATCGTCTAGCAAAAGCTATGTGATCATTTGGTAAATACTGTACGATCGTTTAGCTCGCCACTGCACGATTGGTAAATATTTACTTGACAACCCCATGAGTTTCTTTTTTCTTTTTTTTTTCTTTTTTTTTTTTTTTTTGCCGAGAGAAAAATCTCAAAAAAAAATTTATGAAAACTTACTAAAATTAGGAAAACCATTTTCCTTTTATCTCACGGTTACCATGAAAATTCAATAACGACCCACTCAATTGGTTATTAAAGAAAAAGATTTAATTATCCAATAATTAATATTATTGTAAATATAAATGATAACCAAATTATCATACTATATTTATAACCTATAGTTTTAATATTTTATCTCATGAAATATATAAAACATAGTTCTTTTTCTATTCCATGGTACTTAATGTAAATCTCATTTACATCAATCATCTACTAGATGTATCTCATACATCATACCAATTATATCATATATAATCAAAATACCTCTTATCAATTTGAACATTTCAAATCAACACCAAGAACTGATCCTCAACTGAATCCATTGAGCTACCAAATGGACCTTATGGACCTGTAGCTCGAAGCTCCAACGGTACATGAATAACTGACTAAACTCTTTAGTCATGGGATCCACCATCCGTTAATTGCCAAGCACTCCATTAAAGACTGGCAACTGAACTCTCCTTATTACAGATATATTATGTGTCCATCTTAACCAATCAGTAGTGCGACAACCCTTCATAGATCGCTCGTAAATACAGTTCGGCCAATAACCGTTATGCCCTTGTAGTTACATCTATCTCCTTAAGTACCAACGATCCCTCTAATGAACATAAGTCATAGTTCTACTATGACTGAGTCTTCTTTTCCAAAGAGAAGTTGTGGCCACTATGTTCAAGCCCTAGAATCAGCTCTTAAGGGAGCAATCTCTCTACTTATCCCTGCTTCGAGAAAGAAGTGAATTCCATCTTGTGGATTGAGTTCCCAGCTCCCAGATCAGACAAGTCCCCAAAAAGGTAGGCATGTTGCTTTGGCAATCTGGCCATTCTCACCCATACTAATCAAAGAACCGCCCTCAAAGGCAGGAGTTCCCAAAACACTCAGTGAGGTCGTGTCACCTATGGTCGTTTAGGTGAGATGCAAGTCTCAAGTATCAACAACGTTATATACAATGTGTCATTTTAAAAGCTTTAAACGGAAATACTAACGAGTTGGTTTATAGTGGGACTATAAACTGTTTGTTCATTGGAGGAATCAGTGACATTTAAGAAGTTAGATGTAACTATAGGGGTAAAATGATAATTTTGACCTAGCTGTAGTAATGAGCAACTTGTGAAGAGTCAACTTATTGTTGGTTGGTTATATCTAATGGACACAGAAATATATCTATAGTGCGAAGAGTGCAGTTATCGGTCTTTAGTGGAGTGACTGACAGTTAATGAATGTTGATTAATCTAATTAAACAGTTTAGTTGATTAATCTCGTATCACTAGATCTTCTAATCTGTAGATCCATAAATCCCCTTGTTAGCTCACCAAGGATAAAAACAAGGAATAATTGTTTTTGGAATACTTCGAATTGTTCAAATTATTTATGAAAATTGAAGTAATGAATTATATTAATATGATTAATATAATGTATAATATAAATTGATACATTATAATATATAGTTAATAATAAATATGATTTATAATTAAAACTAAGATGTGAGAGAAAAAATATTTGGAGATCCAAATATTATATATATAAATAGGATTTATACTATAGATTAAAATTTAATATGACTTTGATTCATATTAAAACTATAGGTTATAAGAGGAAGTCATATTATAATATGATTATAAATGCAGATAATATCGTTTATTAATAATTATTTAACCATATTATAAATATTATATTAATATTATTTATTTAATATAATATTTAATATGATATGATTTATTATAGTTAATTATAAATATTTTGGACAATTTCTTTTCCAATGCCCATCCTGGTTGCAATGAAAATAAGTTCCCTTTGCAACATTAATCTTTTTGCCCTTTTGGACAGCAGCAAGTGAAAGAACTCTAAATGTAGAGAACAAATGAGCAGAAGCATATCGTTCCAAATCCCATTGTGAAGAACAAGAACATTTACAATCAAACAGAACGGTTATGCATCAAGGATAAAATTACAACATACTTCTAAGTTAAAAACAAATGATCGAGTAAGCATACCTTTGATAGTATTTCCTCAATCAAACAAGAATGAGTCCAACAGCACGAATGCAACACGCCTCTGGAATATCCTCGATCAGCAACGAGTGAAACTCGACCCTCGAACCTTGAATGGAACTCAATACCACAAGTCGGTTACCTTGGTATTTTCGGTGTGAGAATCCAGGAGGTGTGGGCTCTATATGGATTTAGGTAGAGGGATTGAGGAACAAATAAATGAGTAAACAATCGAGTAAAGCACAGAACGATCGTGTTGAAGATATTAGTCTATCGCATAGACTTGTTCCTCGATCGTGTTGTAAGCGAGTTCAATCGTATAGAAAACTCGATAACTATCATATACTCTCTCAACAAGCTATCTGATAACTTGATCGTGTAATGAATTGAATAAAAAATGGAAAACTATTTTTTACTTTATCCATCAGTTGCCATAAACCATGCATAATTGACCACTAAGTCGGTTATTGGAGAAAATCGAAATCGATTATCTTATAATTAATTTATTATAAATAAATATAATAGCTAATTTATCATATTATATTTATAACCTATAGTTTTAATATCACATCATATACAACATATAAACCATAGTTTTTTTTCTCCTTTATGGCATTTAATATAAATCATATTTATATTAATTCCTCCATTCAAATAATGTATCAAATACATTATATCAATTATATCACATATAATTAAATTAATTTAATTATATCATATAGAATCAAATTTTCTTTTGTTAATTTGAACACTTCAAACTAGCCAAAAAACAGATTCTCAATATGAATCCATTGAGTTACTAAGGGGATCTTATGAACCTGTAGCTTGAAGCTCCAACGGTACGTGAATAACTGAATAAACTCTTTAATCACGATATCCACCATCCGTTAACTGTTGGGCACTCCACTAAAGATCGACAGTTGCACTCTTCGCACTACAGATATATTTATGTGTCCATCGAATATAACCAGTCAACAGTACGGTGACCCTTTCACAAATCGCTAATAAGTACAACTTGGCCAAATTGTCATTTTGCCCTTGTAGTTACATCTAATGCCTTAGGTACCACTGATTCCTCTAATGAACAATACATCATAGTCCCACTATAAGTAAACCCTTCTCGGGCCAAGAGAAGATGTGGCGCCACATTGTTCAAGCCCCGGAATCAGCCTTTAAGGGAGCAAGTTATCTACTTCTCCTACTTCGGGGAAGGAGTGAATTCTGTCTTATGTAGCTAAGTTTCCAGCTCACCAATCAGACGAATCCCCAAAGTGGTAGGTTTGAGTCGACGATCTGGGCATTGTACCTTTGCAAATCAAAGGACCGCCCTCATAGGCAGGAATTCACAACTCACTCAGGATTAAGGTCATGTTACCTATGGTCATCCTAGTGAAATGAAAGTCTCTGTCATGAACGATGTTATATAATGAGACTAAATACTACGTGGCCTAGTCTTATACAAACTCCTTTGTATAGAGCATCCCTACTCGCATGTCTAATACATGAATGATCAGGATAAGATCATTTATAGCACTTTACAACACTTGTAACATCTACAAAGCAGGTCATACTCGTAGTGTCACCAAGATAAGGTTTTCCTCCTTTATCCATATACTACAGATCATTTAGGTTACCACTTAAAGCACGATCCACTTATATGTCTCCACATACATGCTTAAGTTTCAACGATAACCAGGGAACTTAGTTTATTGGTTTGTGGTTAATGCAACTAAAATATCTCATATTTCATAGACTAAAGTGAATAAAATATCTCATTATAAATCACAAAACTGTTTGTTCATACAGATGTTTACAAACTACAGGACCCTACGAGATTTAGGGCATCAACCCGAACAATCTCCCACTTGTCCTAAAGCTAGTGGGGTGTACAATATAATCTCATTATAAGTACACAAATCAATAAACTAGGGCACAAATGCCCAGTACAACAGCAAGTGTGGTAACTTTATTCCTCTTACCACCTTTCTTCTTCTTTCATTTAGCCTACAGAATAAGGTGTGGACTTATTCCCAGAGGTAGATCCCCTGTGGAATTTTTTCGAGGAATTGACAACATTTGCCTCCCTGTGTTATCCTTTAACTTTCATAAGGAACTTGTAAGTCTGCAGCTCGTTAAGAAGGGTGGTAAGGTTGTATTCTATTTTGTTCATAACAACATTGATGGGAATTATAGGAAACTCTTCCAAATAAAGCTTACCTGGTTGGATTCGTCTATGACAGCCCCATTCATCTCGGCCACATTGAAGTGGACTATCATATTAAGGACATGCTCCCTAACTGACGATCCATCATTCATTTTGGCGTTAAAGGTGTACTTTAGAGCTTCATGTCTGAGATATGTGGTCGGTTGCCCAAACATCTCATGCAATGACTCCATGATCTCGTGAGCAATGATATGGACTTATGCTTTTTGGCCAAGGCTTCTGTTAAGCTTGCCAAAATATAGACTTTGGCCTTATCGTTGGCCTTAGTCCATCTGTCATAGGCGTCACGAACATTTCGTGATGCTGCAGGTCCAGGAATCGGAAGACATTCCTCCGTTAGGATGAATTTGAGGTCGTCGAAGATCAGGACGATGTTAATCGTATTTTTCAAAGAAGCATAATTTTTGTCGGTTAACTTATCAGCACCAAGTAAGGTTATTATAGCGCTAGCATGTTTATAAGATGCTGATACGAACAAATTACTTATATTAGATATGCAAGCAAAAACTCATTTAATCTAATTAATCTGGCAAAATTCTTAATGAACCCTAAAACCATTTAATTTTGTAATGATACTTCGGTGATTTAGAATAAATGTCACCTTGGGGTGAATAGTTATTTCTTCGTTGAACTAAGACATTCTCAATTAAATATTACACCAAAATAACTCTTATTCCTATAATATTTAATTACCATTAATTTGGTCAAGAAATCATTAACTACCTTTATGTTTTTTCGTAAATGAAACCCTTTATTTTAAACCCTATAACTCCGCCCCAATTAGTCCGTCTCAGGGAAGAATATAATTGTTGCAATTGGCTATAACAATCTTATCTATTAAACTTATAACAATTATAAAACTCAATGAAACAACTAAAACCTATAAGCATGCTTCTAATGACATACATGAAATATAACAATTATATTTTCTAAGCAATGTCATGCTTCAAGCATTTTCATTTTCATTACATAACATAATACTTATATTATAAAGTTATGAAAAAATAAACACATATCCATCATCCAAACTATATAATATAACAATTATAATAAAGTATGATGTATGGACATTTTATAAATGCATGCAACTATATAATATAATACTTATGTTAAATATGATGCATGATAATATGTTTATCTTATGGTAGGATTTTGAACAACATGGCATATATTATGTAATATAATAAAATAATCATACATCACATGAAAATTATTTCAATAGCCAAAATTGGACCAAAATTGGCACTCCTAACAAATTAATTAAATTAAATAACTCTTATATTAATTCAATTAATTAAAAAGCAATAAAATTACATAAAATACATAAAATTTCCAAAATTGCTCCAAAAACTGACAGTGGACCTCGAACCCATGACCTCCAACATGCGACTAATGTCTCGAAGGTCGCTACACTCGGCTGGAGCGTTGCAACGCTAGTCTCAAATTAAACCAGCGTTGTGACGCTGGGCTAAAAAAATTCTGAGCATAACAACGTTCAGCTAGAGCGTAACGACGCTTGCCTTTCTATGCTTCAGTGTAAAGGGTAGCTTAACTATGCTCTCCCATTACGCTTTAGCACAAAATGCAATTTCGACACTTTTCTTTCGCACGTTCTTACTTCAAATGGTACCAAACTCCTCTGTAACTCTTGTAAATTGAACGACACAGATTTACATACAAGATAGCATAATTAAAAAGACCAAAAACACCGGGACCATACAACTTTAAATGATTTATAGCGGTAAATCTAAGTGCTAATTTTGTAAACATCCAATCATTGGTAGCACTGGAAATGTGTTATCTTATTCTACCTAACTCGGGGTTGTTTAGCTACTTAATTTGGTTAAATTGATTATTTTGTAGGACTTGAGTGTACAAGCAGTCGAATTAAGCATTCGAGACAAAAGGCGTTAAAATGATGAAGTTAGAAACCAAATTGAACAAATGAAGAAGGAATGAAGAATTTTGCCTTGTCGAGCATCGCAACACTCCTTCTATGCTTAAGTCCAATGCTAGCTCAATTCTGGAAGACATAATCCTTGGATGCAGGGCAGTGTTGCAACGCTCCAAAGTTGTCATGTCATCGTCGCACCATTTGCTCAACGCCCCAGAATAGCATTGGAATCGTCGCAGATGTGAAGTAAATATCATATACTAACAACACAAGCATTCGTACATACTGTTTACAAACTACAGGACACGAGACTTTAGGGCATCAACCCCAACAGTTTTGAGTTAAGTTTTATGACGAATCAAATATGGCCTTTATGCTTCTTTTAAGTTTAATCAAAAGAACTTCTTGAATTTTGCAATTCATGAATTGAGTTGCATACCAAGAATATTCAAGTTGGATTTCATCCTATCTTGATCATCATATCTTACGGAGTGTTTGAATCTTGGGCTAGGGAACTTGTTATTTGTCTCAAGAGCTTTGATCTTAAGGCAATCTATATCTAACCTAATCTTTAGAGATGAGAGATTGAAAATAATTAGACACCATTATAGGTGCACTTTACATGCATTTTTTTATTCCAATTTTTAGAATCCTCAGATCATTCAGGAAATTCAAATAGTAGTATACGGATAAGATTTTTAGCTATTGTCGATGAGGGTAAGACAATATATTTTCTAACTAGAGAAGTAAATGCTTGAGTTTGAGAAGTTTCCAATCGGCCTGTAAAACTCACTCGGATAAGATTTAGGGGTTTTAATTTTGAGAATTAGGGATTCTCATTCCAAAAAAGTATATAATGCTAATACACTAGAGTTTTCGTATCAATACTCAAAATAAACAATGAAATATAATAGGCAAAATCAAATAAGACATATCATCATATAAAAATGACATCAGTATAACGTACATATCATAACATCGGAGGTACATTATACAAACAATATAAACTATGGTATATATATGATAACAATGTGTAATAAGAATATACTTAAAATAATAATGGAAATATAATAGACAAAATCAAATAAGACAAACCATCATAAAAATTTGGCATGCAAGCGGTACCTAATTAGTATTGCATACATATCAAAATATCTAGAATAGATATTATATTCAATATAGACAAAGGTATACTTGTGCTAACAATGAGTAAAAAGACAAAAAAATCATTGAATATATTACATAAAAACTAAATAATACTCAAAACAAACAATGAAATATATTACATAATATAAAAAATCAAACATAATGTATTAGAAACTATTAAACACAATACGCAAATTATTGTGTTTCAAACATATCCATCGACTTGAAAAATGCCACCAAAACCCTCCGAAATTACAAAGAGAATTTGAAAAAGAAGAAATTATCAAAAAGAGGAAATACACGAAAAAAACAGTACAATAAAACCATTAATAAACAAAAGAAAACAAACCTGGAATACAAGAGCTTCGTGAAAAATGAAAATGAAAAACGAAGAAGACGACACTAGAAAGAAAAACAGGCTATCGTGAAACCAAATAGTTAAAAACATTAGAGAAGCTTGATATGTAAAATGGAAAATAAAATCTCATTAATCGCAAATAAGAATAATATCTCAATTAATTAATACTCTATAATAAATGCATATTATTTTTTTCAGAAAAAATTCGTAAATATGGAAAGAATTTTCAAATAAATAACACACAGTCACCACTTCAAGGGTTATTTTTGTTGAAAATTTCATTAAATCTTATATCCGAAAATATAAAAAAAAATATTTAAAAAAAATAAAATTTGAAAATGGATTCAATCAGATTTAAGTTTGAGCCGGGATTGTTTGTTGGGCTGCAAGTGAGCTAGATTGGGGAAAATTGTAACTTGGTCACATTAGGGTTTGTTTTAAAATAATAATAAAAAATATTAATTTTGCGGTTGCTGGAAAATAGGTTCCTCTCTTTCACCCGACTTTCGCAGCCACCGTTTCTCGCGCGGTGCCGTTTTTCTCTCCCTTGTTCCGTCCGTCGCAGCTCAGACCCGCCAGCGTCGCCGCCCAGTTCCGCCAGCCGCTATCGTCTGTCTTGCAGTCGCCGGCCCCGTCACACCTCAGTCGGCCGTTCATCCTCGGGCAGCAGCAGTGAGTGAGTTGAGCGATTCTTGTCGGTAAGTTAAGTCTTGGCCTCTCGATTCCTCCTGCGGATGCTGGCAATTAGTTTTAATTCCGAATTTGTGTGGTTTTCTCTTAGGTTCGAATCCTAATCCTGGTTGGTGGCGTTTAGAAGATTGGGACCTATAAAACGTTTAGGTATTCTTTGGGTTTAAGAGTGATGTTACAGCATGGGTTTAGGCCTGAACTTGTATTTTAAATGCTTTTTTCTTTTTTCTAGGATTTAACCCAAAGGTTTTGTGAGAGGAAGAAGTTTGGTTGTAGTTTTGGAACCTAAATTTTGAGGTAAGGGACTTACTGTTATTGGTTTTTATAAGAACGTTTAGCATGTGATTGCTATGAGAATGCTTATGACGTGACTTCTATAGGAACGTCCAATGTGGGTTTTCTATGTGAACACTAGTATGCTATTTTCTATGTGAATGCTTGGTATGTGACTTTTATGGGAACGTTTAGTAGTATCAAGTATTATTCATGCTGTGAAATCTGTTTAAAGATATATTATATGTTGTTTTACTTTTACATATAAAAGGTTATGCCGCAGAAATTATGAATGGAATGTTACATTGCGAAAGCCTATACCATAGAAAGCACGTACATGAGATTATGCTATGGTAAGACATGTTACAAATAGTTATATTTGTATGGTGGTATGCATGACATTAGATTGTTCTTGCTGAAAGGCTATAACACTAGCTTATTTTGATGGGACTATACGTTGTGGGACCACCTGTATGTTTGGATGTTCTCATTTAGACTTGTTGACTAGTTTCTCTCCTATCTCTTGTATGATTTTTTTTTAAACTGCACGAAAGAGGTGCATGTTTAGGGACCCTGGTATATGAACTTGATGTAAAAGGGTTGGTATGTATGAAAGTGATGCATGCTTAGAGAGGCATAGGGTGTATGAAAGAGATGCACACCCAATGGGTTTTGTGTGCATGAAAGAGATGTGTACAAAACTATGCATAAGAAAGAGGTGCACAACTGAGATAGAATAAGAGAAGGAGTGGAAACTAGAGAAAGAAAGTTTAGATCTCACCACAGTTTAACCCTAACCCTACATGATGATCGTGTACGTATATGTCCTGATCCCAACAGTGTGTTTTGTGTGCGTGAAAGAGATGTATACAAAACTATGTGTACGAAAGAGGTGCACAACTGAGATAGAATAAGAGGAGTGGAAACTAGAGAAAGAAAGTTCAGATCTCACCACAGTTTAACCCTACGTGATGATCATGTACGTATATGTCCTGATCCCAACAATGGGGTCTCTTACTGAGTACTTTGAATACTCACCCCTTTCTCTAAATGTTTATTTCAGGTAGGACATAATAACTTAGGCAGACGACAAAGCTTGTTTGAAAGCCATGGAAGATAACTTAGTTCTTAGATTCCGCTTGAACTTATATTGCATTTGATTTATATTTCCCTCTAAAAGATTGTTAAGATGTTTGTTAAAGTTATTTCTCTTGTTTTCTTAGAATGCTTTCGATTTTAAAGTTATGGGATCCCAGATTGAAAAGTTGATTTTGTTTACCCTGGATTATTATTATTATTATTATTATTTTAAATTTATTGATGACTTAGAGATTAAACAAATGTCAAAAGGTTGCTTAACTCGTCTTTAGGTGTCAGTATGTATGAGGGTTCAACCCTTTATGTGTTTTATAGAAATCGGGTCTTTACAGGTTTTCGGTGTAGGAGACGGAATCCAAGGTGGGTTTCATTGCTGAAGGCTACTACTGCCGTTGGGTTTCTTTTGCCTTCACCCATTTCTTTTCTTCAGTTTACTTTCCCCTGAACCTTCATACCAAATCCCACGTATAATAGAAAATGATATCTGCGGTTTCATGGGTTCCTAAAGGGGTCTGTAAGCCTCTTCCAGACCTGGCTGATCCTCCCTCCAAGGAGACTATTGATGAACTCCTCAAGAGCAAGCATGTCGTTGATGATTCCAGGTGACAGAAAATTTTGATTAATTTTACTTCTATTTTATCTATATCTTTTCACTGACCAGTATCTTTATCTGTAAGGAGGGTCAATTTAGGTTTTTGTTTGGACGCTTTAGTCTTCATCTTTACTGTTTTTTGGATTAGATTCAGTTGTATCAGAATGTAGTATTGATAATTATACAAATATAATAGATGAAGAAGGCGAAGACTTTCAGTTTCAGGAAATGTGTTTTGTGGTAGTGCCTGATGATTATGCATATTTTCTTTGCATATGTTAATTCCACGTCTTCATATTTGAAAGCTATGATTTGGTCTCTGCAGTAAACATAGCGATGATGAGGCAGATGAAGGAGATATGGATGTTGAAGACGCCAATGATGAAGAGATTGCCAATGCACTAGCTGTGGCACAAGCACTTGGGAAATCTTCTGAAACCACAAAGTCAGATACCAAATATGATGATATTGCTGAAGGTTTGAAGGAACTCGACATGGACAATTATGATGATGAAGATGATGGTATTCTCATCCTCCTGCCCCCCTGATTTAACTTCCCCTTTGCTCTTTTATGTTATTAATTTTTGTTAATTTTTATATTGAGACAATTATGAGTGGTCATGTTTTTATAATTTACATCCTCCAAGTGGTATGGTAAAGAACAGAACTCTCTCCTTTATAAAAATTTATGGAGGGGTCATATCCCCAAGAAGATTCAGTTCTTTCTATGGGAGGTTAGCCACAAAGTATTAACACGGCTGAAAGTCTCATAAAAAAGGCCCCATGGATGGTGTCTGCTCCGAGTTGGTGTGTCCTTTGTCGTCCGAGTGATGAAACCATTGTGCACATCCTGGTTTTTTGTGACTATGGTCAATCATTTTGGAGGAGAATATTATCTTGCTTCAACTAGTGTGTGGTTTTCCCAAACTACCCTCTCACCCTCTTGAATATGCTTCTGATTGGCCATATTTTTAAGAATGAGAAGGAAACTATGTGGAACTTCATTGTCCAAGGTTTCTTTTGTCTCATTTAGAATAAAAGGAATCATCGTATTTTCGATGATAGAGAAATGGATTTCGCTCATTTTTTAGATCATCTTCTGTACACATCTATGTCATGCTCATGGTGTAAATTAACTTCCTCTTTTTGTGATTACAATCTTACTGCTCTTACATTGGAATAGCATTATGTAACCTTTCATGGTACAATTGCCCTTTTGTAATTTCATACTACCAATGAAATTTATGATTGAATGTTTCTCATAAAAAAAGGTTTTTGTAAGCTACTACCATAACACTGCAACTGGATTATGAATCTATGGCACTTCTTAACTAATTTGACCTTCCATCACTTCACTGCAATTTATCTTTCATTGGGTGTATTACCGAGGCTATTCGTTATTGTGGTTTGGTTTGCTTTAGAGATTGAGTTATTTACCTCTGGAGCTGGAGATGCTTACTACCCAACCAATGACATGGACCCATATCTCAAGGACAATGATGTAAGTTATTTATTGAACATTGGTATTTGTACGATTTAGTTCACTATGTTGTTACTCGTGATGTCTTTCTTTACTTTATAGGATGATGACTCTGAAGATATCGAGGATGAGACCATCAAACCGACGGATGCAGTCATAATTTGTGCATGTAGTGAAGATAACGTCAGTGCTCTCCAGGCATGTGGTACACTAGAACTAATACCTATTTCGTCCTCAAATCAATCCCTATTTAGAAAAGGATAATGATAGGCGAAATTGAAGAAAAAATTGTTTGCAGGTGTGGATATGTGAAGGATATGATGCAGGTGATCCAAACATCTATATTCACCGTGATATAATTATTCCAGCATTTCCTCTTTGCACAGCTTGGCTAGATTGTCCTCTGAAGGGTGGAGAAAGAGGTATTGTGTTTTCATTGATTCTTTTCAGTGTGATGTTTTCGTTAATTCTGCTTATAGTTTACTGAATGGAAAATCAAATGGAATTTCATTCTAAATCAAATCTCTGGCCCTTGATCTGAAAATTTTTTATGTTCTCATCACTTCTGCTTATAGTTTAGTGAATGGAAAAACAAATGGACACTTGTTCTAACTTCTAAATCAAATCTTTGGCACTTGATTTTGAAATGTAGATAAGTGAGTTTTGAAGAGTAGTACTGACCTGCTTGGTTGGGGAACTGAAATTCTCATTGATTATATAGTTTTTTCTTTGAGGGTTAATTCAGAATGTGAATATAATTATATATGTGGGAGGCTTTTTTTGATTATTGCCACCAGTAACAACCTTAATTTTACACATGATTCAGCCATTTTTATTGACTACTTTATCCACTTGGTGCCAGGGAACTTTATTGCAGTTGGTTCGATGGAACCTTCAATCGAGATATGGGACCTTGACATTGTATGCTAATGTGAATTTTTATGTGACTGATGTTACATCTTCAAACAAGCATGCCATATTAAGTCTCATTTTTTATGTTTGTCTAGATCGACGAGGTGCAACCATGTGTGGTGTTAGGTGGAATTGTTGAGAAGAAGAAGAAAAAGAAGGGAAAGAAAGTAAGCTGTTTGTTTTCTCATTAAGGCTCTTTCAAATTTCTCATTTCAATCATTTCCTCTGAATTTGTTGACCCACTTCCTTCCTGGTATTATTTGTTTTCAAATCTTGGTTGCATAAGCTTAAAATTTCCAGTTCTTTTAAGCCTTTTCTAATTTTTCAAACTCCATATCTTGTTTTGCTAGACATCAGTTACATACAAGGAGAACAGCCACACGGATTCGGTACTTGGACTTGCTTGGAACAAGGAATATAGGTCTGTTTAGCATTATTTGGTTACTGTGTTAGTTGTTTCAAGAAAATGTTTTAGTGCATTATGATTCACTGTTAATTTTCCCCATAACAAACAGGAATATACTTGCTAGTGCAAGTGCTGATAAGCAAGTCAAAATTTGGGACGTATCTACTGGACAATGTAATATAACTATGCAGCATCATACAGACAAGGTAAGAATTTCGGTTATATTCATACATTAAATAGTGTACTAAAGGTCTAAATTGGTTTCTTAAACTGTTTTCTATCCCAAGGAAGATGAGTGGTTCAAATTGTTTTCAAGTATTCATCTTAGCTTATTTTTCTGTATTCGAAGCTTACATGAACAACAAATGCTGACTTGTATACTCATATGCTCAATTTGCACGACATAGTGCACATGCATCTTGGTTCTTATCAAAACACAGGAAAACGATGGCTCTCTTCATTTTCTTCTATTCAATAATCTTTTTCTGGTTTTTATTCCATTTATAAATTAATCCTAATGGCCGATTGGATAAGTCTCAACTTGAAGTTGAAGTTAAATTTATGATAGGAGTATCACATCCAATGTTTAAAAAGACTTGTGAGACTTACGCCTTGAGGCTTGTCAGGCTTTGAGACTTATGCCTTCTTTGAACTATAAGAGGCTCACGCCTCTGTGAAAATGCACTAAAAAGCTCGAAGGGTTTTTGGAATTTCCTCTCAGAACTGATCCATTACAAGTTTTATCCGTTTCTACTGTGTTGTATTCTTTCATTATATTAATGTTAACTCGGAAGAGTTTCATGATGGGGGTTGTTTATCTTGTGAAATTCCTAGCTATATGCGTTTACTAATATATATAAATCTGTAACTTCTCAAATTGGTGCCATTTGTGATGTTCTGTTGATTATATTTTACTTTCCAGGTTCAGGCTGTTGCATGGAACCATCATTCGTCACAAGTCCTCCTTAGTGGATCTTTTGATCATTCTGTAGTTTTGGTAATACGAGATGTTTCTACTGTGTTTTTTGCACTCTCTTGTGGGATTACAATGATGCTGTTTAACTTATTTTTCTTCCGACACCAGTTGATTTTCATGTTTAACTTCTTTAGTTTTAGGTTAAAATATCATTTTGATCCTTGTACTTTGGGTGTTATTCAATTTTAATCTTTGTTCTTAAGTTTTGTTCCATTTTAATTGCTTTATTTTCAAATTTCTAAATGCGGTCTCTTAGTTTTTATTGCGATTCGTAAAATAAATATAATAATTTCCATTATGAATAAGATAAGATGTGACTATCTTTCCATTATTTATAAAGTAAAGGTTAACAAAGACTAAATTACAAAAAAGTTGTTGAGAATAATTTTAGGATTTATTGAAAGGACAAGACTAAATTTGAACCTTTGGAAGTAGAAAAGTAAAATAAAACAAGTCTCTTAGTGCAAGGTCCAAACTCTTTCAACCTTGGTTTTATGGTATCTCATCATAGCTTGAACTTTCTGGTTTTATGTTTTTATGTAATTCAGAAAGATGGGAGAAATCCTTCCCATTCGGGCTACAAGTGGCAAGTTACAGCAGATGTGGAGAGCTTGGTGTGGGATCCGCATACAGAGCACATGTTTGTGGTGTGTATTTTTGCTTGCACAGATCTGGCTTTGAAGATTCCTTTTCCTGGCTTCACAATTCACTCGTTGATTTAAATTTCTTTAGTTTGTTCCTATCAACTATTATTTTATTCATTGAGTTCGGTTTGTGAAATTTTGTGCAGGTGAGTCTAGAGGATGGTACAGTGAAAGGTTTTGACATCCGGAATGCCACTACAGAGACTAGTTCTGAATCTAAAGCAAGTTTTACTCTCCATGCGCATGAGAAAGCTGTGTGCTCAGTTTCTTACAATCCCTCGGCACCTAATGTACTTGCTGTTCTTTTCTTCTGTTTCTTGCTCAACTTTTCCCCCTCCTCTCCGTTCCGTTGTGTTGCCAGCTTTGTCTGGTTACTAACTTCTGTTTGTCTGTATACTTCTCCAGCTACTTGCTACTGGATCTACTGATAAAATGGTACCTTCATAATCCCTTTTTATTGCGCTTGTATGCTTTGGAGATGATATTAGAAAAAAAGGTATTTGTTTTGTTTGCCATTGACTCAATCTCTTGTGCAGGTTAAATTATGGGACTTGTCCAATAATGAACCTTCATGTGTGGCATCCACGAATCTTAAAGTAGTAAGTAATATGATTTCGGTGGTTAAGTTATACATGTAGCATCAACTTCTAAGTTCTAACAATCATTTGGTTATGTTGTAACCATTCCAGGGAGCTGTGTTTTCGGTTGCCTTCTCAGAAGATTGTCCCTTTTTGCTGGCCATTGGAGGCTCCAAGGGAAAATTGGAGGTGAGAATATAATGTTAGATGTATATTCATTAATTTCATTGAAAGTGGTTTCTGCAATATTTATCCTTTAGTGAATATCTTTCGTTGTTGAGAATTGTACTTCTCTTACCAGGGTTTTCATCTTTGCTAGGGGTAAATATTTGAATTCTTAGCCCTTCTTTGCTTCGATTCGTTTAAAAAATAAAAAAAATTTGAATTCTTAGCTAAATTTTAAGAACATAAACAATTTTTTTAAAAATTATTATTTTTAGTTTTGAAAATTTTAATCATTTGATTTTTTTGCAAATAAAGCGTTTTTCCTCTCAATTTTGTAAGGTGGTTTTCATCTTTCTTAAGTTAAAAAAGTCGAATTTTTAACCCAATTCTAAAAACAAAAACAATTTTTTAAGAACAATTTTTTTAGTTTTCAAAATTTGGTTTGGTTTTTTTTTTTTTTGAAAAAGTTTAAATAAAGTAGATAACAAAGTAAAGAAACTTAGAGATAGAAGGGGTATTTATAGGCTTGATTTTTAAGAATAAAAAATAAAAAACTAAATGGTTACTAAGCGGGGCCTAAATAGTTATCAAATAGGACGTGAATGGTTATTAAATGAGATCTAAATGTTCATCAAACGAGGCATTGGTAATTGTAAGTGGTTATTGAAAAATGATTGTTTTTGCAGGTGTGGGATACATTAACTGATGCTGCAGTGTCTCGGAAGTTCGGAAATTACAGGCGGAGATCTTAAATTGTTAAACTATTGAGTTATGATAATTATAGATGAAAAATGTTTGGTTGTGTAGGTAGTTAATTTTGGTGTCCTTTTTTCATCATCTTTCTTTTTTTTCTTTTTCTTTTTCTTTTTCTTTTTCTTCTTTTATTTTTTTGTTTTTTTTTGACAAATTTAGGCTTTGTCCTTCAAATTTTGGTAACTGTTTTGAATTTGTCACATTTCAATTCCCTGCATTTTCTTGTGGCAGGGCATACCTAAACTTGCTGTGCTGAGTATGTATATTATCTCTTACCTCCGCCCACAAAGAAATGTTTTATTATAAAAAATAGTTAATGAATTCTTAGAGCTCTTGATTAATACCCATATTTCTTTTCAGTTGTCTTAAAAAACATGGGTGAGTAGTGTCATTGATCAAGCCATTTTGTAATCTCTGGTTAAAAACATTAGAAAGGGAAAAAGGAAAAAGAAAAAAAAATCATATAAAGAAATTGAATTCCTTACAGAGACCAAATTTTAATTAAAAAAAAATTAGGATAATTGTTTTAAATGAAAATGTTTTTAAATATAGTAAAATGTCATTGTCTATTGGTGATAGATCGTGATAGACATTTATTAGGAGGTAATAGGCTGTAATAATTATAAATAAGTCGGTTTAATTTTTTATTAAATGTAAAAACCGTAAAAAAAAAAATAATTTTGTAAAGGAAATTGAATTAGAAAACCCTTCTAACTCTGACTTTTGCTTCTTTGTAATCTTAATCTGTTTAATGTTGGGTAAATATGTCAAGGGATTTTTTTTTTTTAAATAATATTTGTAATGTTTTTATCCTTCATCTAATTTCTATTATGCATATTTCTAAATATTCGTTATCTTCTTCTCCATCCGATTTTTTTTTGGGCGTATGTGAGTAAAATATTGAAGTTTATGATTTGAAGTAAAAGGACACATTTTTTTTATTCTACAAGCATATTCATGGAATGACCTTATACATTTTCGATTTATTTGTGTAAATTTGTTTCATATGTTTTATAAATTAGATATTTGAAAAAAAAAAAAAAATAGATGAAGGGGATTTCTACTGCTGTTAGTCATCTTGAAGCAGAAAGGAGTTTTTCATAAAATTGATTTTGTTTTGTTATGACTATGTAAAATATATATTTGTTGGTACTTTTGATATCTGAGTAAATATATAATGTGATGTCTATTTGATCTTTTTATTAGGTTAATGCTTGTTTGATTCATGTTGCTAATGTTAGTCACACATGTAAAACAATGTAATTTAAATTGTATCAAATTGTTATGACCAAAAAGTATTTTTACCTATATTTAGTATAATATGTTCTTATATTCTTAACCATGGGATCTAATAATTATCTATTTAATTTTAATAAGAGAATTTTTTTTCATTAATTTTATATTATATTTTTTTCTGTCAATAATATGTAAATGGAGAATTTCAATCTCGAATCTCTCGATCATGAGTACATACTTTATGTAAGTTGAATTATGATTAACTGAACATTTTTATTTTAGTTTACTTGTATAGTTATACATCAACATTTATACTTCATTATTTTATCATTTCACATTTCTCATATTTAATTTCTATAATAATTGAACTTCTAAGAACTTAAAAGATTTAGCACGAAAATTATTTCTCCTTTTAATCTCCATTTGTAGGTTGGTTTAGTGGTCAACAAAGATCGACATAAATGACAATGATTTGAGAGAAAAATAACTTCTAGTATATTTGGCGTGTGAAGTTGGATTGAGTTGAGTTGGTAACCTGTGCTGATAATAACTATTTATATTTAGGGTGAAGAGTTGAACAGAGTTAATAATTGTCTTAAGGTGCAAAATTGAGTTGAATTGGTTTAGGATGTCTATATTTGGAATAAAGGGTTGAGTTGAGTTGAATTATGGATAATTGGTGCAATTTTTTGTAATTTAAAAAATATGTATTTTATGATTTTTTTTGGTTTTCTTGTTTTTGTTGTTACGTTGTTATTAATTTTTTGTTCCACCATTCTGCTATACACATACTTTCCCTTGTAACACTAATTCGAGATGTGAACTTAATACTTAAAAGTATATTTTACAATTTCTTGCATGTAACTATTGCACTTGATATAGAAAAAAACTATCAATTATATATTCAACAACCCTTACAAAATACTTTAAGGTTCTTCGAACGTTTGAGTTGAACATAAACAAAAGTTATGGTTGTCATCAATGTTCTATTTACATGTTAAAAAAAATGTATATATAAACATGGCCAACAATGAACCGATTTTATGAATAAAAAAATTATTGTTCATTAAGATAGTTAAGCTAGTCAGTCCTGCTACCAAGTAAACATAAACAATGTCTCTTCCTAAACTATGGTGGGACTATTAAGAAGCCGTCAATCTTCTGGATGTCTGTGACAAGTAGGTCTATAAGGATGACTCGGTCATCCTCACACAATCTTTTAATGTCAAATTACTATAAATAATGACTATTGAACACTTTAAACTAATAATTTCAAATTTGTATTTAAAAATGCTTTCACCAGCTGAGCTTTTTTGTTTTTGTTTTTTTTTTCCCTTTTAGTATATGATCGATCTAATTGATTGTTAGAGTTAGTCATTGGGATGAATGTTGTACTTGGTGGTTGGAGTTGGCCACTCGAGGTGATCGTCGGATTTGGTTGCTAGAGGTGGTTGTTGCTAGAGTTGATCATTAAATGTGGTCTTCACTAGAGTTGTCGTTTGAGGTGGCCAACGTTTGTGTTGGTTATCAAAGGTGGTTGTTATTGAAGTTGATCATTTGAGGTGGTCTTCGTCCGAGTTGTCGTCAAAGGTGTGGTTGTCGGAGTATGAATTGATCGCCTGAGTTGGCTGCGTGAAGGTGATTTGTCAGAATTAGTCGCTAGAGTATGTCGTCGGATTGTGGTAGAGGTAGTTGTTAGTGATGAGTGATGAGTGATGAGTGGAGTCATTGAAAACATTGAAGGGAGGGAGAGTTGGATTGAGTTGGGGTGAGTTTTTTAAAGTAACAAACTCAACTCTATCAACATTTAAAATTGGTAGACCAAACATCGAGTCAATAATTTTTACAACTCAACTCGACTCATAATGGTGAGTCAAATACCTCTTTCGAGTCAATATTCATAGTAGTCAAGATCATGTGTGTAGACTCATGAGTATAGTTGAAGCGTGTGCAGATCGGTCATGACACTCAAATAAAAATATATATTAAAAACACATTTTTGAAAAAAGGGCTTTAATTTCTTGTCCTCCCTTCCTCATGTCATCTTTTTCTTCCCCTCATCTTCTTTTTTGAAAAGTTCCAACACTAAAAATAAAATAAAATAAGCAAGATGACAGAAAAAACCAGCTGCCTCACCTTATAAGTTAATCAAGTCCAAAGGGATGAAATACCTAGTATCCTCCACAAACCTCACATGCACCCAATCATATTGTGCCACACAATTTCAAAAGCTCTATGACATGGCACCATCTCAGCCGTTGATGTTCAATCATGAATTGATTTTGACTTGTTGACTAAGATGGGACCCACTTCACAACATCCAAACCCCATCCCACGTGGCTTCCCATGGTAGGGTTGGTGAGGGCACCCCATCCACATCCATCTTTTTGTTCTCTTTGTAATAACAAATTAAAAGTCCTCGAGTGAGTGGGAAGTCTAAGTTTTCATTTTCATTCCAAACAAGAGAAGAATTTTAGATAAACATGATATCTTCTTTCTTTTATTTCTTTTTGTTTTTTTTCCTCATGGGAAGAAATTAAAAAAAAAAAAGATTGAACCAAAAAAAAAAAAGAATAAATGAACTTGGTGATGTAATTTCCATTTCTAATAATTATACATTCCTTAAATGGATAAACACCTTGGTAGTATATATATGAAAGTTGAATTGTTTTGTTTAATCATTCTATTAATTTCCTTTTCTATAACTTTTGAAAGCTGGGTTTGTTCACTATAATCCATTTAATAATGTTTCTTTTGTAGAATTCTTTATTTTTAAAAATTAAGTGTGACTTGCTATTTTTTTTTTTTTTTAAATTATGGTTAGAGTAAACTATATGTTTAATTTCTTTTTATCAATTTTTATTAAAGGATGAAGATAATCAAAGTCTTATTCATTGAGTTTTGCTCGAATTTGATTATTTTTTAAAATATATACTAAACAAACTATTCTAATACTCTCATGAATTGGACTTTCAGTGAATGTTTGACCCATAATTAATATATAAGTATTAATTTAGAAATCATGAAGTTAGAAATCTTGATTGTGCATAAGCTAGTTTGGATTATTTAAAGGAAATAAAGTATAAAGAATTTGAACTTGTGAATCATGTATTTAACTAGTTTATGTACATAAATTATAACTATCGTCATAGTTTATGAGATCAATAAACTCACAATGCTTAACTTAAAATATTCACAAATGCATGCACTCGATATATTCTTGATTTTTTTATTTAAAGTTATACCAATCCAATATGTAAATTAAATAAGTAAATATAATCTATTTGACCCATTTAATATTTGAAATAAATAAATAAATAATGAGGAAGAAACCAAAAAGGTAAATTTGAAAATGGTTGAAAAGAGTGTGAACACACCAAGGTCGCCATTGGAGGGATGACCTACAATAATAATTCAAGTTAAAAAAAAAACGTAGAGAAAAATAAAATGAGGAGGGAAAAAAAGAGAAGAATTTAAAGAAAGAAAAGAACAGCCATATATATGTTCCCAATCATCGACACAAAATCCTTTTGAAAAATTGAAAGAAAGGCCACGCACGTGTGGCATTAAATGCAAAACCCCACATGAAATCGACATTGATAATAATAATAATAATAATAATAATAATAATAATAATAATAATAATAATAATATAGCTAGGTACCAAACAAATGAATAATAATAATTCAAAAAGTTCATCACCACCCAAGCCCTAGACTATGGCTAGGCTGGTTTCCTTTGGCCTCTTTCATTTACTACCATAGGATATGATTTAATGTGGCGAAACATCACCATAAATTATGTCAAAAATGTTTGAAAATATATGTGTAGAAAATATTGGGAGAGTTTGTTAGATTATATGATCATATCGTGTGTGTGGCTAAAGTGTGATTGTATCAACTTGGACTCTTACTCAATTGGGATAAAACTTATACTATCAGCTTCAAGATAAGAGATTCGTTTCATGCTTCATCCCAATTTCCACATATAATATCTCAAGCTCAGGTACGTTAGTTTTATGTTTTCTTCAATTGTTAAGTCATTGCCAATTTGATTTGAGAGGAAACCACATGTTTATCTAAGATAGTATCAGAGAGGTATCTCTCCCAATAAGATGTGATATGTTGATGAATCAATGTGTGGAAGCTGGTGAGCATATAACGCTCGAGTAGAGGAGGGGGGTACATGAATGAACCAAGATTACATCCAAATAAGAGGGATCTTGAGGATATGAAAGTATATGTTAAGAAAGCCTTAAGAGAATTGATAGTTACTATCTATACCAATGAGGTGTACCTTCTCTGATGACGAACTCAAAAGTTAAGTGTGTTTGGCTTGGATCAATTCTATGGTCAGGTTAACTTCTAAGAATTTTTCTAGGTAGGAAGCATGTGAGTGAGGACAAAACATGCTAAAAGGTCATGTGTTAGGTTTGTGAGGACGTAAAGGATGGTAGAAATGTTGGAATTAATTTAATAGTTAATTTATACATGGGTAACAAATTAAATAACAATTATATTTCGACTATTTAATGGTCATATTGTGTGATATTGATTATGGACCAACTTTTCATATAGAAGTATGACCTACTGAATAGAAACAATTACATTGATCCTAGGAATTATAAGAACCCTAAGATCAACTTATAATAAATACATGGTTATGGTCCCCAAAATGCTATGTTTCTCTAGCCTCCTATTCTCCCATTTAATAGCGAGATCTGTCCATTCTGAACTGAATTGCATAATTAAAACTGGCACAAACCACATCTCTTTGCAGATTATGATCTAAGTTTTAGATAATTCTAACTCTAGAGTTTTTAATTATCATTCATGCTTAGATCCTTTAACTTGATTATTCTTTACAATTATGTTAAAATGTTCTTGAGATTGAGTATTATGATTTTTATCCCATAGGAAAATATCGGCCATCAGGTGCCAAAATTTGGATTCTTAATCATGGCATGGGGCACTGCACCAAACACTGTATTTTCCTTTTTTTTTTTTTTTTTATTATAAAAAAAACTATATTCAATAGGAACAGTTCATATGGCAATGTATGTGTATGTTGGGGTAATTAAAGAGTAAAGGTGATTCTTTAATTTTGGTGTATTTTGTTAAAATTAAAATAAAAACTATTTGGATGGGTTATATCGTATATATATAGTTAAGTTAGATAACACTCTAGAAAATACATGAGAGTGATAAAATTGTTGTGAAATTGAAGAGCACAATAGAACACAACTGACATGAAGAAAATATTATAATAATAATAATAATAATAATAATAAAAATAAAATATAAACAAACTCATAAATAACTAAATTAAACCTAACTAAAACTATAATTTTATGAAAATAGGAATAATAGAAATAGAAAATATGATTTTATGTAAATAGGAAATATATGAAATTTTCTTTTTATTCTCACAAATGTGCATAATTTTAAGATTCACCAAATGCCACTATTTATAGGCAAAATGACAAGTAGGATGTGGACTTACATGGACACCAAACATGAATTATTACAAGCCACATGGACAACATGAAAAATAATACATGACTTTTAGGACACTAAGCATTGGATATCTATTTTTATGATATTTATAATACTCACCCTTAGATGCGCACACACACACATATATATATATGAAATATGTCTTGTTAAAACCTTATTAAGAAAAACCCAATGAGAAAAAAACCCTAGTGAAGGAAAAAAGTAAATATTTCATATATACATACTCCTAAAGAACACAATACATTTACTCCCTCTCATGAAAACATCATTTAAGATCTCTAAGTCGTCGCATTCCAATGTTGTGCACCAATTTTTCAAAAGTTGTGGTTGGTAAGCCTTTGTAAATAAGTTTGTCAAGTTATCCTTTGAACAAATTTGTTGTACAGTGATGTCACCATTTTCTTCAAGATCATGAGTATAGAAAAGCTTCGGTGAAATATGCTTTATTCTATTTCCTTTAATATATCCTCCTCCTTTGATTTGGGCTATGCAAGCTGTGTTGTCTTCGTATAATATTATTGGAAGATTTTTATTAGAAGACAAGCCACACGTTTCACGAATGTGCTAAGTCATTGACCTTAGCCATACACATTCTTGACTAACCTCGTGAATTGTAAGAATTTCACCATGATTTGAGGAAGTGACCGTTATGGTCTATTTCACTGATCACCATAATATAACAGTTCCTCCACATGTGAACAGATAATCTGTTTGAGATCTAGCTTTGTGTGGATCAGATAAATATCTAGAATATGCATAACCAACTAGATCAAAATTTGATTTATTTGAATAAAAAAAAACTCATATCGATTGTTCCTCGGAGATAATGGAGTATATGCTTAATTCTGTTCCAATGTCTTTTTGTAGGAGAAGAACTATATCTAGCTAATATAAATACTGAAAATGCAATATCTGGTTTTGTACTATTAGCAAGATATATAAGTGCACCAATTGCACTAAGATATGGTACTTTAGGACCAAATTCTTCATTGTCTTCTCGAGGTTGAAGTATATCTTTCTTTCTATCCAATGAATGGACTTCCATTGGAATATTTAATGGATGTGCTTTGTCCATATAAAATATTTTCAAAATTTTTCCTGTTTAAGCTGACTAATGAATAAATATTCCATTTGCTAAATGCTCAATTTGCAAACGAAAGTAAAATTTTATTTTTTTGAGATCTTTTCATCTTAAATTCTTTATCAAGATATTCTATTGCCTTTGAAAGCTCTTCAAGAGTTTCGATTATATTCAACTCATTAACATATACAGTTATAATAACAAATCCTGATTGTGATTTCTTTATAAAAACACACGGACATATTGGATTATTTTGATATCCTTCTTTCAATAAATATCCACTCAGGCGATTGTACTATGTTTGTCCTGATTTTTTCAATCCATATAGTGATCTCTATAACTTTATTGAATACCATTCCCAAGAATTTGATGTATATGTTTCAAGTACCTTAAATCCGTATAGAATTCTCATATAAATATCATTATCAAGAGATCCATATAAATATGTTATGGCTACATCCATAAGTTGCATATCCAAACTTGCATACACAATCAAGTCAATTAAATATCTTAGTGTAATTGCATCCACCACTGAAGAATATGTCTCTTCATAATTAATACTAGGTTTTTGTGAAAAACTCTCTGCAACTAGTCTTGCTTTGTATCTTGTGACCTCATTATTTTCATTTCTTTTTCTCACAAATACCCATTTGTATCCCACGGGTTTGACACCTTCTGGTGTTCAGACTACTGGTCCAGAAACCTGCCGTTTTGAAAGTGAGTTTAATTTTGTCTCGATTGTTTCTTTCCACTGAAGCCAATCTTTTCTATGTTGATATTCTTCAACAGATTTTGGTTCAAGGTCTTCATTTTCAGATATAATGTCAAGAGCAACATTATACAAAAAAATATTGTGAATAATTACATTAGTTCGATTTCATCTTTTTCCTGTCATGAAATAGTTTATTGAAATTTCATTATTATCTTTAGGTATTTCACATTTCTCACTAGTCATGTCAAGGATTTCCTCATGGGTATTTACATTCTCAACCAAGTCTTTTTCACTATTAATTATTTTTCGTTTTCGAGGATTGTTTCCTTTAGAACCCACTAGTCTTCCACGTTTCTGCCATGTTCTAGACTTATTAGTGACAACTTATTGTGTTGGGATATTAATTTTTGATGGAACATTTGCAACTGGTATATGTGACTTAGTTACTTTCTTTGCATCTATAAATGCCTCTGGTAATTGATTTTTTATATTTTACAAATGAATTATTTTCTGAACTTTAAGTTCACATTAATCTGTATGGGGATCTAAATGAGACAATAACGATGCATTTCATGTAATTTCTTTTTCCAAATTCTTAATTCCTCCCCCTAATGTTGAAAATTTTATCTCATTAAAATGATAAACAGTAAATTGTACAGTAAATACATCTTCTGTCAAGGGTTCAAGATATTTAATAATTGATGGAGAATCATATCCAACATATATTCCTAACCTCCTTTGAGAACCCATCTTAGTGCATTGTGATGAAGCAATTGGAACATATACTGCACACCCAAATATTCTTAGATGAGAAATATTTAGCTCATGACCATAAACTAATTGTAATGACGAGTAATTATGATAAGCTACTGGCCTAATGCGTACAAGTGACGTTGTGTCATACCCCCTCCTAGATTACCCTCTTAATTTGGAAGAGAATGTGATGGCAGTAGTTACCAACCCTTTATGGCACTTACTGCCTAACTGACTTCCTTAACCTGCTTAGAAAATCCTGGAAATACTATTTAACATTCTATAAGCATTTAGAACTTTAAACAACTTATACATCCTCCGGGGTTCAACAACAATATAATTACATTATACATACATAAACAAAGTTCAGTGGGTTCCAACACTTAATATTAGTCCCTAACATGAACACATATATGTACAGACATTTACTAGTAAACACCTAAAACTTCTCTTTTCCTTGATCTTTAACTGGAGTCTTTAAGTGGTAGAGCAATAGTGCAGTTAACTTTTGGGGAATTGACCACTACCTAGGGAGGAGAAAATATTTAAAATGAGTGAGCTACTAGCCCGGTGAATGACCAAATAATCATAAGCATCATGCTTTAAATATAAAATTTACTAAGCAAACACGTACTTAAAACTTTAAAACATGAAACTGCTATTAAACATTAAACACCTGTATTCTTAGTTGAGAGAGAACCTTTTTGCTCAATCCCTCAACGGCCATCCTTGGTGTGGAGTAACCTCAACACTACTAACATCTACTCTACCTATGTGCACGTTATCTTAGGTACTATGGCCTGGATACCTTCTCAATCTTACTGTCCTTCAATATCGGGTTCATTATAAGACTTACTCATAAAACATGTATACATAAAGCATAGTAACAGGAAACGTATGCTTAAAGATTTTTAATACATAGCCATGAACTTCCAACGCATGCTTGTATCATAAAGTATATAAATACTTGAACATGCTTTCATAAACTTTCTTTTAAACCTAACATGTGTTAGTAGCCTTTTAAAACTTAGTTTGCTTGGTATTTATCATTTTAACATACTTTACATTAAAACTAGCATGAAAACTATTCTTTTGAATAAATCATGCGTTTACTGAATATTTTAAGAAACATTTAGTTGTCACTCACACCCTGGGGCGTTCTTCCTAGGGTTGATAGGCTTCTCCTATTTGTGTTAGCCCTGTGGAAATGATAAACATGCTTAGCTCATTCCATTGGTGTCCTTGTGAGACCATCTCTCATAAAGAAGCTTATTGTTTAATTGAAAACATCTCTTTCTAGCTTAATGCATACCTTCCTATACGTTCAACACTTAAGAAAATTCTTGGTTGCTAGGGCTAACCATGCGGCCATCAAACATCACCCATGTGCCAACACAAGTCCTAGGCGCTCAACTTATCGCACGCCTTCGCACACTCCGCACAACTCTTGTGCTCAATACCTCAGGCGCCTTCTTGCACAACCTCATGCGCAAATTATCACACAACCTAACACATCCTCTAGCACGCAACTTAGCTCTTCGCGCACATGTCCGCAGCACCAACAGATGGTCGTTCAAGCTGCTTGCTTGCTCATCCTAAGCAGCTACTTGCTTATTCAAACCAAATTCCAGATTCATCTTTGAGCTCGAATAACTTATTTTTCAGATCTTATCTTGGAAAAGTTCCTTCTACAAACTTGTTTAAAAAATTTCTTAACTTGCTTACATTAAAATTTGAGCTCTAAATTCCTCGTGATCTGGCAAAAAACCTTCAATTTTCATCGTTGGACCATATTTATCCGAGAGCCTGATCTTCTTGAAGATTTCCTCATATTTCAACTTGAATCCTTAGAAGATTCCTTTCGACAACCCTGAAGCTTTAACTACACTCAATATTCGTTCAAATGGCTTTAGAATCACCTCAATAGCATGAGTAGTTTGCTCAAACTGACCCCTTGAACTGAGGCCCTCCTTTATATAGCCAATACTGCATTACTTCAACTTAAGGCCATTGTGCCTGCTAGCCCACTAAGTGGGATTAATTCCCTTAATCTCGACAGCTGCCCCACTATAGAGGGTGATTAAGCTGAGAACTTCCCCTAATTACCAACATATGGTTCCTTTTCTTTAGCACTTACCAACACAAGGTACATACGGACGCATGCCCTCAAGGCCAACGCACATACTCAATACGTCGTGCGCCATCGCCTGCCCTAGGATCATCGCCTAGCTTTCCCTTGCTCTCAGCCCTTGCCTAGCGAACACGCAATCACAACCATGCGTCTAAGTCCTCCTTGTTCTGCCATGCACATCCTTACTCATCTAACCTCTCCTAAGGCTTGGCTAATGCATAGCCCACAAACACATTAAGGCTCTCAACTTTAGGCTTCCACACTTAGCCAAATTTTTTCTTATCAAGTGCTTAAACGCCTTGCTACTCGAGAGCTTCATTTTCTATACTAAGAATTTTTTCCTCCTTCTTTAACCGTTCGTAAGCTTTACCCTACAACATAACATTAATTCATACTTAACCTTAATTAACATACTTAAGTAGGAAAAATAGAGTTCGGGATTTACACGCTGCATGCAAAATAGCATGTCCCCATACAGATGAAGGAAGCTTAACTCTCATAAGTAATGGTCCTGCAATTAATTGCAAACGTTTTATAAATGATTCTGCTAAATCATTTTGTGTATGAACATGAGCTACAAAATGTCCAACACTTATCCCAATTAACATACAATAATTTTCAAAAGCTTGGGATATAAATTCACCAGCATTATCAAGACGAATGATCTTAATTGTATAATCAGGAAATTGTGCTCTTAAGTTAATTATTTGAGCAAGTAATCTTGCAAAATGAAAGATTTTGATTTGATAATAAGCACAAAATATCTAATTGTATACTGGATGCATCTATTATACCATAAAATATCTAAATGGTCCACTTGGAGGGTTAATAGGTTCACATATATCACCATGAATTCGTTCTAAAAATGCAAGTGATTCAGTCTCCACTTTAGCTAGTGATGGTCTAATTATTAATTTGTTTTGAGAGCAAGAATCATATGATAATTCATTAAATTGAATAATCTTCTTGTTCTTCAATTGGTGTCCATTTGAATTCTCAATAATTCTCCTCATCATTATAGATCTTGGATGACCCAATCGGTCATGCCAAATTGTAAATATGTCTGGATTCATGAACTTCAGGTTCATTGTTGCATATGTTTCAATTGCATGTATATAATTATGATACAATCCAGAAGATAAAGTAGACAACTTTCTCAATATACATTTTTCATTTGAGACAGTAGACATAATATATAGATATTCCACATTATTCTTACTATCAGACTCAATATGATAACCACTACAACGTATATATTCCAAACTTAGAAGAAAGCAGACAACTTTCCCAATATAATCTTTCATTGACTAGAGAACAATGCATTATCAATTGTAAATTTTGTTCCTCTAGAAAAAAATAATATTTACTTTTCCAAAACCTTCAATCAAGTTTGTAGAACCTGATATTGTATTTACTTTTGGTTTCAACATTGTCAATTTGGAAAAATATTTTTTATTTGAAAGTATTGTGTGTGTAATTGCACTGTCTACCAGACATAGATCTTCTTTGCTCATTTTTGAAACACCCAATATATGAAAATGATCCATGTTTCTCTATTAAAAGAAAATAATTATAATAAGAAAAACAACACTTAAAATATACAAAAGTTATTTAAAAAAAAAAACATGAAGATAGATAAAAGAAAACAACAACATTAAGTCTAGATATTCCCAAAATCAAATGAAACACTTGATGTTCCATCAACTGCGCCAATCTTCTCTTCAGGAGATTCAAATAAGTCTGCCACATCCAAATTTGTCATATGGGATGGGTCAAACATATCATTATCCTGGTATACAAAATTTACTTCCACATTTTTCTCTTTTTTCCTTCAGGGAAGCTTGATAGAGGTCAATTAAGTGTTTGACGTACGACAGGTATGTGACCAATGCCCAGTCATTCCATATAAGAAGCATTTATTTTCAACACTTTTTGAACTCCTATCTTATGGAGCTTTTCCTTTGTGATCATCATTTTGTGTGGTTCTTTTGAAATCTGAATGATTAAAACGACCACTATGAAAATAATAATTATTTTTTCCTCTCCATGGCCACGTCCTTGATCGCGACCATGATCTCGACCACAATTATTATTAAAATTCACAACATCCACTTCAAGGAATGGTATTGTTTCGGATGGTCGAAATTCATGATTTTTTATCAATAACTCGTTATTTTGTTTGATCACGAGAAGACATGAAATTAATTCAGAATATTATTTAAAATCTTCTCTGGATATTGCTGCTGCAGGAGCATATTCAAGACATGAAATATAGAAAACATATTCTCTAACATATTTTTTCTCTGCATAACAACAATTGTGAATGAATTTTAAATAATACGGAATTGTAATAATTTATTTATTTAAAATCTTTTAGCCTCAAATGCATCAACTTATAATGGACTTTAGGAAAAATAACTATCTTTTGATGATCATACTTTTCTTTCAAATTTTCCACAAGATAAAGACATTTTTTATTGCAAGATACTCCATTTTTAATCCCTCGTGAAGATGATGATGAAGAAAAATCATAGCTTTTGCTTTATTCTAGCTAGATGTATTTATTTCTTTAATTGTTTTTTCCAAGTTTATAACATCTAGGTGAATTTCAGCATGGAGCACCCATGACAAATAATTGTTGCCATTAATGTCAATGGCTGCGAATTCTAATTTTGTAAGGCTTGTATGGTAACGCTATCACAAAATATTATATTTATATTACAAATTTAATATGTACTAAATATGAAAAATAAAATTTAATTTATTAATTATAATACAGAGAAAAAAATCGACCTACCTTCAGCGATGGAAGCAACAGGAGCTCGTGCTGATAATGTATTGTGAAATTGGACACCAAACATGAATTATTACAAGCCACATGGACAACATGAAAAATAACACATGGCTTTTAGGACACCAAGCATTGAACATATATTTTTATGATATTTATAATAGTAATGTTTTTGTTTTGAAAATAGTTTCGATAGTACTCTAGCTTTTTTCCCTTCATATTTTTTTCCTTAAAATTTGTGGAAGTATAAACTTGGTTTTGATATACTAATTCCAAACATCTTTTTAGGTATTAAGTAGCCATGGTATTAAAAAGTAGTTTATATATATAGTATTTTTAAAGTTATTTTGATGGAGGTTTTCCTAAAATAGATTTTAAATTGAAAAGAATTTAAAAAACAATTCTAATGGACCGTTTGTTTCGTGGGCATCCTACATTCCCATAAAATGGGTATCTGGATTACCGCGTTTGTTTTGCGGTATTGTAAGATGCCCTGACATCTGAAGATTTTCGTGCATCTAGGATGCCCGAATGGAGGGTATCTGGAGAGTTTTGGATGCCCTCCTGAAAGATGGATTTTCCAGATTCTCGAGTTGAGGGCATCCCCACTTTCCATTTTTATCGTTCATTTTTATTTTATTTTATACATACATACATACATACATACATCTTCATTTGCATTGTATAATTAAAATAAATACTATCGATCATATATATCATATATTTTTAATTATATGTAATTCTAATTATTTTTTAGCAATAAATTTAAATTTAAATTTAAATGAATATTTATTTAATAAAAAATTAAATTATGATATATTATTTTCTTGAGAAAAATAACATATAAAAATAATATAAATTGTATTAATTTTAAAAGAAATTTAAATTGATAAAAACAAATAAGTTATAATAAGTTCAAATTATATCAAATTAATTATAAATTAATAAATAGTCGTAAGGACATTCTTGGAACATTAAAACATTCCTGAGTAAAAATCCTACGAAACAAACACAATTATCAAAATATTTTCAGGTATCTGCAAAAATGTTCCTACAAAACAAATATGATAATCTAAAGATATCAGACATTTATAATTCCTAATATCTGTAATTTCAAGCATTTAAGATTCTGATTATCTACATTCTAAAAAACAAATGGCTCTAAGTGTAGGAATTGTTAAAAAAAAGACAATTTATATACATAACTAATCTAATTACGATTTAATTTGAGATTATTGCAGCTATTAATATAATTGCCACGGTTGTGTTTTTTTTAGAAAAAATCAATTGTAAAACGAAGTAAAATAGTGTTCGTTAAATTTTGATTTTAAATTAAAAACTTAAGTTATGGCATTTGGTAAGTTGATACAAAATTAGTGTCAAGAATTAAAGCATGCCTTATTGTATCAATTAATTCGATATTTGGTATTCCATTTATAAGTTATCATAAGATACTCATTCAAAAATTTATATGATTTAATTAACATCTGATTTGGTTTCATCAAAATTGTTTAATATAGTTATACATAGAAGTATAAATTTGAGATTTTGCAATGAGAAGAGGGTAAATCTTTAGGAAACTAAATCTAAAATAATATCTGCTTTCGCATGTTAGAGTAAATTAGGGAGTGATTCTTAATATATTAATAAATATTTTGCTTTTATCAATTATAAAGTTCTCCGATAATTATCTTTTACACTTACGGATGCAATCCCAAATGGAATGGATTTCAAGTAAGGATAGATTCCGATCTTAGGAAAATTTTTAAATAAAATGTATTTGACATTGAACCTTATATATAAACCATTTCTAAACATTATAGAGATTAAGAATATTTGTCAATATATCGATAGGTAAGAAGGTTCAACATTGATATTAAGAATTCGTCCATATCTCCAATATATTTTCTACACACATATGTATAACAATCTCTCCCACATATATATTCATTCAAAACTGAATATGACTACTACTTTACCAAAAAAAAAAAAAATAAAAACTAATAGCAAAATGCATAATTTAATTTGGAGTAAAACAATTTGATTATTTATTTACAGAAATATCAAACAATAATAATATTTGAGTAGAAAAATTCTTATAAATAGAAAAGTTCCAAATAATGTTTACTATAAAGTGTAAATATTTTTTATTTTTAAAAAGGCTCTTATTTAAGTATCCGTAAAATTGAAATCTAATGTTTATATCTACATCGATATTTTAATCATTCTAGTTTGAGATTGATCTATTTAAAATTCAAGTTTATATTTTAACCATTTCGTTTTTAGTTTTTGGTTTTTTAAAACTAAGCTTCTATTTTTTCTCTCAATTTCTTATAATGATTTGCATATTTTCTTCAACAAAAATAGTTGAATTTTTAACTAAAGTTCAAAATAAAAAACAAGTATTTAAAAATTATAGCCCCATTTGGAAACCATTTCATTTGTGTTTATGACTTTTGAAAATTAAGCTTATTTCCTCTCAATTTCATATAATAGTTTGCATATTTTTTAAGAATAAAAATTGAATTTTTAGCCAAATTTTAAAAGAAAAAACATGTTTTTCAAAACTACTTTTTTTAGTTTTCAAATTTTGGCTTGGTTTTGAAAACATTGATAAAAAACAAAAAATTTAGAGGTGAAATGAGTGTATATAGGTTTAATTTTAAAAATTAAAAACTAAAAACTAAATGGTCATCGAATAGAGTCTATTTTTTTTTTTTTTAATTTTAAAATTTTGGCTTGACTTTGGATAGCATTGATAAAAATTAAAATAGATAACAAAGAAAAAAAAGTTAGAAGTAAAAAGAATGTTTGTAGATTTAATTTTGAGTAATTAAAAATAAAAAATCAAATGGTTACTAAACCAATATTAATATTAATTACAAAGCAAATGAAAATAGTATTGAATACAAAACTTCTTAATTACTAGTGATCGTATGTTAAAGTATTATTGCTAAACCAAACAACTGAGGATGAGATAAAATTTTATTCATATTGTTAACCTTTAATAATTGTCCTAGATTATATCACAGTTTATATAGCACATTTGAGAATAATAAAACATTTAACTAATACTACTTAAAATCAACATAGCTCCGAAGGACTGTGAGTTCCATAATGGAAGCAGGAATTGGTCCTAATTCTCAAATCTCACAAAATTAAAATACATAAATCTCAAATGATGTGAATTACGGAGAAAATTTTACAGCATGCTTTTAAAGAAGGAATTAAGGTTAGAATAAATTACCCTTGAAGCCAAAAAGTTCACGAATTCTTTCTCGATCCAGAATAAATACAGAAATCCAAAATAACCACCACTAAGAGGTAATCCTCTGTATTCTCCTTAGGTGTTGAGAATGAGCAAGAGGTCTGGGCTTTCCTATTTTTTTGGAGAGGGAGGGGTTCTAAGAGGAGAGGAATTTTGCTGTGTTTGTGAGAGAGATTACAGAGAGATAAAAATCAGTGAGTAACCCGAAGACTTTCTCTGTGTGAGAAGCAAGAGGAAGAAGAAGATTTCATTTAATCTCCCATTCCCAATTCCCATGTACATGATTAGAGAGTTACATGATTAGAGAGAAAAACTATGGGAGGGAGTTAACTCCCTCCTTTTATTAAATTCAAATTAAATTAAAACTATTTTAATTTAATTAAAAAATATATAATTATATAATAACAACTTTATTATATAATATATATATATACACTTTATGTTATATCTATTATAACATATATCCTATAGTTTTTATATTGTATAAAATACAATATAACCTATATTTTGAATTCTCTCAACCATTTATGGTATTTAATATAAATCTCATTAATATTGAGTTTAATTATATGAATCTAATCCATACAATTAATATTTGAATCATATGCAAATATTTAATTTCTCTCAAAATAAACTTTGTATTATAATGTATCAAATACATTATATTAACTATATCACATATAATTAATTTAAATTAATTGTGTCATACATAATTAATTCCCTCAATTAATTTGAAAAATTCAAGTTAATCCAAAATTAATTCTCAATAATCCCAGTTGAGCTACAGAGGGGATCTTATGGACCTATAGATAGAAGCTCTAATGGTACTTTGATAATTAATTAAACTCCTTTAATTAAGTTTAATTAAATTATCCAACATCCATTAACCACCGGTCACTCTACTGAAGATTGGCAGTTGCACTCTTCACACTACATATATATTTCTGTGTCCATTAAATATAACCAGCTAACAATGCGATGACCTTACACACATTGTTTGTAAGTACAGATGAGTCAAAATTATCGTTTTGCCCCTATAGTTACATCTAACTCCTTAAGTACCACTGATCCCTCTAATGAACAATAAGTCATAGTCCAACTATGACTAAATCCCTCTCGGAACAAGAAAGGGTGTGATGCCACATTGTTCAAGCCTGAAAATCAGCCCTTAAGGTAACAATTTATCTACTTACCCTGATATTAGGGAATGAATGAATTTCGTTTTGTGCAGCTGTGTTCCCAGCTCCCCAATCATACGAATTCCCAAAATGGTAGACATATTGAGTTGTTCATTCATCAACATGAACAACATCGACAATACATTTATGCAAAATCCCACCATAAACTGAATTTTAATTCTAGAAAAAAAATTTAGGAACTAAAAACCTGACTCTGATATCAATTGAAGGACTGTGAGGTCCATAGCGAAAGTGGGGATCGATCCCAACTCTTAAATCTCACATAATTAAAAATACAGAAATCTCAAATTATGCAAATTACAAAGAATATTTTACAGCATGCTTTTAAAGAAGAAAATGAGGTTAGAAATAATTTACCCTTGAAGCCAAAAACTTCACGAAATCCTTCTCAATCCAGTTGCGAACTCTCTAGTTGATTACAAACAAATACAGTAACCCAAAATGGCCACCACTACGAGGTAATCATCTGTATTCTCCGTAGGAGTTGAGAATTAGTAAGAGGTATGGGCTTTGCTAATTTTTGGGAGAGAGAGAGGATTTGGAAGGAGAGGAATTTTACTAGGTTTGTGAGAGACATTACTTGGAGATCAAGACCATTAAGTAACCCTGAGACTTTCTTTGCATGAGAAGCAAGTGGAAGAAGAAGATCTCATTTAACCTCCCAAACCCACGTATGTAATTAGAGAGAAAAACCAGGAGGAGGGGGCGGGGGAGAATATATAATTATATAATAACCACTTTATTATATGATACAATGTAACCTATCGTTTGAATTCTCTCAATAATTTATGATATTTAATATAAATCTCATTTATTCTAAATTTACTTATACGAATCTAATCCATACAATTAATATTTGAATCATATTCAAATATTTAATTCCTCTCAAAATAAACTTTATATTAAAATGTATCAAATACATTATATTACTTATATCACATATAATTAATTTACATCAATTATATCATATACAATTAATTTGAATAATCCAAATTAATCCAAAAGTAATTCTCAGTAATCCCAGTTGAGTTACAGAGGGGACCTGATGGACCTATAGATTGAAGCTCCAATGATACTTAGATAATTAATTAAACTCCTTTAATTAAATTACCCAACATTCTTTAACTGTCGGTCACTCCACTAAAGACCGATAGCTGCTCTTCACACTACAGATAGTCAACACTTCGATGACCCTTCACAAATTACTCGTAAGTATAGTTGGGCCAAAATTACCGTTTTCCCCTGTAGTTACATCTAACTCCTTAAATACCACCGATCCCTTTAATGAACAATAAGTCCTAGTCCAACTATGATCAAATCCCTATCGGACCAAGAGAGGGTGTGGCACCACATTGTCCAAGCCCCCAAAATTAGTCCTTAAGGAAGTAATTTATCTACTTACCTCGACATTAGGGAAAGAGTGAATTTTGTCTTGTATAGCTGTGTTCCCAGCTCCTCAATCAGAAAAATCCCTAAAATGGTAAGCATTTTGAATCAACGATCTGACCACTCTCACTAATGAAAATCAAAGGATCACCTTCATATGCAAGAGTACATAACTCCAAGATTCAGGTCATGTCACCTATGGTCATCCTAGTGAAATGCAAGTCTCTATTATTAACAACTTTATATAATGAGACTATTCATTTCTTGGTCCGGTCTTATACCAACCCTTTTGTATAAAACACCCCCACTCACATGTCTTTACATGAATGATCAGGATCAGATCATTTGTAGCACTTTACAACAATATTAACATTTACAAAGCGGACCGTATTCGTAGTGGTACCCAACTTTATCCATCTACTACACACCATTTAGGTTATCACTTATGTTGGGAATGATGTCCTAAATCTCCAGGTAGTCTCATTGTTTATAAACTCTGTAAACATATTTTTATTAATAAAATAAGTGTTATTTTATAAGCATTTACTCAATCCAATAAACTAAGATTCAAGGTTATTATATGTAAATTTAAACAAGTATATAGAGACATACAGGTAGATCTTGTTTAGATTAATAACCTAAATGGTTTGTAGCAGATGGATAAAGGAGTGATACCTTATCCTGGTGACACTACGAATACGGCCCGCTTTGTAGATGTTACAAATGTTGTAAAATGCTACAAATGATCTAATCCTGATCATTCATGTAGAGACATGCGAGTGGGGGTATCCTATACAAAGAGTTTGTATAAGACCGGACCACGAAGTGATTAGTCTATTTATATAACACTATTGATATTTGAGACTTACATTTTACTAGGATGACCATAGGTGACATAACCCGAATCTTGAGTGAGTTGGGAATTCTTGCTCATGAAGGCGGTCCTTTGAATTGTATGGGTGAAAGTGGCCTGATTGCCAACTCAATAAGCCTACCATTTTGGGGATTCATCTGATTAGGGAGCTGGGAACTCAGCTACACAAGATGGAATTCACTCCTTCCTCGATGCAGGGGTAGGTAGATAAATTATTCCCTTAAGGGCTGATTCCAGGTCTTGAACATAGTGGCCACACTCTCTCTTGGGAAGAGAGGACTCGGTCATAGTGGGACTATGACTTATTGTTTATTAGAGGAATCAGTGGTACTTAAGGAATTAGATGTAACTATAAGGGCAAAATAGTAAATTGGTCCAATTGTACTTACGAGCGATTTGTGAAGGATCATCGTACTATTGATTGGTTATATCCAATGGACATAGAAATATATCTGTATGCGAAGAGTGCAACTGTTAGTCTTTAGTGGAGTGTACGACAGTTAACGAATGATAGATATCGTGATTAAAGAGTTTAGTCAGTTATTCACGTACCGTTGGAGCTTCAAGCTATAGGTCCATAAGGTCCCCTTGGTAGCTCAATGGGTTCAAGTTGATAATCAGATTTTGGGTTAGTTTGAAGTGTTCAAATTAACAAGAGGGAATTTTATTATATATGATATAATTAAATTAATTAAATTATATATGATATAATTGATATAATGTATTTGATACATTATTTTATTGAAGGAATTAATATAAATATGATTTATATTAAATGCCATAAAATAGAAAAAGATTATATGTTGCATATGATGCAATATTAAAACTATAGGTTATAAATATAATATGATAAGTTAATTATTGTATTTATTTATAATTTATTAATTATATGATAACTAATATTTCTTTTTCTAAATAACTACCTTGAGTGGGAGGTTATTTGTGGTTTTATGGTAATTGTGAGATAAAAAGGAAAATTGTTTTTGAAATTCATTTAGTCGAAAGATCTCACAAAAAAACTATCGAGTAAAAAGTAGTTTTACTAAATGATAGCTTTAGAGTCTAAACAATCAAGTATCAAGTTTACTATACAATAGTTACTCATTGCTACACAATCAAGTATCAAGTCTATACAATAGTCTTTTTCTTCTACACGACGTTTGATTGCATACTTGATCGTCTACTCGATCGTTTACCTCATCCTTCTCTCTATCCAAAATCATATAGAGCCCAAAACTCCTGGATTCTCACACCGAGAGTACCAAGATAACCTTGTGGTGGTGTCAACGATCGAGTTTTACTCACAAGAATCGAGGATCGAGTTTCACTCATTAGTGATCGAGGATCTTCTAGTCGATTGTTTCTTTCGTGCTGTTTGGACGTGTTGGAGACTGATTGAAAGAAATACGTGAAGAAAGAAGTTCTTCAAAGGTATTATACTCGTTCCCTTATATTTAATTAAGTTACATGATATAATTTAGTCTTTAATGCATAATCATTTTTGTATGACTGTAAATGTATGTGTTCTTTCTTAATGGAGTTTGGAACGATCTACTTCCGCTCATTGGTTCTCTAGTTTTAGAGTTCCTTTAACTTAAACATGATCCACCTATATGTCTCTACATATATGTTTAAGCTACATAAGATAACCTCAGATGTTAGTTTATTGGTTTTGTGTGTTAATGCTACTAAATATCGAATAAAATTCCTCAAATTTTATTAAATAAATAAATCGTTTGTACATTACAATTACAAACTACAGAACCCATGAGATTTAGGGCATCAACTGTTAGCATAATTACTTTATACCTATATTGAATAGATAAATTCTAGGATCATTCATGCCAAATTGTTAAGAATATATACGTACCAGATTCCATTGGCAAATTGATAATAACTCCAAATTGACTTCGAATTGATAATGGATCTAAATGGCTATTGTCTTCCTCAACCAAAACTCCAAATGTCCTAAGTGAGATCTTTCTCTAGATGGGATTCAAGAAAGATGGATTGCTTATTGTTTTGATATATTGGGGACCATAGCCTAAGGTCTCTTTATATACTAGTTTAATTAGGGTTCCTATTAAACCCTAATTAACTAGGAATAGGCTTCTACCCAGTAAGTCCATACTCAATTAGGAATCTAGGACTTTAATTAATTAGATCATATAATATGACCCAATCTAATAAAATAACCCAATGTATAAATTATTAATCCACATACATAGCCCATACTTTAATTAAACATATTATTATTTAAATATAACTAACATCAACCCCAACAAGCTCAACTGACATAGTGTGTAACGTCTTAGGCGCAGGATTTGGACAAGATTCAGAATATGAATTCGGCATTTGATGGCCCCGACATTCCCTTGCATCCCCTACGACTTGGCTACATCATCCTTACTTATCTTGAATGCGTTTAGAAGTGAAAATTTTCCTCACTCACATGCATAAAAAAAATTCCTAGGAGGTCACCTAATATAGGATTGTCCAAACTAAGTACAATTAACTTTGGAAATCCTATGATTGAGCAACCGAAAAAGAAGGTGGACTTTGTTGGTATAGGTAGTGACTTTCAATTCTTTTAAGCCTTTCTTAACCTTACTTTCATATCCTCATGATCATTGTTATTCAAATGTGATCTCGATTCATTCATGTCCTCCTCCTTAACCCAGGGCATTATATAGTGTTTGTACTATCTACCTAAAAGTTAGACTCCCACCTCATATATTGTCAAATAAAAAAAATAATGATAATGATGATGATGATGATGATGTTGGGAATGACCCACATTCACTTTAGGCCCAAGACCCACAAAGACACACAGAAGTTGTTGCTTTTCACTTGTCCCACATTGAAAAATTAAGGAGTGGATAGAGTATATATATATCAAGGGACTTGTAAAAGTGGATAGGGAGGTAGTAAAGGACCTTCTACCACATGCGTGCCTCACTGCCATTGTCTGTCCGTCCAGATGGACGGGCTCGGGCAACTGCATTCGTGAGAAAGAAATAAATAGTTTTATTTCTTGTTGTTTTAATTTTTTTTACAAAACCTTAAACATGAAAACTTAATTGCTTTAAAATAAAACCATTTAGGTTTTTAATTGTGCCATTATTTTCCAAATCTGGAGTTAATTTTCAAAAAAACGTTTTTTTGTCTTCCTTCATCATATTCATTCTCTGGAAAAACCAATGGCCTTCTAGATCTGAAAAATAACTCGATTTTCCCAGATGCTTTCTTCTCTCAAGATTTTGAGCAACCTCTTTCTATGCTTGATTCTAACTCTTTGTCCAACGAGTGCACGCTGAAGATATGTGTTGTCTTAACCTTGGAGAGTAATCGGTAAGAAAGATTTGCCGTCGTGCCGAATTTGTTTTCATGGTAGTGGTCTCCACGACACAACGATTAAGTTTTGGATATATCAACAAATAAAAATTTGAAAGCAAATTAGTACCAATGTCAATCAAATCCAGAAAGGTTCTTCCAGATCTGTCTAAACTGGAGCCGTTTGACGGAGCCATTTACTGCATTGGTCTCAAAAGTTGTTGATCTTCTTTGAGCAGTTGGAGGTGGATTACATTTTCATCATGGACAACCCTAATAGATCCAAAGATGCTATTGCCATGACAGATCTGATGCCTTTCAAGGATGTCGCTGTCATCATTGATCTAACAACCTCCAAGGATGTTGTTGCTGATCTAGTTCGTACTATGGACACAGACAAGTTCGAGAAGGATAATAAGACTGTCCGTGGCCATTTGCTTAACCACATGAAAAATTCTTTATTTGATCTGTACGTCATCCAAAAATCTACAAAAGTAATATGGAATAATCTAGAATGTAGATATGGAGGCGATGATGCAGGTCGAAGAAAATACGTAGTCGGTAAGTGGCTGCAGTTCTAGATGTTGGAGGACAACAATGATGGAGCAAGTTCATGAGTATGAAAATTTAGTGGAAATGTACTGTCTAAAGGCATGAAGATGTGGAGATTCTTTAAGCAAATGTGTTGCTTGAAAAATTTCCATCATCTTGGAGTGACTACCGTAACCACCTGAAGCAGAAAAAGAAAGATCTGACACTACAGGAGCTAATTACTCATATATGCAACGAAGAGGAAAACCGTCAGAAAGATAAGCTGAACTCTTTATCTGTTAATCTGGTTAATGCTAACATTATTGAATCTTTAAATGTGAAATATAGGTTAAGAAACAATTGAAAACAAACAGCAAAGACATCACAGAAGAAGGGTTGATTTAGGGCTGCTGGTGGATGAATTTAGAAGTCCAAAGTGATCTGTTATGTTTGTGGGAAATCTTAACATAAATCCTACCAGAGCAACCAGAGAAAGGGAAGGCCATACCAAAATTTAGCTGCAGTCAAACCTACTCCACAAGCCATGTAGTCGAAGATGACATTATTATTGTAGTGGTGGTGGAGGCAAATTTGATGGAGAACAAGTTTGATTGGATCCTGGACACTTATGCATCAAGGCATTTATGCTCAAACCAGAATCTTTTCCATGACTTCCAGGACATCAACAATGGAGAATGTATTTTCATGAAAAATTCATCAATTGTTTGTGTTCTTGGGAAAGGAAATATTTCTTTTATTGAAACTTAGTTATGGAAAAACTCTATCCCTTAGTGATGGTTTGTTTCTTCTTTGCATAGGAATTTGATGTCGAGGAGTCTGTTGAACAAAGCAGGACTTAAGATTGTGTTTGAAGGTGACAAGGTTATCATCACCAAAAATGGCAACTTTATTGGTAAGAGATATCTGTCTGATGGTCTGTTTGTTTTGAACGTTGTTTCTGCTTCTATTTCTACGAATGAAAATGCCTCTTGTTTTAATTATATGGTTAAATCATTTGATGTGTGGCATGGTAGATTAGAACATGTTAATGTTGCATCAATTAAAAGACTTAAAAATTTGCATTCTATTAATGTATCTAATTCACATGAAAATAATAGTTGCCCAATATGCGTAAAAGCAAAATTTGTGCAAAAGCCTTTTATATCAATAACAACACATAGTACAAAATTACTTGAGCTAATTCACATAGATTTAGCTGATTTTAGAAACACTATGAGTAGAGGTGATAAAAAATATTATATATCTTTTTGTTGATGATTATTCCAGCTATACAAAAATTTACCTTCTAAAATCAAAGGATAAAGCTAGTAGCATGTTTGTGAAGTTCAAAAATAAACTAAAAAATCAATTAGATAGAAGAATAAAAAGAATTAGATCCGATAGAGTTGGTGAATATAGTGACACTTTCCTTAAGAAATTATGTGA